>NC_085137.1:262287988-262599198 GCF_035046485.1 Aedes albopictus | reverse complement strand
GTTTTCGAATCAGCTCACAAGCCAAAACACATGAATCGATCGTGTCGATTTTTTTGAGTGTAGGGAAGAAGTCCGAAGCACGCGTTGAGGGCTGTTGAGGGATACGAAATTCTAACTGCGCCAACAGATCTGGGCAATCCACTTCGCTGTTCAAAAGCTTCGCGGCAAAAGTTGCCTGTTGAACCCGTCTTCGATGCTCCAAAGTGTCCAAATCCAGCAACTGGCATCTATCCTACTATGGAGGTAAATTAGCCGGATCGCGCCATGGCAAATGTCGCAACCGTCTCAACGCCATCATCACGAATCTCTTCTGAACACGTTCAATTCAAAGTATCCATGTTATTTCATATGGACTCCAAACGATTGAAGAGTTTTCTAACAGTGGCCTTACCAAAGAGCAGTATAATGCTTTTAAACAGTGGGGATCTTTAAAGTCACGAGCGATTTTGGAAATAAATCCTAGTTGGCGATTCGCTTTCGATATAACTGCTCTGTAACGTAGACGAAAATCAAGTTTTGGGTCCAAAAGAACACCTAGATCGTTCACTTTGTCTATTCAGAGTAAACTGAGTCTACTCAGAGTCTCTGTTTAGCTTAACTCCATTAATGTGGTAATCAAAACAGATGGGTTTCTTATTGCGATGAAATGTCATCACCACACATTTTGCGGTACTGACGGTTAATCTACATCGCCGGCACCATGCTACGAAAAGGTCCAAAAGTTTTTGTAGACGATGACAGTCTTGTTCCGTACGCACGACGAGGTAGAGTTTCAGGTCATCTGCATATTTCAGCTTGCACTTATCACCCAGTAATGCCGCAACATCATTAAAAAACAATGTGAAAAGCAACGGTCCCAAGTTATGATGATAGTTATTTTTTTTTCAACAAAACTATGACATCTCAAGATGCAGAGAAGGTTCTTCAATGGAACGTAAAATTCAGGAAGAGATATGATTCGCTAGTAGAAAGCGATAATTTCAAAGTAATATTTTATTAATTATTATCTCATTATAAATAGGTCACCGAAAGATTTGTAGGAAATCATGGTTTCAAGCTTTACGAAAAATATTACCTGGATGAATTTTCTGGAAAGATTTTTTGTTCTTAATTTCCAACTGAAAGAACAACCCTAATAGAAAATACAATACTAATAAATACAAATACTATGACCCTTTTTTATTTTTCTACAAAAAGGGTCATTTTTATGCAAAACAAGTGAAGCACAAAAAAATCAAAATTTAAAAAATAAAATAAAAAAATTCATGGGGATACGCCAGGAGTGCACGACGCACAGTGCACTGTGCAGTGGTTATTGACAGATGGCCTTGCCGGCGGTCCGGTCTAACGTCACCGACGAACCGACATGCCAGCTAGTGCAAAGGTTCATAAAATTCTCGTCCGAAATTTTAAAATAAAAACCGTTGAAAACTAGCGCCATCTGTTGATTTTGGTTCAGAACTATTTTAGCCGAAATATTTCGAGCACTCTTAAATAACGCCACCCATAGGTGTGCTGGAATGAACAGATTCTTCAAACATTGGATAATGCTGTTTATTTTATAATATGTAATTACCAAAAGTTCTCATGATAAACTAAGAGAAGATAGATTCACGAACTATGTTCAAAACTAATTTTTTTAGGAGCGTAAAAGACTCAATAATCTTACAGAATTTCATACTTTGATTGGTTTAAACGTAGAGTGTTTGTTTGTATTCCGCGGCGTCGCCGTCGTCGGTGGTCATGCCTTCGTCATACTGCAGCCACTCTGCTGATTTTACCAGAACACAATTCCATATCTTAATTTTTAGAAAGCACAATTTATTAATAGGCCTAATTCATGTAAATCCTATTGACTTCTGGGAGATTTTCTTTTTTCACATAAAAAGTTGAAACAGTAGTCAGCCCAGTCAGCGTCACTAAAACGGCAGCAGGAGCAGCATCATCGTCGCGACGCTTGCATAATCCGATGGGAATGTACCGTGCAGATGGTAACAGCCACCACTGTTTGGATTTATTTTCAGGCTGGGACATTTAATATAACATTCATAATTGGTTCCTAAAATTCTTAAGCATCCCGTAATTGCCGTAATACTCCATTCTGAGGCAAAGCGAAGCTACAGATTGACAATACTGGCAATCACGTGTTTTTGTTTACACAGCGTTCGATCGAGACGCCGCGACGCCGGCTGTGTAAATGTCATGACGGGCTAAACGTCACTTTCAATTTGACACTAGCGATCACTGCAATTTGAATTTACCGTGTAATGGTTTCGGTCAAGTCTCGGAATCGAGTGGCACGTCGGTTTAGTCGGTGCTAACGTACCTAAATACAAGGTAAGATACTCCAACTCTAGCTCCAACTATTATTCATGGATTGATGAGAAAAGGAAAAAAGCAAAAAATAGTTATGAAATTTACGTAGATTTGTATGGGCACATCACTATTAAGCAAACTTTTTTTTTTCTGGGCGAGATGGACCGTTATCGGTCTTAGCCGTGTCTGACAACAGACCCCACAAAGAAAAAAAGCAAACTTTTTTGAAAAGTTAAGCTTTCACATCATAGAAGCAATTATTAAAATGCATATTGCTAGATAAAAAATGACTTCTATTCATTAAATCAGAAAATATCGGCATTTGAAAATCATTGACATTTTTTTTATTGATTCTAAACGTAGTTTTACAGCATTCAGAAACGTCCAAACTAGAAAAACTTTACAAATTTCGCTGAAATAACGACATTTCAGTGTAAAAACACCAACTTTTCATAATTAACGCAGATGTGTTGGTGGGTCTCGTTATTGACATTTGCGGGAATATCTTGCCTGGTATGTAGATAAGCGTTTAGAAAAGACATTTTACTCCTGTACACTTTTTGAGTTCCTTTTTGGTCCCATATCAACTATGCAAAATTTCAGCTCGATCGTAGAAACTATATTTTAGCGCCAGCCATTTTAAGTTTTCATACGATTTACTATAGGAAAAATCACTTTTTCAAAGAAAAATCCCACAGGTCGCCCCTTAACCTCTAAAAATAAATCGATGATTGATTTCTGTTACAAATTTTACGAGGAACCAACCCTCCGAAGACCGCAAAGCGATCTAAGGCATGTAGAAAAAGTTATTGACTGAAAACCGAATGGCATGCCAACGCTGTTTAACATGTAAGGAATAACAATAAATAATAAATTCTCGTCATTTTATCGATCGGGTGAGGCTGAATAACTTTTTCCAGGAACGTCGCATCGGTTTGCGGTCTTCGGAAGGAATCAGACCGGAAGTTTTCTATAGAAATCATTCATCGACTCATTTGTTGGGATCTAGGGGTGACCCCTAGCGATTTTTCTTTGCAGATGTAAACTTTCCCCATAGTAAATCGTATGAAAAACTAAGAATAACGGGCGCTTAAATATAGTTTTCCGATTGATCTGAAATTTTGCACAGTTGATATGGGACCAAAGTGGAACTCAAAAAGTATACAGAAGTTAGAGTTTTTCATTTTTTTTTTGTATTTTCCCATATAAACCGTGTACCAGGTTAATGTAGATAATACGTTGAGTCCGGTCATCCAGTTACGAGATGATTCACGATCAGCTGGATAGGGGTTCAATATTTCGCCACGTTGAAACTTGATTAGGTGGCTATCGTCATACGCGAGGTAACCCGAGTTTCGCGTTTCTCCACTTTGAAAATGTACGGGCCTCCTAGAACTCGCTGCATCGGGAGCAATGCAACACGGTGGTTTAATTTGCGGCGGCCAACAATGGCTCTCAACAATGCTGTCCCATCTTTAGAGATATCACTCCGCACAATTTTAAATATCAATATATGACAAAATTGATGCACTCATACGACTTCCTGGTTACTTGGGCACCTCTTGGGTATCTGATCAGCAGATTTTCTATTTGTATATAAAAAACAGTTATTGAGCACTTTCTCTGCCAATGACCATTTTGCATGTGTATTAGAGTGGGTCAACGTTGTATGGAGAAAATTTTAAATTGATCACATCAATCTGGAACAAAGCTTTTTCAATCTGTATTAGCGTCGAAAACAACTGTGCAATATTTGGAAGCGATTGGTTGGGTCTCCGTATTCCGCATTGCGATTGAAATTTGTATTGAAATTAGTAAGGGAAAACGTACTTTTTTTGCATTTTATTCATAAGTTGAATTGGGTTGTTTAGTGAATAAAATATTGCTATTTTCTATAGCCTAATCAAAAGAGCTCATTTTTCTGAGTATAACGAGATTTTAGTGGATTTCAATACCTTTGATTTGATGGTTAAATTAACAAAACAGTTTTAATTTTCGTGGGTAGAATGACAGTTCAATCGATAAAATGACAGTTCGACCCGAACAAAAAAATTTTCCCATACAAACTTTAAATGCATTTTGAAAATAGTTCCCGGACTCCGAAAATTATGAAATTTTGGATTTCGACTAATTTTTGGGCGGAGAATCTGATTATGACATAATCTGGATACCCCTAAAGAACCCAATTCTTTTGACTTATACCATGTAACTTATTGCCGAAGACCGCAAAGTGATCCGACGCTTGTAATAGTAGTTTACGCCACAAGGTGCAGAATGACGATTTTTACAGCACGAGTCGTACATTTATCCAACGAGGCTTGCCGAGTTGGATAATTACGACGAGTGCTGGAAAAATCGAGTTCTGCACCGAGTTGCGTACAACGTTTTTTGCAATTTCATAAATAACCCTTGAGGATGGTTTTTAACAAAAGTTTTTCATCAAACTGCACACAGTTGTTCGTAGCCAATGTCTAAGAAAATCTGATCATAACAGGTTAAACTGTGCAGTTGTCACCATTTTTCAAACCTGCATCCAGAAAGCATCAAGAAGTCGACCAAAACTGAAAACAGTGCTGTAATGGTTCATTACGCAACGCAAATCAGTGCTGTAATGAACCATTACAGCACTGTTAATTTGATGTGGGAAAGTAGGCCTTTTCCTGTCAGATTTGCGTGAGGTAAAACAGCCTATTACGATGAGAAATTGCAAAAAAAAAGTTATTGGCTTGGCAATTTAGGCAAAAAGTTGAGATTTTATTATTGATGTTATTTCTTTACATGTTAAATGTTAAGCACCACCGGGTAATCTATACGTTATAACTTTTTTCACAAGTGTCGGATCACTTTGCGGTCTTCGGCAAACTTTTTCGGCATAAGGATAAGTGACATTTCAATACACGAACACTAGCGCGATTTTTTCCGTACACAAAAATGCACGCTAATTCAAAGGCTATTCAGATTGCATATGCAAATAATATCCAATTGATTTGGGTAAAACGGCTAAATAATGATAAAACTAACAACCGGGGTAAGAGTGCACATGTTTTCCCCCAAGTTTCACAACTACATCTACAAAAGATACTCGCACACATTTGAACGTGATTATTACTATACCCTAGGCTATACTTCAACGTCATTAGTTAGATCGTTTTAGACAAAAAGAAATCAATTTAGGAGAAAAATGTAAAAAGCACGTTTTCCCATACTAAATTCCATACAAATTTCAATGCGGAATACGGGAACGCACGCAATCGCCCCCAAATTTTGCACAGTTGGACAGTTGGACGCCAAAAGGAATCGAAAAAGTTTTGTTCCAAAAAATTTGACTTTGTTGACCCAGTCTAAATTGTGTATACCGTGTGCCTATATTTGCAAAGATGAAACTTGAATGATGGGTTCAGTCTTGATAAATAAGCTGTCCCGCAGCTCCATTTGGAGCCCCCAAAAATTGATAAGGACTGTCATGTGATGACATAAGAACCTAGGATAGGATGTGACACCTGCAACTTCTCTGTCTGATTTCACAGCTTGCTGTCTTGTTTTTCCGCGTTGCTAAGATTATTGGTCCCCAAATTGGTCTCTTTTGGGCTGACTAGTTGTCGTATCCTATCCTAGATAAGAACCTACTGTTTGAAATATGTTATTATTATATGTTTTTTTGTCTTTTTTAGTTATTGAAGCTTGCATACGCCACATACAAACCTGAGGAAATATTTCTATCATTCAATGGAGGAAAAGATTGTACAGTTTTGCTGGACATCATTTTGAAGATGCTCCCCACAGCAGTTTCCTCTAATGACCTACAATGCGTCTACATGCAGCCCAAGGAACCGTTCGAAGAAGTCGAGGAATTCATCGATCACTGTAGGAAGCACTACGGTATAAAAATCCGTGCAATGAGGGGTAGCATCAAGACCATATTGGAGAAAATTTGCGACGAAAACGGTGACATCAAGGCATGCTTCATGGGATCCCGGAGAACCGATCCGTACTGTGGAAATCTCAAATTGATGCAGGTGGGACAGCTGAATCATTGGGTCTGATACGTTTGGCGTAAGGCCATTTGGCATTAAGAACATTTGGCATAAAGGACGTTTGGCTTAACGAAAATGTGACATACATATTTTCTCTCGGCAGAAAAATTATGTCGAATTCGTTTATTCTCGACGGTGCACTGCACCGGTGTAGTAATTGACACCGGAAAAACGAACGGTTTCGGTGCAATTTGATGACAGTTTGTGAAGGTATTAGCAGGGAGAATAACCGGGAGGGAACACCGGCGAACAAACGCGCTGAAAAAAGTGTTTTGCGAAGTACTAGACGGGTGCAGCCACCGCCAGGGGCGCTAGTGTTGTTTACTCAACATGCAATATATTTTTTTATGCGTGTAGGCTGGCAAATGCTGTGAGTTTTTTGTTTATGTTTTTGGTGGTTGTTGTTGTCAAAAATGTTTGGACTCAGAATTTTTTTTTCACCGCCGAAACTTCCGTAACCGGGTGTAAAGGAGCAGGACAAACACGGAAAACCCACAGGAAGTGCTCAACAAAAGCCTGGCGTCATTTCAGATTACATTGTGAAGACAGGAATTTACGCCAAACTGATACGATACTTCTAGACGGACCGACCTGCTGTCGGGGAAATATACGGCGGGAGCTCAGATGGCCAATCACCTGGAGTTTGCTTGATTCTGGCCGGTTTCCGGGTGATAGACGTCAAGGCCATGGCCGAGAACCATCTGAAGGATATGATGATTCTGAAGACATCCCGAATCGAAAAAGGCGGGCAGAATGTTCACCGTGGAGTTAAAGAAACGCGTGCCTGGTTGACGACGGAGATGATCGAGCATCATACATGGTGGACGATGATCTACCGGCTGGCGGAGAAGTACCCGGATTGCATGCTCATCTCCAACGCAGGCTTTCAGAGTGAAATCCTCTTCTTCTCGACGGCCGCCGCTTATCAGATTCAAGGTTTTAGATAGTGCTCAACTAGGTATTGGCAACTTTTTGAACTATTCGGAAGGATTAGCAGGCGGCGATTGACGATGTAGGTTCTGTTCCAAGAACCCAAAGGAGGATTCATCATGAAGCGGTTGGCGCAGGAAAATACATCGAAAAAAAAAAGATTCAGGTAAATTTGTCATATGATGCAAATACCGTAAAAAAATAACTGTTGCGAGCGTATCACTAATATATATCCTTAATATTAGAAAGATCTATACTACATATTATTTTATATTACAGATTTCCAACCGAAAAAATCAGCTGCGGTTATAAGATGACAAAACAACCCGGACGAATTAAGCCGCCAGCTGATGTCACAGAATATGATCTCTATTGTGAAAAAGGGAATGGTATCGTTCGTGTCGCGTCTGAAATGTCGCCGCTCCAGAAATGTGGCCAGGAAGTGAATTCTGCCGCAGACGTGCGTTATCTTGTGATCGATATTGAGAAGTAGAAGACGCACAATGACGTCGAGTTGTACCAGGACTCAGGAGCACATGGAAGAGCTGCTGTAGCAGAAACAGAACATATCATTTACTAAGGTGCCTGGAAGGCGTTGCCCTGGTCCACTCTGAACATGCCAGACTGCCGAGAAGAGGACATTCCCGAAAGGATCGATCCGCCTCCTTCGCCATGCCCTAGCTGAACAATCAACGGAGCATTCTGATTCGACGATGGCTCGGTTCGACCAGGGGTTCGACCCAGTACACCAAAATCACCTGTGATAGTTTGGATCGCTTAAAAAAACTGCAGGAACCGCACCGGAAGAAGATGCTAAAGTGGCCGGCAGAGAAAGAGTGTACTATAGTTGACCAACGCGGACTAATTGGGCATGTTTTTATCGGTAACGATCCGGACTGCGACTACAGTCGGGACGAAAACCGATGCCGCAACGGTTAACTAGCAGGATGCGAGGAAGAACGTGGCCAAATCGAAGTGAATGCTGTGAGTATATAACAATTTTTCTTTATATTGATAAGAAGCGTTGTAAAAATAGTACGGAAATTGCCGGTAATTTTTGAAAACTATTTCAAGTAGGGTAGAAGCTTCAGTTTTGGCCAGCCCGGAGTTTTGGCCATAGTGCGGTATTGAGCCTGTTGCGATCTAAATCGGCGTAAATTTATTTTTTACTAGTAGATCCTAATACAATATGATGATTATGGCTGTGAAAACCACACGTTTTGATTAAAAACTAGAAGAAAAAAATATATTTCCGTAAAAAATCAGCTCCCATATATCTATTTTGGCCAGGGTGCTTCTAATTTGGCCACTCCCATAAGAAATACACGTGATTGGCCAAAATAGAAACCAAACTTAAAAATATGGCCAAAACTGCGGCAGTGCTTCTATTTTGGCCAGTGCCACTTTTAATACAAAAATCAAGTATTGGCTTGATTTCTACATTTTTCCTTCAAAATATAGATTGAAACCTTTCATTTGACACATTGGTTGTTTTCATAGGATTATTTGTTATTTTTATAAAAATGATTTCCCTTAGACTGGCCAAAACCGGTGCCCGCACCCTACTATCATTTCAATAGGATTGAGTTAACATAGAAAATATGTTCGGAAAGTACTGGAATGTACCCTCAGTGTACCAGTAGCCGCTCTTTTTCTAATAGTCGCTTACCTTATGAGCATAAAAAGAAATAAGGTTTACCTACAAAAATAAAATGTTTTTATTATGGATATTCAAAATATACATGCCGAATAACATTCGTGTGGAGAGGCCCATGTTTATACCAATAAACATTAGTTTTATTACTTTGAGCGGCTACTGGTACACTGACTGTCAGTATCAAGTAAAAGGCTCATCCAAATCCTCGACCAATGTGCTTTTTATTCATGTTTTCGATATTTTTTTTTTTAAATTAACGCCGCTCAAAGAGACATTAATAATTGGTAATACATGCACTTTTCAGAGGAACTAGGTAATAAAATCTCTGATTGAATTACACACTTTTTTATGGATTCTTCCAAAAGTTCCTTCAGATACACATAGAATATCCATCCGAAATTCTCCCAGGAACTCCTTTTGGTATTCGGGAAATCTATCTGGGATTGTCCCCGGAACTCCTTCTGGGATTCCTCTAGGAGTTTTTTTTTAAATTCCCACAGGATTTCCTTCTGCGATTCCATCAGAAGTTGATCCTAAGATATTTTCAGCAGTTTATAATAGAATTTCTTAAGGAATCCATTCTGGGATTCCTCGAGGAGTTCCTTTTGAAATTCCTGCAGGAATATATTCTCAGATTTTTTAAGAAGCTCCTTCAAGGATCCATTCTCTGGTATTTCCAAGGGTTCATTTTAAGATTTTTATAAGAGTTTCTTTTAGGATTTCTTAAGGAATCTATTCTGAGATTTCTCCACGAATTCCTTTTGGGATTCTCCCGGGAGTTAATTCTAAGATTTCTCCAGGAGCTTCGTCTAGGATTCTCAAGGAATCCATTCTGGAATTCCTCCAGGAAATCTTTCTCATTTTTTCCCAGGAATCCCTTCTGAAATTCCTCCATGTGTTCATTCTAAGATAACCTCCTACAACAAGCATTTCTTAAGAAAAATCCATTCTTTGATTCCTCCAGGAAACATTTCTAGGATTCTCCAGGAGTTCCATATGGAATTTTCCCAGGAATTTATTCTAATATTTCTCCTGGGTTTTATTAAGGAATCCATTGTGGTATTCGTCTAGGAGTTCTTTCTCAGATTCCTCCAGGCAGAGATGGCATGCTTCTCAGTGTGAGTGCAATTGTGCGTGATTTCTTTTTTTTGTTTTTTTTTTTTGAAGAGTGATCAGGTGGAGCTGCAGGACAGCTGATAGCAAAGCCTGGACCCTTTCCCAACTTTCCCCCTACTAGGACCAATACTCACGATGGACTAGACGATGTCGTCAACTTGAGCAAAGTGTGTAGTAATTAGCATTGGGCCGTAGTAGTTTTTAAATATACTGTGTTTAACTTTTCCCATCACACTAGTATTTTGATCGAATGGAAGCTCCAAAGATGATTTGATAATTGAACAATATTTTAATAATCGAAAATCTCCGAGGTCACTGGACAACATTCAGAGAGAAAAAAGGCTGTCTATGTTAACGCCTTCAAAAAAATGCATCGTAGCTAATTTTTAAAGATTTGATATTTCTGAAAATTATTCGAAAACAGCTACCAGAGCTAGCCTTTTTAGCCGATATGGGCAACTAGTTTTTCTGAGAGCTTCCCCAAAAAATAATCAGATAATATCCTCAGTTATTTTATAATACATTCTGAAAATTATTTCAAGCTGATTACCAATAGTGTCAATAACCGATGTTAGTCATTGACAGCATCAGCATCATCCCCAAATAATTCTCATATTAGTGTTAGATAACACTTTTTGAGCTTCCATTCGATGTTGTAAAGAAATTAGTCAAACCCTATATGTCAAAATATAGTCTATAATGCATCAAATTGTGTTCCTAATTTCGCTAGTCGTCTTCTGCATATCTGTGATCATCTTAGTCCAAAGTAATATTATATCCACCGTAAACCTTTACATTGTCAACCGTTCTAAGGCCTAAAGAAACATGTAACTAAATTCCTGCTTTTTGGTCAGTGAAATAATACCTCTTAGTGAATTTGAATATTGAACTATTAAACTGACTAAATTGAATTCCTAATCTAATTACTAGAACAAAATTTGTTAAACCTACTTAAAATTAAATGATCACTTTTTACTGTATACCACAGATCGAATGCAATCTAATGCCGAACATCGGCGATCGTAAAATGTACCCACATACATACACATATTGTACAACATAGCTAGGTTAAGAGATGTTAATTATATATCAGTTGAAGACACTCTGCCGATGTGATCGGACGAATTATTACAAACGTGCTCCGAAACCCCGTTTTCTGCTACTCCAGTCGGTCGGTTGCGAGTTAGCGTAGTAAGGTCCAATATCCCCAGTGAAATCTTCTAAGTGCCAAATTAGAAGAACACTTAGCGCGATCGAACGCCGCCGGTTCGTAGTGGAGAATTAGCTCAGCACTTTTCGACACAGTGGAGCAATTCAGGTGATTGGTTTGGGGCTAGTGAAATATCCCTAGCAGATGCAATATCTGTTAGCCCTCCCGTTGTGCAGTGTGGGTAGCTTAGTTCCGCGAGGCTAGAAAGCCGTTTAGAAAGCCTGTGCATGACCGGCAAAAGTGCGTAGCACGAACAATACCGTCAAAAATTAAAAAAAATAAAATGAAAAACAAAAAATTTCAGTCAACTGATTTTTGTCAAAAATAAAAATGATAATGATAATTTGTCAACTTTTATATATTCATCCCTATAAAAATAAGAAATACAAATATAAACTCCTAAAATCAACAGTTTTATCTTTACCTAATCAGTCCATAATTTTCTTATTGTAATGAATCTAATCTGTAAGGCTGTAAGTCAACTTATCTTAGCGTCCCCTGTCCTGTGTACTAACGAATTCAAGTGATGAATGATGAGTGTAACGCAGAGACCTCCCCTACCCACTCTTGCGTTACGTTAAATTTAACAACTATTGTTAAATTTGAGAAAAATCAAAGAATGCAAAGATTAGGTCTATGCAAACTGAATTATAACTTGTCTTTGACTTGTGATAAATGCACAACGGATACTCCTTTGGTTCCCATTAGCACTTACGGCCGATTTCTTCACTTGCGCTCAACTCGTAAACCAGATATAACTAGCTCAAAGTTCAAGCGGTGGTGAATAAACTGGCGCCAAAGTGCTAATGGGTTAAGCCCTCCCATCGCGTCAAGATCGAATATCCAGGGGGAGGGGAGTGCAATTCTGCATGATTTCAATATGAAAATGAGCTGCACTGTACACTGCCTCCAGGAGTTCATTCAGATGATTTCTCCAAGAGTATCTTATGGAATCCAGGAATTCCTTTTGGTATTTCTCTAAGTGTTTTTTCGTAAATCCTAGAGGATTAACTTGTGAGGCTCCCCCAAGAGTTAATTCTAAGATTTCCTAAGAAATTTATTCTGGGATTCCTCCTAGAAATCTCTCTCGGAAAAAGAAGTTTCCAGGAATTCCTTCTGGGAGTCCTTCAGGACTTTTTTCAAAGTTTCCTCCAGTACCTCCTTCCGGGATTCCTCCAGGATTTCCTAAGGAAGCCATTCGAAGATTCCTCCAAGAAATCTTTCATGCATTTCATTTACAAAAAGTTTCTTCTGAAATTCCTGTAGTGTTTTTTTTTTTTGAGATTTCTGTAGCAGTTCCTTAGAATCCTCTGAGTGAATTCTAAGAGTTCTTGAGGATTCCATCCTAAGATTCCTTCAGAAAATTATTCTGGGATTTCTCCAAGTTCCTTCTGGGATTCCGCCTGGCTTTCTCTAGGACGTCATTCTGGGATTCCCCAGGAATTATTTTTGCAGTACTTCCTGAGGTTCCTATAGGATATCCCTCTAGGATTCCTCCAAGAATTAATTCTAGGATTTCTCCAGGAATTCCTTCTACAATTTCTTAAGGGGTCGCCGGGAATCATTCCAGAAATTTCTCCGAAAATTCTTCCGAAACTTAGGAATCCTTCCAAATTTCCTCCGAGAATTCTTCCGAAGTTTCTCCGGGACTACTTCAAGGAATTTCTCCGGGAATTCTTCCAGGCTTAGGCTCTGGGAATTTTTCCAAGAGTTACTCCGGCAATTCTTCCATGAGTTCCTCCACGAATTCCTCCAGGAGTTCCTCTATGAGTTCTTCCAAGAGTTCCTCCAAAAAATCATCCCACGAGTTTCTCCGGGAATACTTTCAGCAGTTACTCCTGGGAATTTTTCCAGGAGTTCCTCCGGAACTTCTTCCAGGAGTTTCTCCGGGAATTCATTCAGGAGTTCCACCGTGAATTCTTCCAGGAGTTACTTCGGGAATTCTTTTAGGGGTTCTTCTCTGTGAATTCTTGAAGAAGTTCCTCAGGGAATTCTTCCAGGTGCTCCTCCGTGAATCTTTCCAGGAGTTCCTACCGTGGATTTCTTCAGGAGTTCCAAGAGAAGATTTTCCAGGAGTTCGGGGTTACTTCCAGGAATTCTGCTGTTCCTTTTGCAAATTTCTTCACGTGTTCCTCCGTATATTCTTCCAGAAGTTGCTCGGGGAATTTTTCCAGGCGCTCTTCTGCGAATTCTTCCAGGAGTTCCTCCACGAATACCTCTTTGAGTTCTTCCAAGAGTTCCTTCAAAAATTCATCATACGAGTTCCTCCGGGAATTCTTCAAGGAGTTTCTCCGGGGTCTCGTTCAGGGAATTCTTCCACGGGTTCCTCCGGTAACAATTTCAGTAGTTCCTACTGGGATTTTTTCCAGGAGTTCCTCCAAGAATTTTTCCAGGAGTTTTTTCCGGGATTTCTTCCACGAGTTCCTTCGGGAATTCTTCCAGGAGTTCCTCTGTGAATTCTTACGGAAGTTCCTCCGGAAATCCTTCCAGGAGCTCCTACCGGGGATTTCTTCAGGAGTTCCAACCGGTTTTTTAGGAATTCTCTCAGGAGTTCCTCCGTGAATTCTTCCAAGAGATTCACCGGGAATACTTTCAACAGTTCCTCCGGGAATTCTTCTAGAAGAACTTTCGCCAATATTTCCAGAAGTTCTTCCGGAAACTCTGCCAGAAGTTTCTCCGGCAATTCTTGCAAAGATCCTCCGGGAATTTTTCCAGGAATTTCTCCGTAAATTTATCCAGAAGTTCCTCGGATAATTCTTTCAGAAGTTCCTCCTACAATTTTTCCAGAAGTTCCTCCACGAATTCTTTCTGAAGTTCCTCTTGGAATTCACCTAGTAGCTCCTGCAAGATTTCTTACGGCAGTTCCTCCGAGAATTCTTCCAGGAGTTGCTTTCGGGAATTCTTTCCCGAGTTTCTCCAGGAATTCTTCCAGAAGTTCCACCAGGAATTCTTCCAAGAGTTCCTCCGGGAATTCTTTCAGGCTTTCTTCTGGGAATTGTTCCAGGAGTTCTTCAGGGAATTCTTCTAGGAGTTCCTCCACGAATTGCTCCAAGTGTTCCTCTATGAGTTCTTCCGAGATTTCTTCCAAAAACTCATCCCACAAGTTCCTCCGGGAATTTCTTCCTTCCTTCGGGAACTCTTCCAGGATTTTCTTCGGGAATTCTTCCAGGATTTCCTTCGGGGATTCTTCTAAACAGAAGTTCCTCCAGGAATGTTTTCAGGAGTTCCTTCGGAAATTCTTCCAGGAATTCCTCTGTGAATTCTTTCAGAAGTTCCTCCGGGAATTCTTCCAGGCTTTCTTCTGATAATTCTTCCACGAGTTCTTCCGCAAATTCTTCTAAAAGCTCCTCCACGAATTCCTCCAGGAGTTCCTCTATGAGTTCTTCCAAGAGTTCCTCCAAATGGTGTCCGGCCATTTGGCCGAACGCCATTTGGCCGAATGCCTTCTGGCCGAATGGTCGTTTGGCCGAATCATGATTCAAATTCAAAATTCATAGGATTTTTTTGATATTCTAACTTCCAATATTTCCTTATTTATTCAAAGGCTATTCTTTCTAGTTTTGACATTGAGAGATTAGTTGACATTGAAACTGCCAATATTTTATCAAATATTACTCCTTCTTTAAATCATAGACTGTTCTTTCGAGTTATTCTGAAGCGGGGAACAGTGGCATGATTAACCCTCGAGCAATCGCGCTGTTGTATTTTGTACAACACATTGAAAAAATCTCGCTTTTTGTACTCAGCATTAGCGTGGTGCTGACGCAGGTAGTCAACCGCGCGAGTTACGGAAGGTTAAGTTCATCATTCATTTTTCGGCCAAACGGCATTCGGCCAAATGACCCTTTCGGCCAAATGGCGTTCGGCCAAACGACCCGGAACCCCTCCAAATATTCATCCCACGAGTTCTTCCGGGAATTCTTCCAAGAGTTTCTTCGGGAATTCTTCCAGCAGTTCCTTTGTGAATTCTTTCAGAAGTTCTTCCGGGAAATGTTCCAGAAGTTCCTCCAGAAATCCTTCTAGGAGTTTCTACCGGGGATTTCTTCAGGAGTACCAACCGGAGATTTCTCCAGGAGTTCGAGAAAAAATCTGGGGAGTCCTGAAGAAATTCCGACTGGAATTTCTTGAGCAATCCCAGGAGAAATAGGCTAGGAGAAGTGGTTCACCTAATATGAACCAAACGTCAACACTATTTTTTTCTTTTCATAGAGGATTTACAACAAAAAAGTTGTTTTGACATTTGGTTCATCCAAGGTTGCTCCCCTATTCCTGAAGATATCCTGGGAAGAATTCCTGATGGGATCCTGGGAGTTGTTTATTCTGGAAGAAACCACACAAGGAATCCCGAAACAATCCGTGAAGGAATTCTAGAAGCAATAATTATTAATAAAATGCCAGAAGAAATTCATTAGGTAATCCTAGCTGTAATTCCTCAAGGATTCAAAGATGGAATTCTCCAAGAAACCCAGGAGGAATATCTGAAGGAGTACCAAAAGGACTTCCTGAAGTTATGACAAAAAAGTACGAGAAGAAATGCCTGCATGAATACCTGAAAGAATCAAGAATCAAATCCTAAGGGGAATTTCTGAAGGAATCCCAAAAAGAATTCCTGAAGTTATTCCAGGTAGAGCTAGTAAAAGAAGTATAGCTGGAATTCCTGATGAAAATATCTCGTTTACAGGGATTTATTCAAGGCTTCCTCCCAGGATGTCTTCAGAAATTCTTCTTGAAATTCTTCCGGGAATTCCTGCAGAACTTCCTTCGAGAACTAGTAGACAAGCTTGTCTTGGGATAACTTCAGGAGTTCCTTCTGAAATTTCTTTAGAAATTCCAGTTGAGATTTATTCAGTAATTCTTCTTAAGATTCCATCAGGAATTCCAGCTGAGGTTCCTTCAGGAATTACTCCTGGGATTCCTTCACGAATTCCTCCAGTTTTTTTTTTCAGGGGTTTCTGTCCGAATTTATCCCGTGATTCCTTCGGAATTTTTCTAGCGATTCCTTCAGGACTTTTCCCCAAGATTTCTTTCAGCATTCATCCAATAATTCCTTTGTGAATTCTTACTATGCTTTCTCCAGAAGCTCTTCTTGGGATAACTTCAGGAATTCTTTGGGAATTCCACCTAGCTGGGAACTCCTTCAGAACTTGTTCATGAACTCTTCTTCGGATAACTTCAGGAATTCCTCTTGGGATTCTTTCAGAAATTCCTCCTAGGATTTCTACTCGAATTTCTTCTGATTTCCCTCGGTTGGGAATTCCACATGTAATTCTTTTAAGAATCCCATCCGGGATGCCTTCACGAACTTTAATGTGATTACCTAGATATATAGCTTCAGGAATGCCTACAGGAATTTCTTCAAAATTTCATTCTGGGATTGCTTCGGGATTCTTTATGGTATTCTTTCTGTGTAAACAATTCCTCCTGGGATTCATTCGGGATTTTCTCCCAGGATTGCTTCAGGAATTCTTCCTAAAATTCCTTCGTGAATTGCTGCTGGGTTTCCTTCGCAAGCTATTCTTAAGATAACTTCATGAGTTCCTTCAGGTTTTTCTTTTTGTTTTTTTTTTTCGAAACTTCCTTTCCGAATTTCTCCTGATTTTTTTCAGGAATTCCATCTGCAGTTCCTTCCGCATTTTCTTCCAGTATTTATTCCTTCGGAAATTCTTCTGGATTTTTCCTAGGATTCCTTCAAAAAAATCTTGGAATTACTTTATCTGGGATTGTTTCCAGAATGGCTAAAGGGATTTCTCCTGATTTTTTAAAAAAATAATTTCTATATTGGAAATCTACCAAGGATTCCCCCAAAAATAATCTTGGATTCCTTCAGAAATGCCTCCAGCAGTTTCCTAAGGGATTTGTTCAGGAATCAGGAAAATTGCTACATGGTTTCTTCTAGGGAATCTACCCGAAATTCACCCAGAGAAGACCCTTTTGGAATTCTTTCACGAATTCCTCCGGGGCGTTTTCCAGGATTTTTTTTTTCAAACTAAATCAAGAATTTTTCAAGAATTCGTTCACTATTTCCTCTTAAGATTTCCCCTGGAATGCCACCAGGGATTTTCTACAGGAGTTTTTTTTTCCAGTGACAGAGTTTTTACGAGGATATCTTTAATCTTCAGGAAATCGTACAAATCGTACAGATCCATTGGTGAATAATTTAGTTTCTATGGAAAGTTTATTGCTTTTAGAAAATTATTATTGACAATGCGAGAGAAAGTTGGAACTTCGGAAGTCAATATTTCGGCGAAGTTCGGCGTCGGCATTCTAATTAGGGGCTCGCCTACGCATAAGAATTGCCTGTGTCGGCGACGCTTCAATTAGAATGCCGACGTTTTTACTTCGGCGAATTTTTGTTGGAGATATTTGACTTCACATATCGATTTCGGTCTAAAATAAATAAATATGTACAACTAGCTGTCCCGGCAAACTTTGTCTTGCCAAGCTGTGGTTGTTTGACAACTGGTAAGGTCATTGCAGCAACGCACTCTAGATTGATTTAATTTTGATCGCGCTGAATTTGTTCCCGGCTCATAAAAATCAGTACTTCATCATTTTTTGTTACGTTTCTAGTGGATTTTCGTAACTTTTTTTTACATATAAACACAGCCACCACGGATACGAATCGAACCATGCAGGACTCATGCTGATCGGTCCACCCGTTCTTGAGTTTTGTTGCCTCAAAGGAACTTCAAACTCATTTTTATATATATAGATAGATATTACCTCGAGGACTATATGTAAAGTCATCTTTCTGACCCAAAATCGCCACAGCTGTTTAGCTAGAGGGCCCATGTGGCTGAAACGGTGAACTTTCGAGCATCGGCATGACCATGAAGAGGGTATCTGGGATTTACGGTCGTTCCAGGAACTTTTCGTTCACTCAACAGAATACAAATTTTTGCTAAAATTAAAAGACTGCATCAATGATCTGTAGAGTAAATAGCTGGAAAACTGTTGACAAGGAACCAGCTAAAGATTTCATTAGTCTTCCTTGAAGAAATGTGTAGGAAACAGGTATCTTAAAAGAAATTTACTAATGAATGGGCCTATATTTTACCAGCAACCTACATCATTTGCATTTTTAGCTTTATTTGCAGATAAAACTGCATAATAAAAATTAAAATAGCGTTATCTACTTTGACAACTCATTGATTTGGCTATTAAATCATGGATTACACAGTTTAGAGAAACATTCTTAGTTTCTGTGGGCATGAATTTTATACCTATTTGTATAAGTTTACTTAAGTTTTAGCCCATCGCCTTTTGGCCGTATTAAAATTTGACCATTAATCGAGTTCCCTGACTTTCCAGGAACACAAATAAATTCACTGATTTTCCAGATTTTCCCAGGTAGTCGACACCCTTTTTAAGGTTTCTACATAGAAAATATGCTCATGTACGAGTCCTTATAAAAATAAAAGTATAACAATAATAGTATAGGATCTTGTACCATTTGGGCAGGTGTACCTATCTTGGGCACTTGCCGCTATAACTAAGTCAATTTCAAACCGATTGATTTGAAATTTTGTATAGAGTTAGGCACGTACAGTATCTAACTCTGTACAAAAATCGGTTTTAAATTGACTTAGTTATAGCGGCAAGTGCCCAAAATAGGTACACCTGCCCAAATGGTACAATACCCTACCTGACGAGATCACCCATCGCAACAGTCCTATGCAGAAATTCACCAGAACCGCAATTGTCTCATGGGTCAAGTGCGCCAAAACCAACAGGCAACTCTGCGAGATTATCACATCCTGCGCGAAATTCAACGACGTCCTCATCCAATTCTTCATGGTTTTCCCGTTCCGATCCATCCGTGTCTCCTCGTACTGAATCCGCAAAAACCGGCCAGAATCAGCAAAATTTGATCCGCCCAGAACTACCGCCGCAGCTTTTCCTCGTCGAACGTTTTCGTATTACGTCACATTACGAAAGGACTCCGCTTTTCTTCTTCACGAAGGTCAAGCCACGGAGGTGTTTATGCGGCCTAGCCACCCGCATCGAAATCTTCCTCATGATATACTCCCTCCGCCAAAGTACCGGCGAGTTCTGCCGCGACCTGGCATGATCAAACGTTTCCTGCATGATGCCGCGCAGCTAATATAGGATAATTTACCACCAGAATGACTGGCTCACATAGCTGCTTCTTGCAGTCCCCGCTGACCCTGCTTCCAAACCATACTGGAGGCTGCTAACTAGTTCCGGTGGAATTCGTCGCTGGGGTAGTGCCGCCTAGCTTCGTCGTCAGATTTGCGCTCGGGTTGTTGATGGCGATGATTACCGCAGGGTGACACAAGTTTTTCCAACCACCTTCACGCGCGGACATGGTGGATGTTTGATTTTGCAAAAGTAACGAGAATTTATGATTATTTAACCGGATAAACATTCCGCAAGTATGTACTCATTGCCTACCTGCAATAATAAAACGTGCTCCTGCCCACACGACACAGCCTTTCGTCAGTAAATTTCAACAGAATTCATTTAAAACGTAATAAAATACCTTCCTGGATAATCTCCAAAACTGCAATCACGGTTTTTTGGCGTTCGAGACAGACCAACCCGATGTTCTAGAGGAGGCTCGCCTTCACAGTCTGTAACTTCCCGGCGGAAATCCTGGTATATTTGGGAATAACAATAGAATATTTCCGAAATTTCAGCAGCAATCAATGCAATAATCAAAAATTTCGGCAAAACCAAAACAAAACTGATGCTGGCACCTTGGCTGGCATTTGTACTGGCAGTTGCACGTCAGCTGTCATTTTTGACAACCAATCCAGTACAAAAATGCTGCCACTAGTACTGCTTATTCTAGTATAGCCTGCACTCGTACACGCTTATCTACAATTATGCGGTACACGAGAAAATCGCCAGTGTTCCCTCCCGGTTATTCTCCCTGGTATTAGTAAGAGCGTCAATGAAAATAATGAAAAAATTAAAAAAAAACATCAATGTTTTCATGATTCAGCGATGAACAAAATTATTTCAATTTATTTATATTTTTACTTCCTATATCCAATTAAACAATTTTAAAAGTTTTCAGTAACCTACTTGTACATGATAAACTTGTAATGATCAATTATCTGTGGATTAATGATACTTGAAAATTATTATCCAATGTTTTAATACTCTTTTGCAATTAAAAGCAACTCTACAGAATTTAAACATTTTCGTTGGCCAATAAAAATATGCCAACATACAATTTTAAACGTACACAAATTTAAGTGTTAAAGGCAGTTCAATAGAAAACGGTTAGCTACAACGTAAAAAGAAAAAAAAAATGAATGCTTTTTAAACATAACGCAACTCATTTTAAAAACGTTTTAATCATCCTTTTGTGGCATTTACTTTTAATGTATTTGAAAAAAATAGTATTTGCTGTAATTGAAAAAAATAGAATTTACGGTTTTCGAAATTTCCTGTAGCTACAAAATGTTGCTTCAGTAATATTTTAGTCCAATTTGAATTAAAAGATTTTTATTCTGTTCTGGGCTTATCAAAATTTTATTACGTCAAAATTGTTCATAAATAATAGATCACCCGTGGGACAGAAAATTCTAAACGTTAAAAATATTTCATATTTCTCATTAAAATCAAAGGGAATGACATATCTTTTTCTAACCGGAAAATCAGCGTTTACCCGTTCCTAACCGTCGTTAGCCGCTGCTAACTGAGCAGCAGTTAAACGCGGTTAACGACGTTTAGCAACGGATAAATACGGATTTTCCCGGTTAGCAAAGGAAGTGTCATTTTCCCTGATTAAAATACATCCTCATATTTGCAATAACAAAAAAAATAATTGTTAACACCGCGCGCGGCCCACTGTCGCTCACCAATACCATGACGGAGCGGTGGCATACCTCTAATGTTGTTGCCGATTTATGTCATTGCGCTTCAATGCTTGGGCAGATAAGGAAGGGTAGATAAATAGCATTACAATAACAAAAACAAATAGAAGACAGTGAGAAGTTAGATAAACAGCCATTTGTAAATATCGGCAAAGTTGGTTTGTTAGTTAGAAGGTGAAAAAGTAGTGAAATTTGAGGCGAATTTAGTGAATTTGATGAGGAAAAGGAGACAAGCTTTCGGATAATTGTAAAGAAATTTGTTCAAGGTAAATAGTTATTCTTTATTTAAGCTGTTTCGATCTGTTTTGAAGGTTCCCAAATTGGCGAATCCAGTGGCCGGTTCATCTCGACGGTATCCTAGAGGTAGAGAAATCGGAATTAAATACACTGAGGAGTAGTTGGAGAACATTTTCGGAGAAAAGCTTGAGAGAAAGTGAAGGAAGGATTAGCTCTACGGAAGTGGTTGTAGTGTGCGAGGGAAGCAACCAAATATTGTGAGTAAATGATGAACGAAAAAGTGGATGAATAATTAATAAAACTATATTTACAGTTTGAGCTACCACAAAATAAACGTTGCTGCAAAAAATTGGTTCTAATCCGAACAAACTCAAAAATATTTGAGCACGGATTAACCCTTGAAGCGCCATGGCCGATCCAAACGCAAAGGATCTTGACTTCACCGAAACTCCGTGCGCAGCATGTGATGATGTGTCCACTGAAAACGAGCGGATGATTGGTTGTGATGGCTGTCAGCAGTGGTTCCATATTCGATGCGTCGGTATAACGTCCGAAGCAGAGTTGGAGAAAAAGTGGTTCTGCGCAGACGATAAATGTCAACAAGCCAAGAAGAAGAAAAAGACGAGTCGCGCCAAGAAAAACGGTGACGAGTCGGACCGTTCCAGCGTCAAATCCGACGCGGCACTCACTCTGGAGCAAAAGCTAAAGGCGATGGAGGAGGGTCAAAAGCGTCAGGAGCAGGAAATGGATGCGGAAATGATATTGAAGCGGAAAGAAAACGAAATTAGGCAGTCGTTGGAGCGAAGACGGATGTTGCTGGAGAAACAGATGCGCGAAGAGGAAGAAGAACGGGAGAAGCAGTTGCAGGAAGAGATTCTGCGGGAACGAAGAATGCAACTAGAGCGTATGCGAGCCAGGCAGCGTTCGTTCGAAGCAAGTATGAAGAGCCTGGACGACGAAATGGCCAAGCTGAAATGCTCTTCGGAGAAGCAGAAGTTGAAGCAAGATGCCGATGTTGGTGAAGGAGTATCTGGAGCAAATAGAACACCGTTACGCAACCCGGAGGTTGGAAAGCTGACGGAGCAAAATGTGGAAAAATTGAAGAACACCCGAATCGAAGGATCCGAAGAAGAAACTGATACCGATGACGACGATGAAGGAAGTGATACCGATGACTCCGACGAAGAAGACAGTGCCTCTGGTGAAGAATCCAAAGTTTCGTCGGTTGGAAAAGCAAGTCGGATCGAGTTAAGCGGCAAAGCCAGGCGCAACATCGACAATCTGAGCCAACACGGGCTGGGGCAGCCTCGACTTGGGCCTACCAAGGTGCAACTGGCGGCGAGAAGCGCGATAAGCAAGAAGTTACCCACCTTTTCCGGGAAACCCGAAGAATGGCCGCTCTTCTATGGGACATATCAAGCGTCCAATGAAGCCTGCGGTTACACCGACGTGGAGAACTTGGTGCGACTGCAGGAGTGCTTGAAAGGACCGGCACTTGAGATGGTCCAAGGTCAGCTACTGCTTCCGAAGTCAGTTCCGAAAGTAATCGTCAAGTTACGCCAGCTGTACGGTCGACCAGAACAACTACTGCAAAGCCACCTGGAAAAGGTTCGTCGACTAGAACCGCCGAAGGCAGGGAAGCTAGCCAGCTTCATACCATTCGGCACGGCGGTAGAGCAGTTGTGTGAACACCTGGAGGCGGCCGATCTAAAGCAACACTTGGTGAACCCCTTACTAGTTCAGGATCTAGTGGATAAGTTGCCGGACAATGACAAGCGTGAGTGGGTACGCTTCAAACGAGGTAAGAAGAAGGTTACGCTCCGGACCCTTACAGACTTTCTGTCGGAAATTGTGTCGGAGGCATGCGAAGCGAATGTTAGCTTTGAGTACAAACCAGTGAACAAGCCCATCGGTGAAGGGCGACCCAGTGCCGGAAGCAGTAGATCGAAAGGAGCGATGTTCAACCACAGCGAAGTAGAAAGCCAGACGTACGAGCCGCCAACCGGTGGTGTAGAACGGAAACATTTGAAGCCGTGCAGAGTCTGCAATCGTACTGACCACCGTTTACGGTATTGCCAGGATTTCAGGAATTTGGCATATCCGGATCGATTGAAAGTAGTAGAACAGTGGAAGCTGTGTCAGGTTTGCTTGAACGAACATGGCGCGGCACAATGTAAGTTCAAACTACGCTGCAACGTCGGAGAGTGCCGACAAGCACACAATTCCCTCTTGCATCCCATAGACAGTGTTGTCGGTACCAGCGCTCATATCCGGACAAAGAGCGTGATGATGTTCAGGATGATACCGGTCCGTCTGCACTGCGGAAACAAATCGATCACGGTGCTAGCCTTTTTGGATGAAGGCGCGTCGGTGACGCTCGTTGAGAGGAGGCTTGCAGATCGTTTAGGAGTAGTCGGTGTCCATGAAAAATTAACCATCCAGTGGACGGCCGACATCGAGCGTGTAGAGCGTAACTCTACGAGGACAAATGTATGGGTGTCGGCTATAGGAGGTGAGGACAAGAGGTTGCTAACTGCAGTCCATACTGTCAGCAAGTTGATGTTACCAGCGCAGACACTAGACGCGAAAGAGTTGAGTCAACAGTACAGTCACCTTCGAGGGTTGCCGATTTCCTCTTATAGTGGACGTCCGGAAATGCTGATCGGGTTAAACAACCTGCACTCTTTTGCCCCACGCGAAGCAAAGATCGGCACAGTCGCTGAACCGATCGCAGTAAGGTGTCAGCTCGGATGGACGGTGTACGGGCCGAAGCTATCATCGACCGCAGCGGCAGTCAACGGATACATGAATGTTCATCAAGGCGTCACCAACGAAGACCTTCATGACCTCCTGAAAAACCACTACGCTGTAGAAGAGTCGGTGGTGACTGTTCAGCTTGAATCTGCCGACGAAAAAAGAGCTCGTGAAATTTTGGAACGAACTACCAAGCGTGTCGGAGATCGTTTTGAAACCGGTCTATTGTGGAAGACCGATGATCCATCGTTTCCGGACAGCTACCCGATGGCCCTTCGTCGACTAAAGCAGTTGGAGAAAAAGCTGGAGAAGAATTCGAGTTTGCAGCAGAATGTCCGCACGCAGATTGTGGAATACCAGAGAAAAGGCTACGCTCATCTAGCAACCCCGAACGAACTTGCAGTTGCGGACCCCAATAAGGTATGGTATCTACCACTGAACGTTGTGCTAAACCCAAAGAAGCCCGACAAGATACGTCTGGTATGGGATGCTGCCGCTACCGTCCAAGGTATGTCTTTGAATAGTCAGCTATTAAAAGGGCCAGATATGTTAGTTCCGTTGGTATCTGTGATAGTGGGATTCCGTGAACATCGAGTGGCTATAGGTGGCGATCTGCGGGAGATGTATCATCAAATCAAGATTATTGACGAGGATAAACAGTTTCAGCGATTCCTTTTTCGAGACGACCCACAGGAAACCCCTCGAGTGTACATCATGGACGTCGCTACATTTGGGTCGACAAGTTCTCCTTGTTCGGCGCAGTATGTAAAGAACTGCAATGCGGAAGAATACGCTGAACAGTTCCCGGAAGCAGCGGCGGCAATCGTTAAGCGTCATTACGTGGACGACTATTTCGACAGTGTCGACACTATCGAGGAAGCAATCAGTCGTGCGAAAGAAGTGAAGTTTGTCCACCAAAAAGGTGGATTTGAAATCAGAAACTGGGTTTCCAACTCACCGGAAGTGCTCCAAAGTCTAGGTGAACAGCAACAGGTTTCAACAGTCCACTTCGCTGAAGATAAAAGCTCTATACAGGAGCGAGTGCTCGGAATGATTTGGAACCCTCAAAGCGATGAGTTTTCTTTCTCCACAAAATCCCGAGAACAACATCTACCATACTTCAGCGGTGAAAAGCGACCGACAAAACGTGCGGTGCTTAGCTGCGTCATGGGTTTTTTTGACCCGCTGGGTCTGTTGGCGCCATTTACGATTCATGGAAGGATCATCGTTCAGCAGTTATGGCGTAGTGGATGCGAATGGGACGAAGCTATCGACGACGAATGTTGGGAAATGTGGAAGCGTTGGATTGGTCTTCTGCCGGAGGTAGAAAACATCCGTATACCCAGATGTTATCTTGGACGCCACTCGTACTCGGAAGCTGAATCGGTTGAAGTACATATTTTCACGGATGCCAGCGAACATGCGTATGGGTGTGTCGCATTCCTTAGAGTAAACATCGGAGGAGTTATTAGGTGTTCTCTGGCCATGTCTCGATCAAAAGTAGCACCGTTGAAGAAGCAGTCTATTCCACGTTTGGAACTAATGGCAGCGGTTCTTGGAGCTCGTATGAGTAGGACAATGACAGATACACATTCGCTAAAAATAAGCCGGTGTGTGCTGTGGACAGATTCACGGACGGTGTGGAGCTGGATCCGAGCTGACCAACATCAATACAAACAGTTTGTTGCATTCCGAATTGGAGAAATATTGGAGTTGACACGAGCATCGGACTGGCGATGGGTTCCCACCAAGCAGAACCTGGCGGACGTGCTGACAAAGTGGCAACATGGAACATTGAATAGTGAGAGCGAATGGTTCAGAGGTGCACCGTTCCTTTACGAGCCAGAGGACCAATGGCCAACCCTCGATGTACCGATAGAGAAGACGAGCGAAGAAGCTAAGGGGTTTGTGTCCTTTCACTGTGTAGTCGATGTCGACCGATGCTCTCGTTGGACAACACTGCAGAGAGTGACAGCATACGTAATTAGATTTATCGAAAACTGCAAACGCAAAGTAGCTTCCCAACAATTGGTCACCGTGCGAGCTTCGAAAAATCAACAGCGTATGATCCTTGCGCAGTTGCCGTCAACCCAACGTTCATTGGAGAAGGAGGAGCTTCAAAAAGCAGAGGTCCTACTGTGGAAGCAAGCACAACACGATAGGTTTCCAGATGAGATAAGTCTTCTATCAAAAAATCTGAACAAAAAATCTGGTGGCATTTTGGATTCGGTGAAGAAGACGAGTTGTCTTTATAAATTGTCGCCGGTGCTAGATGATGACGGAGTTCTTCGAATGGGAGGCAGAATGGAAATGTCTGAGGAAATGCCTTTCGACAAAAAGTTTCCGATCATCCTACCTCGGAAACATGCGACGACAGCAAAAGTGATCCAGTTCTACCATGAGAAGTTCGCACACGCAAATCGGGAGACAGTAACGAACGAGCTTCGCCAGAGATTTTGGATTCCAAATATTCGCACTGCGGTACGCCAAGTTGTAAATGAATGCGTCTGGTGCAAGGTGTATAGGTGTCGTCCACAGCCCCCGTTGATGGCTCCACTTCCAGCTGCACGAATGACGGCCTACGTCCGACCTTTCCACTCGGTGGGCGTTGACTACCTGGGCCCAATTGAAGTAACGGTTGGACGCAGAAAGGAGAAAAGGTGGGTTGCAGTTTTTACATGTCTGGCCATACGCGCTGTACACCTGGAAATTGTCGCAAGCTTGTCAACGCAATCCTGCCTTATGGCCATCCGTAGATTCAGCTGTCGGCGAGGTGTTCCAAGTGAAATCTATTCGGACAACGCAACGTGTTTTAAAGGAGCCAACAATGAAATGCGAAGAATCCACGGAGAGTGTTCTGATAGAGTCGTGACCGCTGCGACAGCATGGCATTTCAACCCGCCTGCTTCGCCGCACATGGGCGGCATCTGGGAGCGGATGGTGAGGTCCGTAAAGGAGGCGATGAAGGCATTGGATGATGGGCGGACATTGTCAGATGAAGTACTGATAACCACCATTGTTGAAGCGGAAGATATGATCAATGCACGACCGTTGACATATATGCCACAAGAACCGACTTATGGAGAAGCGATCACACCGAACCACTTCCTTCGTGGGTCGGTTACCAGCGCTGACACGATAGTAGACGAGACAGTGAACACGGCATCGTCTTTACGTGATTCATACAAGCGTTCCCAACAACTAGCGAACCAGATGTGGGAGAGATGGTTGAAAGAGTACTTGCCGTTGATCAACAGGCGTACCAAGTGGTTCGAAGACAAGGAGCCGATACAACTGAATGATCTAGTTTTTCTAGTGGATGGGAAGCACCGAAAGAATTGGATTCGAGGAATTGTGGAAGACGTGATACCAGGACCTGACGGACGAGTAAGGCAAGTGATCGTACGCACAGGCCAAGGATCGTACCGGCGAGCGGTTGCGAATTTAGCGGTGTTGGAGATCAGATAGTAAAACCTGGATTTCTGAGGAATCACAGGATGTTACGGGCTGGGGCGTGTTAACACCGCGCGCGGCCCACTGTCGCTCACCAATACCATGACGGAGCGGTGGCATACCTCTAATGTTGTTGCCGATTTATGTCCTTGCGCTTCAATGCTTGGGCAGATAAGGAAGGGTAGATAAATAGCATTACAATAACAAAAACAAATAGAAGACAGTGAGAAGTTAGATAAACAGCCATTTGTAAATATCGGCAAAGTTGGTTTGTTAGTTAGAAGGTGAAAAAGTAGTGAAATTTGAGGCGAATTTAGTGAATTTGATGAGGAAAAGGAGACAAGCTTTCGGATAATTGTAAAGAAATTTGTTCAAGGTAAATAGTTATTCTTTATTTAAGCTGTTTCGATCTGTTTTGAAGGTTCCCAAATTGGCGAATCCAGTGGCCGGTTCATCTCGACGGTATCCTAGAGGTAGAGAAATCGGAATTAAATACACTGAGGAGTAGTTGGAGAACATTTTCGAAGAAAAGCTTGAGAGAAAGTGAAGGAAGGATTAGCTCTACGGAAGTGGTTGTAGTGTGCGAGGGAAGCAACCAAATATTGTGAGTAAATGATGAACGAAAAAGTGGATGAATAATTAATAAAACTATATTTACAGTTTGAGCTACCACAAAATAAACGTTGCTGCAAAAAATTGGTTCTAATCCGAACAATAATAGTGATGGGATAAATAAACGTTGTAGCAACTCTTTGAAATTTCATTTCACTAATAAATTATGAAGATTCGTCAGAAGTTGAAAGCCGATCAAGTTTAAATATTTTTTAAATGTACAGATTTGCTGTTTGGAAAAAAAGGCATCTCAAAATAAACAAATAATCCAAGAAAATTATTTACTTAATGCCGAAAAGAAAATCATCATTCCTACCAAAACAACCCTAATAAACGAACACCATACACGGACCGTACTGTAGACGGTTCAACAATACCACATACTGTTCTAATTGTATCCCGAATGGGTGGTTAAGCACATTTTATGGTTATCGTTTATGCGGGAAAACCACGATACAAGTTCAGCGATATGCATGTATGGGTAAAACTAGCTTTGTACCTGCTACACCGAGCTCAATCTGGGTGTAGCATTTTCTTGCACCGGTGCCAATCGAGTGGCGCGATTTCCTACTGCAAATGCCACTGGCTACTGGTACCTTTTGTTGCGTCCGTTCGTCACAGCTAAACAGACGTAACACTCTTCAAAACGGCTTGGTACATGCATTTAACAATCAATTCAAATTTCATTTGATTTGCGCGATCGTTCCACCAGATGCGCTAGTGTTCGATCGCTTTGACGTTTGCCAGTGTACACGTTGCTGAATGATGCAAACGAAAATTACAGGCAATTTGTTTAGTAGTGTGCGTATCAGCAAAACGTCAAATCGAAATCCATCATAGCCGACAGTGTCGCGCGCAATTCTACCAACAGGTGGCAGTGTGCTCATGAAAATTACACCGGGCAAAAGTTGTTGATGAATTTCCTCTAAGAGTTACGTCTGTTTGTCTGTGCCACTATCGTCTATCAATTGAACTGAATTCACGATGCGGCATGCGCAGCTCTTTTTGTATGTTCGCTTTTGTCGTTCATTCTAGCTGTCCACTAAGTTGGCCAATCAGAAGGCTCATTTTTTTCGCTTCAATCATTCTCTCCTCTCTCTATTACTACAGTACGGTTATCAAAAAAAAAATGAGAGAGGATCGCGGATGATGTACACATTTAAATTCAGAAATTGATCTCGGTAATGGTTTACCGAGAATCCAACAGCTGATATCTCGGTAAAATATTTACTGATTATCGGTAAAATTTTTACCGAGATTTCGGTGAACCATTACCGAGTCTCGGTGAACTTTGCCGAGATTTCGGTAAAAAGTTGGATTACCGAGATCTCGGCAAAGTTTTAACGACATCTCGGTAAAACTTTTACCGAGATTCAGTGAAAATTATCACTGGATTCTCGGCAATTCGTTTGCTGAGGTCGGCGATATAATTTAAGTGTGTAAGAACACCCAGATCATTCTACCAAATCCCCTATTTTATAAAGGTATTGAAGTTTTCAATTCGATGCCTATACATTTAAAACTAGCACCAACATTATCACGGGTTAAGAAACTATGTATTTCACACGTCAAAACTGCCTTTTGAACAGCTACCCTGTCGATTTTTTTAAATACTTGACTAGATTTGTATCGCGACAAAGTTCCTGCAAACGGAATTTTTTTTTGAAAAAAATTGTAAAATACTATCTATTGATGCACCAATAAACAATAATAACCTATGTTCACCTCGATGATGATTGTGGAATTTTATTGTATTATGCCTCTCGAGAAAAATCAGATTATGGTGATTATCTGCCATAACAGCGTCACCAGATTCCAATAGAATTCAATCCCATTATATGGGATTTGACAGCAAGCACATTCATCTCACTCAGCTACTCTTGCCGTTTATCACAAATAATACAAATTCAATCAAAAAACATCTGTCACTACGTGAAATCCACGTGCTTTTGTTTTGGGCATGGGCGGGAACATATTTCCTTTTGTTTTGCCTTGCAAGTGTCACTGCGACTGTATGCCTTGCGAGCGTACGAACGCCGCCGGACTCTAATAAAAGATAAGCGCGACAATATTGACGTAATTTATTATTGACCAATCCAGATGTCTGTGTGGTAGTGGTTTGTGTTCAAATTTCCTGTGTTAAGAATTTGTAAGAACTTTGTAAACAACTTTTGTTCTCCCGTATATGGATAGGCTTGCATTAGGTTTCGTGAGATAAAATTTGGAGAACTCAATATGCCAATTTTTCAAAATTCGGTGGCTTTTGCGCCACTCTAACGAACGAGAGACCACCGGTTAAAATCTAGGTTTGCCCGACTAATGGGACGACTCTACTCTCAAGGGCTTTCTCGAACGGCCGCTGACTCGACTAAATCCCCAAACGCACTAAATCTAGCACACAAAACGTACGAACTGAAACAATAACGGATTGACACCAAATCCGAATTAACATAAAAAATTTAACATTTAGGGGTTGCTGAAGTGAATTTATTTAAATGAAAAAAAAACGATAAAACTAAGAACATCAAACAAAATTCGTTCTAACGTATATTATTTTTCACAATATGCTCGTTAAATGGTTTATGGTTTATGTGTTTTATCATGGCCATGATTGACGTACCTGCGCAGGTTTTCTTCGTTGTTGGTGGTTCTCTTGGACAATCGTCGACGATACGCTCTCCTTTTCTTCGCCGGATTATAAGGGCGGAGGGGGAGTGTCGGCGGTCCGGTACTCTGCCCGATCGACTACAAACCGCACACGGGTAGGCCGGATTTTATCCCTACTCTCCGTTTGACTGCGAGCGAAAATGGCTCAAAGCCGGAATAAAAAAAAGTCCTGGACGCTTTTGTACAACAAATCAACGCACAGGGAACAAAGTCATTTTACAAGACTTAAAACTGGCAGAAGATTGCCGGAGCTCTCTTCTGTTAACCAGCCGACTGTAGCTTAAAGTTCATGCATAGTCTATGAAGGTTTGAGCCTCGCGCTTTTGTAATTACTTACCATATGGAATATTTGTACTGTTGAAGAATTCTGTAGATATTGTTCGTGTAGTTGAAAATCGGAATTTTTGACACGCGAAAATCGACTTATCTCCTAAATCGTGTGTCGGACGTACGTCGGGTACAGTGCGCTGGATAGAGGGCCAGGCCCGCTGTCCAGTGCACTACGTCCGACGTTGGATTTCACGTATGGATTTTGAGAAAATTCGATTGTCGGATGTGGGGAAACTTCGGGTTTCAACCGCGACGACAATAAGTAGTGAGTTGTCTATTCGAATGTCTGGAATTTCTTGAGAATGAGAATATTGCCGACATTGTCAAAACATTGCGCAAACGATATCAATACTCGCAATATTTTTTTTAATTTTCTCATTTTTTATGATCAGTAGTAACGCCTGAAAACATCTGTAGTTGAGAGCAGCATTATTTTAAAACTATGTTTTGCTGTGCAGTATGACAAATTATAATAGTTTATATCTGTAAAAATAATCAGATCGTATTATTTAAGTTTGCAAATCTGAATACATTGATTATAATTAATAATTATCTTAAAGATATATCGGCTACCACAAATCTTTGTAGGGGTATGTGGCGGAAGTATGTAGTTAATTATTCACAAAAACCGTTTTTATGCCAAATGTCCATTATTCCGAACGTCGTTTATGCCAAGTGTTTCTTATTTTTAATAGCCAAACGTACCGAACACGAAAAAACATCAAATTTCAAATGTTTAATGGTAACGATTGTGGTCTATCATTGCTAGGAAACAGACCCTGGATGGCCAAAGTTAATGCGAATAAGTCCACTACTAGATTGGAATTGTTCCGATATCTGGGAATACATTCGGCAAAACGAAGTGCCTTATTGCAGTTTGTATGACAGAGGGTAAGTAGTTGTTTTGGGGAGACACTAGTTTTCCCAAGCCGAAATATCACAAAAAACATTATTCAATCCACCTATGGTAAACAGAATTCTTCTTACACACATTAAAATTATTGCTTTATTCGGGCTTTATTAATGGTACTTAACATATTTATTTTGTGTGATTGTGGTGACTTTTGGTCATTCAACAAAATATTGTGGATTTGACACTAAATTGGTTTCCAGAATAGCATCATTGGCCTTTAGGTTAAAGCACCAGATACTCCGTAGAATCTTGTATGGAATGCTTAAAAAATAGCATATTGTATCTTTTGTTAACTGCAAACAGATCTTGAATCGACTAACAAATAGATAAAAAAAAATAATCGAGATGCACGTTATCTTATATCTCTTAATCAGACAAATTATATTGCTGCGAACTACTTGATATTCGGGATTATGGCTCGAAACCAAGCGTTTTTTATACTTCCGGGGTAATGGCTTCCAGTCTGTTGCAATTAGAAATGAATGATTATGCTTGGATGAAAACATACAAATCCGTTTTTGATTCTTATGGTGTAAAAAGGACAAAAAGATTTATCTACCATTGTAATGAATTTTGGCCATAGTGAGATATTTTGGCTATTTGTTATTTTTACGCCTAGTTGTTCTCATTATAATTTGATCGCAATAATAAAATCCATAAATTTTCAACAGGAACAAAAAAGAAAAAGTAATTTTCCTAAAAAATCATGAATATGACCTGATCAGCACTGTGCTTCTTTTTGACCAGTGATTATTTCAATTAAAAAAAACTATTTTTGCCTGTTCTTGCGTTTTTTTTCACAATATGGAAGCTGTCATTCAACATACTGTTAATGTTCATAAAAAATAGAACTAAATCTTTTTAAAATTCTAGTACATTCAATTAATTCTTATTGGGTAGAGCAGTTGCCAGTTTCGCCCCAAATACATGCGATACCGTCGCAACAAATAGTTTCCCTAAACCTAAACCGGTGTCGGTACGCTAGCAATGCTTTTTTTACTAATCTTACTAACAGGATCTTAGAGAAACTATGATTTTGTGAATTTACCAGCTACTTGTATTTTCTACCGGTCGCTTCAGTATGGCCTCCAAAGCCGTTTTATAAAGAGTAACTTAAAAATGATTTTAAACATTTTTATTGTATGCACTATTCCTCGTTGCCACTAGCTTCTCAGCGACATTTATTTTTTGACAATCAAGTTGATTTTTATATGAATACGGCTACTTTGTAACGGCTACTTATACTACAGGAATCACACTCGTATCACATGTCTGTCCGCGGTATTAAGTAACCGGTAGAATACAAGTAGCCGATAAATCCACAATACACTATTCGAGCCTTCTAAAAAAAACAGTCCAGGTCTTTTTACGCGGTTTCTATTTACGCGGCTGCGTTAATGAAAACTCCATACATTTTTTTTCATCGTTTAATTTTTACATGATTCGTCGAGAAATGGTGCGATTTTTTTTAACTTTCGAACTTCGTTTTATGTGGTTACATATCCCCCGCGTTAAAAAACCTGACTGGATATTGTAGTATTTATATGTTCGCAAATAATCTTTAATTCGACCTAGAGCCATTTGCAGCATTAATGGGGCACGTTCGGTGTAGTACTAGATTTGTAGTAATGAGCTGAATTTTGGTATGGTGAGAAGGTCAATTCTCCGTTTCTGCAATAAAATGGTGCAAAAAGCGTGGGTATTATGATTCCTTGCCTAATTTGATGCTGTTTGAGCAACACTTTGGATAACTATGTTGTTTATGTTGCAAGAAATGAAGAAAACAACAACACTGTTGCCCAAAGTTTTGCTCAAACAGCATCAAATTAGGCAAGGAATCATAATACCCACGCTTTTTGCACCATTTTATTGCAGAAACGGAGAATTGACCTTCTCACCATACTAAAATTCAGCTCATTACTACAAATCTAGTACTTCATCGATCTGCCCTATTGTAGCTCATGTAAAGCAAATAAAATTATAAAAATCTGATTTAATCCACCTACACAGCTAATCGCGTTCGGTAATTTTTACCGAAATCTCAACCGCTGAGCGATCGGTAATGGATATTTAACGAAATTCTGTAAAAATTTACCAAATTTCGGTAAAATGTTATCGTTTATCTGTCAAACTCTAACGAATTTCGGTAAAAGTTGCTACCTTTACCGATTTTTTCCTGTAAAACAAACTTAACGGTTGAGATTTCGGTAAAACATTACCGAAGTCGGTGATTTTTTGTAACTGTGTATAGTGAACAGAACCTTTCTTACACTTATTAAAATTATTATTGTACTACAGTAATGCGGGCAAAAGTTCGCACCTAACAGTCTATCAAATAACTATTGAACAAAAAGAATATAATATCGTTTTTTTCTCGTTAAACGAGTCCCTATCATGTTACCTTCGAAACATACATACATTTATTTGTTCTACATCACATTTAAGACAAGACATAATCAACACTAGTACGCCACAATGAGCCTCTGTACGAATTTGCCCTGTCCTGCTCACTCCCACAGAAAATTTGAAAACAGCGCGCACAGTAAAAGTCACATTTGACTTTTACTGTGCGCGCTGTTTTCAAATTTTCTGTGGGAGTGAGCAGTACACCAGATTCGTGCAGAGGCTCATACTCGTTTTGTGGCTGCCGCTCTTCATCCTCGGACGCGCCCAATGCTCGCTACCCAAGTAACCGTGAAGCCGTATATAAGTGCATCAATTCTGCCATATATTGATATTTAAAATTGTGAATATAATGCTGCATTACTTTAAACACCTCATTTAAGCAATATTAAAGGCGAAAAGAGCCCCACTAAAATTAAATTAGTGCCATATATTGCAGCACGTTGATAGCCATTGCTAAAGTTACATAAATGCATGTGCTGTTTATTTGCATTTGCACATTTTAATACGTGCAACACGAAAAATTAAAACAAAAATCTATGTTTAGCACTGTTTCGTTATCGACGGTACTAATGCCCCACATATGAATGTTTTAACCATTATTTTTTTGTTGCCGGGTGGGAAGTCAAACCAGAAGTGTTGAAGACCGAGATGAGTTCCGTACGCGCTGCCCGAATAAAAAATACAGTAGAAAAACCGAACGTTGTATTGTAACAGTACTATTTAAAACCATATTTTTACAAGACGGGTTTGGTGGTCTAGTGGCTACCGCTTCTGATCTATATACAGAAGGTCCTCACAGCTAGTTTAGATTACCGAGTTCGGTAAAATTTTACTGGGGTTTTGAACTGCTGACTACTCGGTAATATTTCTAATAAATACTGAAAAGTCAGTAAATTGGTAAATTGGTCATCTGTCAAAACATTACCGAGTTAGTCAGTATTTTTTGTAAAAATATTTTACTGACTTTCAGTACATTGATTATTTACTTAAGATTACTGAGTTACTCAGTTTCTTGGATTGTTTCCCGCTTGCCGCACCCCAGTTTTACAATTCTGTTTTTTATTTAATTCGGATTACCATTCATAAAAACGGACAAAATGTTCGAACATTTATGCGTCCCCGCCAACTTTTGGTTGAATAATAGAGCATATTCGGAGTAGTGATTACACGGCATGGGAATGTACCGGCGTTGGTGCTGACTGGAGCCCGTCTAATTCATTTCAAGCTGGAAGAATCCAGCGGGAGAAGCTTTGTAAGCTTCATTTCCGATCTGTTTCGGTAGTGCCAGTGTAATCACCCTTTCACAAATTTATCCATTACTTACCTAGAAGTTGGCGGGTCACAAAAAACTCGAGCCTGCTGTCCGTTCAGGAGGCATTCCGTTGAAATAATTATGTGAAGAGCGAAGTCGACGGCATTTTTCTGCAGCTGCTCTGCTGCTGTTGAGAAATGCAATGACGATTCTGTTTGACAGGTACTTCCCAGTGCAGCAGTTTGTTTTGGTTTCATATTAGCGAAAACTCAGTAAAATCACAATGATTACCGAAAAGTCGGTGCTTGTGTCTACTGACTTTTTCTCTTTTTCGGTAAAGCATGATTATTACTGGAGTGTGCGCGCGCCGTGGTTCGAGTCGTTTCCGAATTTTTCGCTTCCCTTCGGCGCTAGTTTCGAATACACTTTTAGTTGATAATAAATATTTTCTTTCATTTTTTGCATTTACACAAAAGAGTGAAAAATGTTACTTCGGGTTCGCCGGTCGAGAAAAAATCCGGGCGCCGACAAGTGATTCGCGTTCAGTGTATTTCTGTGTGGAATAGACTAAAGGTTTCTGCTCCCTAGTGGAGTGGAGACGCGCGATAGAATTTTCTTTTTGGCTAGTTCTTGCGTCGAAAAGTGGTCGGTTGTTAACGGCGGTTTGTGTATATTGATCCATTGTCAAATCATATCACCAACCATAGGTGACTCCCGGACTGACAATGTACCTTACCCTACTAACAAAAAAAAATCCTTCCTGAGACAAACGTGGAGATGCAGCGATTCGCGGTCTTTATAACAACGTTTGTCTTACTAACATTCCCTTCCATCCTCGATGACCGTAAGGACGTGGCCGGCGCCGTTATTGACCTTATTAAAGTTGAGAGCTCTCGACCTGTGTACATTGAGAATAGTAAGCTAGTCCCAAGCCCTATTCATTGGTTCCTTGTGCAATTTCGATTGCTCTGGTCAATCACGGAGTAGCAACTACGAATTGTGCGGTCATCTATGCTCATGCTCATGCTCAAAGCATGATTATTACTGAAAAACTAGCACCAAAAATTACCGAACTCAGTAAAATTGGAAGAATTTTACTGAAGTTCGTATTCTTTCCAATATAAATACTGATTTTTCGCCAATCCCATGGTTTACAGTTTGAGCCCGGTAGAAAAAAGTACCGAACTCCTAAATACAAAATAAGCGTGCTGGGTTCAATCCCTGGCCCGTCACTTTCCTCCTACTTTGTATCTTTCTATATACTTTCTCTCTGCTCTCTACATATACAACTAATGTATATAAACATGTTCATAGCCGTCGCTAGAACAGAAACGGGTTGAAAAAGCCGTTTCCATTCCTTCCAAACTTTCACAGCACAGTGTCACAATCCTATTAGAAAACGCCTGCAAGTTATGCAATCATGCGAACTGTACCGCACATCTTCAAAAATAATAAAAACACACAATTCTATCACCTTCCCCTGATATCCACAAACCAATGTGTGAACCTTCTGCCAACCAATTCCCACCAACACTCCAACATCCGCATGAATTTGTGCTGGCGCAGAGGTATATTCGGCCAGATGTGGATACAAACGATTGCAATCATCACTTCCTTACCCCTTCCCCACATTGACCTGCAACCTGACGTGGCAGGCGCCATTGTCGCCTAAAAATAAGAAGATCACCAACGCTCACACACTGAAGATGCCTGCTAGTCCCCGGCAGTTATCTCATTGGTCCTTGTGTGAGTGTAGGTGGTCTGGCGATACTGGAGTAGCATCCACGGGCGGTCAATCAAGCTTCAGCAAGCTATTTAAAACCATATTTTTACAATAGACACCACTGTAAAAATAAAAATACAAAAACAATAAAATGTAATGTAGACACCATACAGTAAATTGTAAATAAGATTTTTACAATATACTATACGGGTGGTTAAGCATCGTAACAATATAAAAAAATATTTTTCTCCATATATATTTTTTTGCAAAACCATACATTATATAGTAAATGAATTGTTATGAATACTGATACGTGGGTTTTAATAAACCGTACATTATATGGTACACATATGGTTTCAAACAATAAAATGTACCGTAAATATATTGTTTTTAATTGTAGTTTCACTACTAGTTATACATTTAATTCAATGGTTTTGAATCGTTCTCTTTTGTTATGTTGTATTGGTTTACATTACATAAACCATATAATGTTATATTATCTTGTCATTTTCCTCCTGTTATCTGGCATCTTAGGCTTACTAGCATTAGGAGAATGCGCTTTGGGAATTCTCCACAGCGTTTTGGATAACCCTTCATATATTGGATCGCCCACGTATAAGTCTGAGTCGAGGTCTGAGTATTTACAGTTGAAGCTAGGCTCCCATACCCCACCAGCCAGATAACCGGGTTTCGCAAACTAAGCATTATTTGTGGCAACACTTCGAGCGGCATGATGGAACTATGTCGAGCGCGCTAAGTAGGGTAACCAATATAATTTGGACCCCCATATATTTTGGACCCCCTGGACCGTATTATCATTACTTTCACGGATTTAATGAAGAAGATGACAAAAAATTTTAGAATCCTTCGCTGAATTAGATTATACTGTACGAGCAGCAACCATTTCCTGACTGGAAATATCTTGATTTGCCTTGAAATTCCTCCTCTCCTCTTCTTGGCGTAACGTCCTCACTGGGACAAAGCCTGCATCTCAGCTTAGGGGTCGTCCATAAATGACGTAGCTTTTTGGGAGGGAGGGGGGTGTTTGTGATTTTGTGACGAAGTGTGACGATAGGGGGGTAGGGGTTTGTGATATGCTACGTAGCTTTCTACTAGGCCTATGGAAAACAAAAAATTCATAATTATTAAACTTTTTACTTGCACTAAGTATTATTATCCAGTAAATAAAAAAAAACCCATGATTTATTTCCATTCACATTATTGTAAATAACAAATAATGGAAATAAATGCCGGCTTCATTTCATAAGACATGCAGCTATCGGACGCAACAACTGTATCTGAGAAAGTGGGTTTGAAATCCTGCGTAAAGAATAATATATTGTGTTTGCAGACAAAAATCAATTTCGCTGAAATGCTTCTCAAGACCAATAGTTTGCTGCTTGATATAGAGAGCACTGCACGCCGCTAAGGTTACAAAGGAAAATTTTTCTAAACTTTTGGCATTACGGCAAGATTCCAAGAGCTTCCTCGAAGAATTCATCCAACAATTTCTTAAGGAACTGCTCTAGCAACTTTGTGAGGAATTTATCATTGTGTTCTTCATAGGTTTCCCAAACAGGAGAAGGATAACATTTCCACAGGAATTCCTACTGAGAATCCCAGAAAAAAAAACTTCTGAAAACATTTCAAAGGGATCTGGAGGAATCTCAGAAGCAATCCTTGAATGAACTTCCAGAAGAATTTCAGAAGGAACTCCTGGAACAATCATGAAAGGAAATAGAGAAATTTCAAAAGAAATTCCGTGAGGAGTACCTGGAAAAAATTAGATGAAGCTTTCGGAGAAACCTTGAATAAACTTCTGGAGGAATCTTAGATGGAGATATTTGTAGATTGTCAGAAGGAACTCCTGGTTTAATTTCTGAAGAAAGCACGCAAGAGATAATTGAAACAATCCCGTAAGGAATTTCTGAAGCAATCACGAAAATAACTTTTGGGGAATCACAAAAGATTATCTGGATATAACTCCTGGTGAAATCTAAGAAAGAAAATCCTGGAGGAATTCCAGAAGCAACTATGGGAGGATTCCGTAAAGGAATTCCTCGCAGAATTCTAAAATATCCTGGATGGAGTGAATGGAGGGATGCTGGAAAAAGTTACTGAAGGAGTCCCGAGAAAAAAAAAACCTGGTTAAATCCTAGAAGGAAGTCCTCGAGGAATCCCAGAAGAATCCATGAAGGAATTCCTGAAGGAATCCAAAATGGAACACCTGGAGGAATCACAGAAGTAACTCCTGGGAGGGTTTTGAAAGAATACCGGAGGGGTTACCTACCGAGATCTTGGAATGTATATTTGAGTGAATTCCTGAAGGAAGTCAAGAAGGAGGAATCCCGAAAGAAACTTTTTTAGGAAACACAGAAATAAGTTCTGATGGAATCTCAAAAGAAATTCCGGTTAAAATCCCTGTAGAGATGTCTAAAGAAACTGCTGGGTGGAAGAGAGGAGAAAAAACCTTGAAAGAACTCCTGAAGGAAACCATGGATTAACTTTTAGAAAAACCTTAGAAAAAAAAAATAACTCCTGGAGAAATCTCAGAAGGAGCTTTTGGAGGAATCTAAGAAAGAACTCCGGAATGAATTATTGGAGGGATCTTTGAAGGAACACAATAAGGAGGAATTTTCTAATGGAAAACAAAAAAAAAATCCTTGGAGAAATCCCAGAAGGAAGTGCTGGAGGAATATTCTCGAAAATGGGAATTCCAAAATAAACTTCTCTAGGAATTCCGAAATGAACTGCTGTAAGAATTTAAGAAGAAACTCCTGCAGGGTCCTTCGAATTTTATTCAAATGAAATCAATTTGATATTCTTAATAGAATAAACTAATATCTTCGGAAGAGTTTCCTGGCTAATATGGTAGCAGAAAGATGGGTGGTTTATTGAGTCATTAGCTTTGGTGATAATCTCCACTGGTTACATCTATGATTATGATGTCGGAGATCTGAACCTGGCAGTCGACCATGTTTCTTGCTATTGTTGTTTTTTCATAATATTCTATTAGCATACAAGTTGAAATTGAAATCAGAGCTAAGTTCGAGTTTTTTTTACATGAAAATTTTGTTGAGGGGGGGGGGGGGGGGTGTTTAACAAGCTACGTCATTTATAGAGGGGGGTGTCTGAATTTGTGACGAAATGCTACGAGGGGGGAGGGGGGTATTAAAAATCGCTCAAAAAAAGCTACGTCATTTATGGACGCCCCCTTAGTGTTCTATGAGCACTTCCACAGTTATTAACTGAGAGCTTCCTCTGCCAATGACCATTTTGCATGTGTATATCGTGTGGCAGGCACGAAGATACTCTATGCCCAAGGAAGTCAAGGAAATTTCCTTTACGAAAAGATCCTGGACCGACCGGGAATCGAACCCGTCACCCTCAGCATGGTCATGCTGAATACCCGTGCGTTTACCGCCTCGGCTATATGGGCCCTTATCCTTGCCCTTGCCTTGAAATTATGTTTTGTTAATCTCTTCATCCGTGCGAGTGTCGCGGTTTGTTTACGAAAAATGGTGCTGGGAAAACTTGCAGATGTAAGCAAAAACGTATATCATTCAAGCGCATTAAATTCGCAAAGTTCGTCTAATCAGCCTTTGTCAATCAAGTAATAAGGATGTAATGCAGCATATCCAAGTGGCAGATTCTTCGAAAATAGTTTCAAGCGGGTTTAAACATCGAGTGTCCAAAATATATACTTAAGAGGGTCCAGAATACATTGGGGTGTCCAAAACAGTGAAAACTAGTGCTTCAAAAATCAGTTATTTTCATCAAATTTTCAGCCAGAAATGACCTTGTGAGTATTTTTGACGGACAGTGGAGGCTTTTACGGTCATATCAACATCATCATTATGTGTAACACCCTCTGAATCTGTTTGATTTAAGCTTACATTCAAATTAATGTCTTCTAGGGGTCCAAAATTCGACAGTTACCCTATCATTAGACCACTAATGTAGTTGCATGAAGTGGGTGACGAGGTACATAAAGTATCATTACGGCGTGCTTAACCGTTATTGCAATATTGAGGCTCCAGTTTGACTAAAGTTCGAAATACACGGGGAAATACATAATAACTCATGAGAAAACTGTCAAGTTCGATTCAAGTATAAGTTAGGTTAAAAAGCGAACCTACAGACGAACCTACATACGCGCCAACTTGTGACGTAATTGGGGGGGACGAGACCTCTCAAAATCAACCAAATTCGTAAAATTTTGACGCAGTTCATCTAGTTTAGGCATATTTACGTGAAAACTAGTGCATTGAGCTAAAAAAAGTTGAATTTTGTCCAATTTTGGAGAGCTTCGCCCCCCAACTACGTCACAAGTTGGCGCCTATGCGAACCTATATTAGAATTTCTTTCAGTATTCAGTTCAGTCCATATGTTAAAGATGGCTCTAAGTCAAAGATAAAGTTCGTCAATCGTATTCCTCTCATCGCACTCTACATACCTAGTCCGCCATATCTCTTGGATCTGCAGTTCTTAAGACATCTGGTTTACTACTTATTTAAACATTTTAGTGACTTTAAATTGATGTTTCAACTTATTCACTTTTTTTCTTTCCTTTCCTATTGCATCAAAAAAGTCAGAAACATCAACAAAACAAAGCACGGAAAAAATCTAAAACTGAATAAATAAATAAAAATGCACGGAAAAATAATATTTCGGAAAAGTGAATGGTTCAAACGTAAGAAAAACAGTATGATATATTGTTACACAAAAATCGAATGTAAATGTATAGTAGCTACAATGTGCGAAGCTTTTAGTGAACCATTTCATTACAATATACATTATTGTAGCTGGTACACTGTATGGTGCAGGAATGGTTTTCGTCAAACACCCTATGGTTAGTTTTTATCCGGGTGGTGCCTTGGACCATTTCTGCTGCAGTGATAACAACAGATATTTCATTAACTAAAAGGAAACTGTTCTTCTGTCTCAATGATTAGATAGCAAAACGGCTATGTCATATGTACAGTCATCGTTTATATGGAAAAATGAAAAATTCAATGGTATCCCATTAGATTAAAGCCTTTTTTGATCCCATTTCAGGGCCCAAATAAGTGTGCAAAATTTGAGCAGGATCGGTTATGTCTACGTTTTGCACATCGCGTTTGAAGTTTGTATGGTTTTTTTCATGGGAAAACACACTTTTTTGCATTTCTCTCATAACAAGCTCGAATTTTTCTAAAACCATGTAGCCGATAAAGTAAAAACATAGCCTAGGGTGTCCTGAAAAACTTTGTCGAAGACCGCGAAGTGATCTGACGCTTATGAAAAAAGTTTTAGCGTTGGCATTGCTTGGCGAAACAGCATGATTTTGTTGCGGCTCGCAAGGCCTACAGGAAAGCTCTCCGGTCTGCTGAACGATCCGGCTGGAAAAACCTTTGTACAAATGTTTTCAGCTTGAGTGAAGTCAGTCGGTTAAACAAAATCCTTGCGAAATCTAAGGATTTCCGGGTGAACGAACTTCGTTTGCCAAATGGCGATCTGACTTCCTCTGATGAGGAAGTTCTGGAATGCTTATTCAGCACACACTTCCCTGGATGTGTGGATATTACATCTTCGGATGAACCTGATGTCTTTTCTTGTAGTTATGATTCTTTAGATTCAGCTCGTAGTATTGTAACTATAGAATCGATTGAGTCGGCTCTTAATAGCTTTGCTCCTTTCAAATCTCCTGGTGCAGATGGGATTTATCCTATTTTGCTTCAGAAGGGATTTGATTATTTCAAACATGTTTTGGAAAAACTACTTGTTTGCAGTTTTGCTACAGGGTATATTCCCAAATCCTGGCGGGATATTACTGTAAAGTTCATTCCGAAAGTGGGTCGTGCGTCGTATGAAGAAGCAAAGAGTTTCAGACCTATCAGTTTGACCTCTTTTCTTCTGAAATGCTTAGAACGTATTGTGGATCATCACATCCGTGATGTTCATCTGGCCAACGTGCCTCTTCATGTGAACCAACATGCCTACCAATCTGGTAAGTCCACTGTGACTCTTTTACACAAGGTTGTTTACGATATCGAGAAAGCATTCGCTCAAAAGCAATCTTGTTTGGGTGTTTTCTTAGATATCGAGGGTGCCTTTGACAACGTGCCTTTCGATGCCATATTGGAAGCCGCACGGTGTCATGGTATATCTCCAATGATTTCCAATTGGATTCACCAAATGCTTAAAAACCGATATCTCTTCTCGACATTGCGTCTAGCAGGGATTAGGAAATTGAGTGTTTGTGGATGCCCCCAAGGGGGAGTCTTATCACCGCTTTTGTGGAATCTCGTAGCAGATACGCTATTGAGGCAACTCAATAATAGCAGTTTTCCTACTTATGGTTTTGCCGACGACTACCTAACATTGTTAGTTGGTATGTGCATCAGCACCCTTTTCGACCTGATCCAAAGCGCCCTTCAGGTAGTTGAGGGTTGGTGTCGCCAATATGGCCTTTCGGTTAATCCGAGTAAAACATCTATTGTTCTTTTCACGGAAAGGCAAAACCGTAATGGCGTTCGACCTTTGCGTCTCTTTGATTCTGAAATCGATGTGACTGAACAGGTAAAGTACGTTGGATTCATTCTTGATTCCAAGCTTTCCTGGACACCTCACATTGAGTTCAGAATCAAGAAAGCTTGTATGGAGTTCGGGCAATGCCGGCGTACTTTTGGTACAACTTGGGGTCTAAAACCCAAGTATATCAAATGGATTTACACAACTGTGGTTCGGCCAATATTGGCTTATGGATGTCTTGTGTGGTGGCAAAAGGGTGAAGTGAGAACGGTCGAATCAAAATTAGGCCATCTCCAAAGGATGTGCTTAATGGCGATGTCTGGAGCATTCTCTTCAACTCCTACGGCAGAGCTAGAATTCACATTCATCTCAAACAAGAAGCACTTTCTTGCACTTACCGGTTACGGGTACTCGGTCTACTAGAGGAAACTCCTGTGAACCGCACATCAACACACACCTCGTTGTTTCCACTTTTGGTGAATTGGGACAAAATTGTCCTTGCTCCAAGTGATCCTACAATTGCTTGTAATTTTCCATATAGGACATTTTCCACGAAATTCCCTTCCCGGGAAGAGTGGTTATCTGGAAAGAAGTTTTTCAGACGGCATCGTATGTTACACTGATGGCTCCCTTCTCGAAGGTCGAGCAGGTGCTGGTGTTTATTCTCGTGAGCTAAGGCTGTATCAGTCTTACTCACTTGGTAGACACTGCACCGTTTTTCAGGCCGAAATCTTTGCTCTTATGTGCGGAGTGCATTCAGCACTTCAGCAGCACGTAATGGGCAAAATAACATAATTCTGTTCAGATAGCCAGGCTGCTATTAAAGCACTTGCTTCGGCCAACTCCAGGTCGAAGATAGTTATCGCTTGTCGAACTCAAATCGAGGAGCTGAATTCAGCAAACGCTGTTCACCTTGTATGGGTACCTGGCCATTCTTCCATCGCTGGAAATTGTTATATCCTGTAAAATAGGATATATGGGACGTTCTTTAGGACAAGAGTAAATTGAACCGTTTATGTCCATGGTCTACAAACAACTAACTTTATTGTCTTTATTCTTTACATCGGTTAGTACTCAATGAGTACCCACCTTGAAAGCAGGGTTTCGCTACCTGCTGATACAACACCTTTCCCCTTAGGAAAGTTCTTAATATTCTGAACGTTTAAGCTTAAACTACTACTTTTGAAACATCGAATATTTCCATTTTGAACAATTATTCTTTGAAAGCGAACTAAAGGTTAATACATAAAAATATTCTAGATATAATCTCAAAAGAACTAATGTTCAGCTACATGGCTATAATACACATCCACATTTTTGTTTGTGAAGAAACGCAGTTAAGTATTCATCGTTTTGTTTATTCTAGCTCGCACAATAGTTTGATAAATTAATCACATGAATATTCTCCTCCCCGAAAAAGATTGGAAATAAAACCAAATAAAAATCAATGATCTGTTCCTAAACTACAAAATACAGTTTGCAAAACATTGTCAGATTCATTCACAAAAAAAAAGTGTCAACACAAAAACAAATTTTACTTGCAAACTGCTGACAAAAGTGAGAAACACTTAACAGATAGAATGCGGCTGTTGTACCAAAATAACTGTTATAAACATACACGCAGTACCTATTTCTCAATATCCATTAAAAGCACTATTCTGCCGCCTATTCTGTACAACAGAAAAAAAAACACGCAAACAGCATTCTACAGGACCACAGGCCTCACAGCAGCAACTCAGCTAGCCTTCGCGATGTAGTGCTCAAATCCAAAACGTTTTCATCAGCTGGCGATGTCATCAAACGAAGAAGTGGTCCACAAAAAACAACACGGCAAATGGAGACAACAGCTGCAAAACAATGCACTCTTATAAGCTGGAACGACTGATTATCTCACTGGGCCATGGCGGATCAGACAAAAAATGCACTTTGTTTTCCCTTGTTTACTATGGCGATACAGACAACGATTAGTCCGGCATTCGTCACCACACACAATACAATGGAGTGCCGCGCTTCCACAGTTGATTTTGGCGGTGCTCATTTGAGTTACTCAAAATTCTCATGAGAAAAGCACTCAAAACACGTTGCCGATGATTATCAAACATGCAAAGCTCACATTGCGATCGGCGACGTCGTGCAGAAAATTATCTCAGCCTAGGTACTCTTGTTCACCATATAGGACAATGGGAGCAAAAATAGCAAAATGCATAACAAGGATGGCTGGATGAAAAGACTTGAGCGATTCAAAATGGTCTTGCGATCTTCATAAAAGTAGTGTAAAATGCATGATATTTAAGCACTCACAAAACATAGATGCATAAAAAAATTACGCCAGGAAAAAAAAAATGATTCAATTAAGGAATCCTCTGACCGACACATAACACAACAAAACGTTCTGTTATTCTGTTCTGTTCTGTTATAATCAACGCACCCCCGGGCCGTGGCCAATCTGCGTTGAATCGCTGGGCGATACGTCTACCAGTAGACTTGTATCTGCCCTATGCTAAACCGATTAGCATAGCAAGTCCTTTCCACTGATGGGTAGGCTCGAAAGTCCCGCCCCTCCCTATAACCCTTAGGGGGAAATAAGGAGTTTTCAGCTTCAAGTTTTGCATAGATCATGACACCAACTCTTTCTACCATAATGCTTTGAAAATTCTGAAATATCAGAAAACTAATATGATGGAAATAATTGAGATACAAGTTTTTATACAAAATTTAAAGATCAGTTATTTAAAGGTGAATTGAAGAAATGTAAAGTACGGCAGGAAAATATTCCGCGCCGACATGAAAGTCATGAACAAGCAAACACATGAATATGTTGGATATATCACTGAGGCCAACACTGTCCACAAAGCTACCCAGGGGACCGACAACAAACTACCGGGGAAATGTTTCGGATCGCGTACGGCGGAGAACACGGAGCAACACAAAGATGCGTGTGCACGTCGCGGCGGTCGGTTTATTTACTCTAACAACAATATATGTACAAACAATAACAATCAACATACATACATTTAGCAGGGTCGGCGCAGGGCAATTGATGATAAACATCGCACAACATATATTAGGCTGGCCCAAATATTCCAACACTCCTCCTCGATGTTGGTCATTACAATCACAAAAGTTCACGAAGGTTACATTTCCACAAAGTCTTCACAAAGGTAACATTGGACAACACAGCCTACATAAAGTTCCTCCTCCTGCACCGAACACTTCTGCTTCGTCAAGTATTACCACAAAGAATCACAAAGTTCTTAACACTTAGCATCGGAGTCCCTCGTCAAAACAGTCATAAAAATTTTCTTCTTGGTCGAACTCCTTTTCAACGTGATGCCCAGCTGCATTTCTCCGGCGGTTGCCGATCTCCGCTCCTCCAGCTATCTTCAGGGCATACAGCTCACCACTAAGCTCCGCGACGGCTTCAACTCTTCCGCTGGAACTCACTATCTGGCACTTCGACTCCACAAAGTTCACTTTTAGTCCCTTCTGTGCCAGCTTCCGGACCGACAGCAGTCCACATTCCAGCTCCGGGATGTACAGCACATTCTTCACGAGCACTTTGTTATTTATTCCGTCTCCATCGACGCACTCCAGGAAGCCTTCTCCAACACCGGCGGAACTCAACACCGAGAACTTCTGGTCACTGGTCATGTGGCTCGAGCATCCACTGTCCACATACCAGCTGTTCTGCTTTCGCTGACCTCCCACGATGAAACAAATTCCAGGATTCTTCTTCACCACCGTCTTCTTCACTTCCGGATCTCTTCTTTCTTCGTCACGAAGCATTGGGCACTCTCTCCGGAAGTGGCCCGGTTTCCGGCAGTTGTAGCACACACGCTGTCGCACTCGTCCGTTTCGTCTGCTTCCGTTCACTTTCAGCACCCGGTCGTGGCGCTCCTCGGATGTTCCTTGCCGCTTCTCCACCCGTCGGTGGTACTCGTCCATCAGCCGCTGCTTCACAAATTCTAGCGACTGGTCGGCGTCTGGACGGCTCTCCAAGGCCGTCACCAGTCCGTTGTAGGATTCCGGCAGACTCCGGTACACCATTGCCACTTGCAGCAAACTTTCGAGTTTCTGTCCCGCACACGATAACCGATCGAATAACTCTTCGATCTGGAACAGATGCTTCTCCATGTCCGCACCATCTTCGTAGTTGAAACTACATAGTCTCTTCAGCAGGGACACTCGCGACGTCACCGTAGCCTTTTCGTGGTACTTTTTTAACTTTTCCCACACTTCCGCTGCAGACTTCAAGTCTTTCACCAGCGGCAACTGATTGTCTTCAACGTTCAGAATGATCAAGGCCTTTGCTTTCTGATCCTCTTTCGACCACGCCGCATTCACCGGCACCGGCTTCACTTCAGATACCGTATGCCACAGCTCAAAAGTTATCAGCAGCATCTCGATTTTCACTTTCCACGTCTGGTAATTTCGATTATCCAAACGGGAAATCAAAACTTTTTCAGCCATTCCGAAATTGTCACTTTTCTGTTGGCGCACACTGTACGTACGAAAGTACAGCCAACAACACACGCGAATGTACCCGGGTGTACACAGACCCCGTTACAAATGTTCACTTCGCTATCGAACACCACAGCTACGGCAACAGTTCGTTCGATTCGCGGGTCAAAATGGCACAATCTCACAAAGTATTCTTCTCGGCTGCGGGACAAAATGGTGCACTAGGAGCCACCGGCACTTTCTAACTCGTTCTGGGCGCCGCTCCAACCAAACGGGAAATATTTCTGCCGACCACTTTTTCCACACAAAGTCTGTCCCGGTCACTGTCAGCTGTTCTTCCACACAGCAGCTGATGGAACACAAGCCGAGTCGAGTAATTAATTTCACTCCCCCACCGACCGGCACCACAGAGAAGTAATCATCCGCGGGATGATTTTTTCACACTTCGCGACTGTCCGAGCACTTTTACGGTTCCGCCGCCAGAACTGGGCCCATAGCCTGTTGGAATACACAGAGGCCAACACTGTCCTCAAAGGACCACTGAGCTACCCAGGGGCACCGACAAATCACCGGGGGAACTTTCGGTACGCGTAACGGCGGAGAACACGGGAGCACAAAGCAAGATACGTTTGCTCGTCGCGGCGGTCGGTTTATTTACACTAACAACAATATATGTACAAACAATAACAATCAACATACATACATTTAGCAGGGTCGGCGCAGGGCAATTGATGATAAACATCGCACAACATATATTAGGCTGGCCCAAATATTCCAACAGAATATTCCATTTGCATAGTAGTAGAAAGAGTTGCGTGCCTGTTTATAAAAGTTTGTACTTAACTTGATTGCTCCGGCTAATTCCCGTTTGTATTGGGGATAGGTTGTCTTCAAAACAAAGGCGGTTTCTGGAATAAAGACAAAAATAAAGGAAATGCTGGACCGCACAGCTCCGCGGCCCACATATATTAGTATAGTGTTTTCAACAATGCAATTTGCAGAATGCAATTCTTAATCGGTATAAATAATAATTACTAGGATCTACTTTATATGCTACAAGATAGATGCAGTTTTTCCTTTCCACCGTTTTTTAGAAATTAAAGTGTACGAACTTAGTCAACTGTTGTTAGGTCATGCGACAGTGCCTAAATTCATGCTGGAGGCATGGAAACATCAAGCGTGTGAATAGACAACGGTGTGATTATTTGGAGTCAGATAGGGTCACGTTGGATAGGATGAAGCCAGAGGAGAAAAGGAAATATTTGAGACGAATAAATAAATTGAGGGGCCCAGAATGAATGGGGTGTAAAGTGACCATTTTGTCGATTTTGAGCTGAACATATCGAAAAATTCTTCAGGTTTCAACCTGTCAGGAACTTTTTTAAGACTATTTTTACGATGAATAGAAAATTACAATAAATCATTGAGAATTGGGTCGATTTTGAGACTCCATACATTTTGTATGAGATGAAAAATTGGTGAAAAACTTTAAACCACATTTACTCGAAAGCGGGATTATGTCACTTACATCCGTTTGCTACTAACCCCCTCATTTATTATTCTAATTATTAGTTTACTACGACGCTTGACAATAAACAATAATCCAAGCTTACCAATTTGGCACCTTGCCAGGGGAACTTGGCCTTGTATCTACAGCTCAGGGATTAACTCCATACCGTCAATAAGGCAAATTGTCAACTATATTCTTTTGTGATACTTTGACGGAATATTATTTGGAGTAATCTTCTGAGACACACAATCCGGGCAAATTGGATTGTCAGATAATCAGTGCCCTTTTAGCACCAGGTGTCACATCACGATCATTAATATACAGGAGTATAAAAACTACAAGATGTGATGGCCGGAAGAATACAGTGTCGAACCAAACAGCAAGACCACCAGCCGGCTAGTGTTCCTACTGCTACGTCCGACACTGTAGGTAAGCTAACTCCCCCAGCGACACATAACACAACAAAACGTTCATGGAATATCACACACAAAAATGCCACTGTGCAAGGTATGAACTGCCGTATTCTGATGTTTAACACAGCACAAAACTTTAAAATGCATGGCAAAAAAAAATCACACTACAATAAAATGTTCACATAAATCCACGCGCAAACTATCCAACAGTTCTGGTAACTTGAGCTACATTGTGTGTTTTAAAAGATTGTTTAGGAAACTTTTAAAAAAAATGTACACCAAACGAAGCACAAAAAATGATTTACGAAAAATCACAAAACAATGCACGCTTTCAAACGAACAAAAAAAACATTAAAAATAACTAGCGGTGGCCAAATTATCATCTTGATAATAAATTTAATCCTCGTACGCCACTGTTATATCCTGTAAAATAGGATATATGGGACGTTCTTTAGGACAAGAGTAAATTGAACCGTTTATGTCCATGGTCTACAAACAACTAACTTTATTGTCTTTATTCTTTACATCAATGAGTACCCACCTTGAAAGCAGGGTTTCGATACCTGCTGATACAACATGTTATGTCCATCAAATGGACTAAAAGAGAATCTTTCATTGGCGAGGACTAGCAGTAAAACAACCATGTTTCTTGGTAGTCTAAACTGAACTCAATCTTTATTATTGTTCGATGTTCAATATGGTTGAAGTTCCCTTTTTCTCTCAGCTCTCAATCCTCTCATGATTCTTTTTATTCAGTTATACTAACCTTCGAGTGGTCACTACAGAAATGAATTGGCTGATGAGTTAGCTCGCTCTGGAGCATCACATGACTTCATTAGCCCTGAGCCAGCTATTCTAATATCGAAGTGTTGGATTAAGCTTCAGATTTACACCTGGGCTGTCACTCAACACAGACAATATTGGAATAGTTTGGAGTCATGTCGTCATACCAAATTGTATAGTGCTGAGCCATCTCTACGGGTGGCGAAGTATCTAACTAATCTATCTAAGTAGAATTGCAGCATGCTGGTCAAAGCATTGACTGGCCACTGCCGACTCAGCTATCACATGGCGAATATTCAGCAAGCTAATTCATTTGCCTGTGATAGCTGTGAATCCGATTATGGAACTTCGTATCATTTGATATGTAACTGTCCAGTTTTCGCGCAACTGCGTTTCCGAGTATTCGGTAAACACTTATTAAGTGAAACTGACTTCAGAAACCTGAATCTTCAGGATATTCTGTTGTTCTTAACCCGCTGTGGTAAAGTGCTATACACAGAAAAAAAATCTTAAATTTAAGCAAGCCGGAATCACGAATATCATAGAAAGTTGATTCGTGTAATCAAAAATCTAACGTAAACATATACGATTTGTCGTGCACATGCTTCTCTCCGAATAATTCAGTGAAGTTAAATTAAGTATAACTTATGCTTCATGCTGCCCTTTGAAACTTAAACAAACACTGTCTGAAATTTACACGATTTGCGTGTGTTCACTGTCGGCTCTAGCGCGAGCACCGAAGCGGCAGTCAGCCATATTGACAAGTGTGTATTTGCATTCGCGCGGAGTGAAACGTAAAAATTTAGATTGTTCTTGAAGTTCAGTTTAATTCAAAAAGAAATTAGTGTTGTTAAAACGAGATGTGTGTTAATGATATTTATGGGAACAAACTGTTCATTGTATTTAGTTCAAGAGGAAGTGTAAACAAATGTTAGCGACGCAAGTATCTTGACAGCATCAATTGTGGACGTTACTCAGGACAAGATGATTGCAAATCAGTGTAGTGGACGTGATACACAATATATTCGAATCAAAATAAATTAAACCATTTGTCCTGCACAATCAGTGTTTTTCTTCATCAGTGAAAGATTTTCCCTAAGAATGGTAATTATTTGACTGTCCCCAAGTTCTCAAAAGTTTCAGCTGCGCCTTGGTTTTATTTTCTGCTTCATTTTTTTTCTCCAATTGAGAACAGATAACCAACCAAAACACGCAACAGAGGAAATTTACACGATGCTTAAAATTTACAGGTGCAACTCAAATCAGGCAATTAAATTTCAATTCTAGCGGAATTATGTGCTATTCTTGGCATTCCCTTTATGTGCATTAGTTGTAGTTTAAATTTACATGGATTTTTAATACTGTGTAGGCTCTCTTTCGCTTTATGCGTTATCCAGTGCCCTTTTCAGGGCGCTGTTTGAACCCATTGTGGTACGCTTGTGCGTTAGTACCCTCTTCCAGGGTATTCTTCCTAGGGTATCGCGCCACTTAGGCGGTGGCTTCTATATTCGTCTGTTTGCCACTATAACTCAGTCAATTTTGAATCAATTGACTTGAAATGTTCTTGACAGCTGAGAAAATGCAGATAGTATGCAGCTGCTCCATATATTTATACTCAAGTTGTTCGCATTTTCGTCTTCTAGAAACCTCTTTTTCAAATTTATGGGATATTTTTTTAACGGCACACATAACGATGATACCATTGGAGCTCCTCGTACAAAAAATATTCTAGTTTTACCTAAAATAACACAATTGTTGACCAAAATATAAAGAACAACACTAAAACGGACTTGCAGCGGTTCTCAGGATCGTTCAAAAAAGGTTATCGATATTAGGACCACTTTTTTCTTCCTAAATCATTGAAATATTCACAACTGTTCGCGAAAAAATCATTTAGTATAGATCTATTGTCGAATTATTTTTAAAACGTGTTTTATGATTACGATATGATTTAGTGCAAAAATATCGCACGCACCCTGTAAGGTCAAAACGGAAGTGTACAGGAGTAAAATGTCTTTTTGTGTCCCACGCTAGTACACACTAGGGTGGGTCAAGGGTTATATGGAAAAACGTGAATCCGATCGTATCTAGCCAGATCAAGGTTTTTTCGACTCCATTTGGGATCCTTAACAACTGGCCAAAATTTTAAAGGGATCGGTTACGCCTACGTTTTGCGCATCGCGATTGAAATTTGTATGGAAATTCGTATGGGAAAACGCGCTTTTTTGTATTTTTCCTATTTCATCTACTAATTTAACTAAAGTTATAATACTAAACCCGCTTAAGTATAGTTCATGATATACCTTACAACTTTGCCGAAGACAGCAGGGTGCTAAAATGCTCACAAAAAAAAGTTATTATGCTCCAAAGTGAGGTATATCGAAATATATGCTGAAAATGACTTTCTGCCATCACTGCCCGCTAGGTCAATTATAAACTTCTATAGCACTTTGTGGATGCATTCTATCAATTTGGTGTCTTCAGCAAAGTTGTTTGGATTTACATGCTCTTTGAATTGCATTTGGACATTAGTTCGAAATTTCACCGCATAGGTGGCGCTGCGATACAAACTTTTTTATTTCGCATCCTAGAGCTTTGGCGTTTTCGGCAATGTTGTAGAACACGAAAAATTATGAAAGTTTGTCGAAGTTACCAAAGCTCTAGCACTCAACCCAGCGAAGTTATAGCGAAAATAGTAAATCATATCTCAAAGTTTACGTTTTTTGTACTACGTGTGACATATGTACTGCATTGCAGCTACCTTGAAAGTAGGTAATTGTACATATTAAAATATATATTTGAGAATACTCCTTCCTTATCTGCCAATATAACTAATATATCGTCCCCTTAATGCTAGAACTAGGTAACTCGAAAATCATAGTTTCGAGAAAAACGGCTTTGAAAATTTTACAATTTTTCATGCAGTTGTTCCGAAGGTATGGAGCCTTTTAAATGATTATTTTTTAGCATTGATTGCTTATTCAGCTTCTACTCTTTCTGCTACAAGAAAAAATTTTGAACTATTTTGGTTTAAACCTTTGATAAAAACAATAAATGGTTAAAAAATTGTCGAGTTACCTAGTTATAGCACTCAAAATGCAACATAAATAATGGTGGAGATGTTCTGAGATACCTAGTTTTTACAACTATTGATATCATTCTTTTCAGTTTTCTTGTTGCAGTATGCAAATTTAAAAGGGTTCACATATTCAAATTTACGTGTCATTACTGAATTTGCTAGGATGCCTGCTATATCACCACAAGACACACAAAAGGTTCATAAATAATCGACTACGAACAATCACAGTTTTTACCTAAATCAATACAAGAAAAATATTTCAAGTTTTTAGGCTTAAAATGAAAAACAGTAGTAGATTTTCAATCTACTAACAAAAGAATGACAAGTAACATTTCCACGTCCAAGCGTCCGAAAGCTTTTAACCTGTACGGTTGGAATAAGGTATGATTTTCTTAGTTACCTAGTTATAGCACTCAGTTCTTGTATTCTGCACTGAGATACCTAGTTTTGAAAATGGTGAATATTTTCGTCGTTTATAATCGTATTTCATTGGTCTTTGGATATATTGTTGCAAGTTCCCCGGTAGCGGATAGAGCAAAATACCGTTAGCGAGGCTTAAAGAACGAAAACCGCAAACACTGAAGGGCAAAGGCTCAACGCAAACCACAAAAACATCAAATCGCAAATCAATACATATATTTGGGTCTACCCATCTTCCTCTCTAGCTTATTGGCTTACTAGCTAAACATTTGGAGTGGCAATCGCCAAATATGATCTTAAATGCTAGCACTTATCTTCTTGGGGCGTCCCCCATGCCGCTCCGCCGCCAACGCACAGGTCATCCGCTGACCCATCATCGCTGTTTGTACTCGTCCTCGAACCGTCGGGAATTTGGCCCACCGGTGCTTCTCACCGTGCCACGTCGTACCATCGAGAGCGCCCAGTCGATGTCGGACCGGAGTGAGTACGTGTGTGACGTCCACTCACCCTGATCGCAGTTCGTTTAGCGGACCCGGGCGGCTCCGTGGAATTACTCCGCTGGAGCTACCCTATTCGCCGCTGGCCTCCGCTGTATGCTCCTTGGATCGTACTTTCGCCAAGCGAATCCGGCTGACGGCGCAACCGGAGCTGGAATTCTCGCCAAGTTGCCTCTTGACCTGTCGGCGGTCTACGGTCCACCGAATCCGATCGTATCCGTGGTCGGGGTATGCTCCTCGGGTCGTCCACCTTGCGCTCCGAGCTTAATGCACTCGGATCTTCCGATTGGCTTGTCCGCGTTCGTCCAGTGCCTGCCTCAACCGTGATTCCGTCCCGCTTGAGCTGCGAGATGCCACCTCCGTGAAGAGAAACCAAGCTGCAAATAAAGGCCCTACGGCAACGAGGTAATTAGCCTTCATCCGACAATCACTCTAGATTCAACCTTCTTCTTCTTGAAGGCCTTTGTCCCCACGTAACGATCGCTGCCAGTCAAGATGGCGTCTCTCGTCTGCTTCCGGCCTCGTGGCACGCGAGTACTGGATCTTCGAATCTAAATTGCAGAATTCACGAATGAGCACATATCGAGATGCTGAGAGCATTTTGGCTTACCGGTTGGACACTCCTGGGAATGTGCCAAACTATCCTCACTTTTGCGCCACCGGGTGATTGGTCTGTCGTTCGGCGACTGGTTTTTTGGAGGTTGTGTTTCTCCCTACCGCTGACTCAGCCCAAAATCGTCTAGCCGCTTCCTGGGTTTGGGAAAAGCATCAGCTTTTGTGCTAATTATGAGGCAATGCTTCCCACTCAGGGAACGTCCATAAATTACGTCACGCAAAAATCGACCATTTTCAACCCCCCCTCCCCCCTATGTCACACTTTTTGTATGGGACCTCTAAAATTTTGTATGGGTTGTCACACTTTACTGAACCCCCCCTCCCCCCTCAAAGCGTGACGTAATTTATGGACGTTCCCTCACCTGTGAAGCACAATTGCGGGATATGGGTTTCGTGCAATTGCACCCTTTTCCCGGTACAGCTTCAAATTTCCGCTTTAATTTTCTCCACTCACGGGTCGCGTGCAGCGCGATGAAACTGACAAAGACGAATGGCGTGATCGTAGCAGAAGACGATCGATTGAACCCGGCTGCCGTCAACGATGGGGATGTGTGTGTGCGATATTCTTTTTCGGGTACGGCGATGCCTGCTTTTGCGTCGTCGCTTTACCGAGGCCCTTTGGGTTGCCGGTGATTTAAATTGGTCGTTGATGTTCGAAAATGCTATACACTGAGCGAAATGATGTTGGCGTGCGTGGCGGATTCAGCGTGATGTTTTTTGTTTGTTTTATTCTAATGTTGATGTTTTAACTAATTTTGTGCCGTAACAAACTTAAACGTAACAATATTATAGAGCTCAAAAAGCTCGATATAATGGTATATTCAACTCAAAAACGTCAAATTTCGAGTTACCTAGTTCTAGCATTAAGGGGACGATATTACGAATGATATTTCTTTTAATCATTATAGTGCGAGGTAGATGTATGTTCAAGTAGTAAACTCTCAGCGTAAGCGATCTACCAACGCTATTGAGGATGTAGCCCCTTTGATTTTTTTTGATTCACTTCCTGTATAGTGACATACTTAAACATTTTTATGTGCACTATACTCGATAATAAATCTTTCAATTCCTATTGTACTAGTGATATCACATTTTCCGAAATAACACTTCGTGAAATGTCATTTCCCGGACTGTTGTCCTTAACCTTCCAGGACGCGCGCCATCAAGTAACCGAAACTGTACCGCGCTTGCGCTGTATACGAAAAGCGAGGTTTTTTGTTAGTGTTGTACTTTTTACAACAGCGCGCGCTGAAGGGTTAAAGTCATTTCACGGAAAGAAGGCAATGTTTCGTAATATGTTAATACAATCATTCTATCCATCCTATCCTATTCAAAGAGATCGATCATTCCGGCAAGTGTGTCATTCCAGGAAATGATATTTCGGGAGATAAAAGATTTCTCGGATACTTATTCAAAACGACGTATCAACATAGGATTTGCGTGTATTATACGTCGTTTTGAAAAAGTATCCGAGATTTATATTTGGTATAAAATACAAATATCTATGTATCTATGTAAGGTACACCGGGGCAAGTTGAAACGGGTGGGGCAAGATGAAACGCGAAATTTTGAAATAGATTTCAATAAAATTAGGAAATTTATCCTTCACTAAAAGATTGTTTGAATCAAAAACTATGTGTTATGGCAATCGAATTGTTTATCATCATTAGAAAACATTATGTTAACCCGCTGTTTCATCTTGCCCCGGTGTACCTTATATAAAAATAAATTTCTGTCTGTCTGTCTGTCTCTGTTTGTCTGTCTGACCCTTATGCTTTCGGAAACTACTGAACCGATCGGTGTGAAATTTTGTATGTGAATTTTTCTGGGGCCGGGGAAGGTTCTCAGCTTGGTGTGAGACGTCTCCAGTCTCTGGAACGGGGGGCTCCCGCACAGATAACTTTGCGGGAAACGTCCCTATGGAGCTGTATGTCAAAAAACACAGTAGGCAGGCAGTACGACGTTTACCGAGACAGCTAGTATAAGATAAACGATTCATGGCAATATAAGAAGTACCTACACACCGAAAATCGATTGAGGGTTTCAGCAAAATTTTGCTGAATTTTGCCGAGCTGAAGGTTTCAGTAAAAAATTGCTGAAATTCAGCAATATTTTGCTGATTTGTTCAGTAAACTCTACTGATCACCAGTAACGTTTTGCTGAAATTCAGCAAACTTTGCTGAAAGTTCAGCAAAAAAATTTGCTGGACCCTTCAGCTCGGCAAAATTCAGCAAAATATTGCTGAAAGCATTTGGTGTGTATATAAAAAAGTGCAAAAACGTAAATTTTTGAATATGATTAACTACTTTTGCTATAACTTTGCTGTGTTAAGTGCTAGAGCTTTGGTGTTTTCGACAAACTTTCATAATTTTTCGTGTTCTACAACATTGCCGAAAACGCCAAAGCTCTAGGATGCGAAATAAAAAAGTTTGTATCGCAGCGCCACCTATGCGGTGAAATTTCGAACTAATGTCCAAATGCAATTCAAAGAGCATGTCAATCCAAACAACTTTGTTGAAGACACCAAATTGATAGAATGCATCCACAAAGTGCTATAGCAGTTTATAATTGACCTAGCGGGCAGTGATGGCAGAAAAAGTCATTTTCAGCATATATTTCGATATACCTCACTTTGGAGCATAATAATTTTTTTGTGAGCATTTTAGCACCCTGCTGTCTTCGGCAAAGTTGTAAGGTATATCATGAACTATACTTAAACGGGTTTAGTATTATAACTTTAGTTAAATTAGTAGATGAAATAGGAAAAATACAAAAAAGCACGTTTTCCCATACGAATTTCCATACAAATTTCAATCACGATGCGCAAAACGTAGGCGTAACCGATCCCTCTCAAATTTTGGCCAGTTGTTAAGGACCCCAAATGGAGTCGAAAAAACCTTGATCTGACAAAAATGTTCCGATGACCCACCCTTCTAATTTGTGCTTTATCATGCCTAACGTTTCTTCTTTATTTCCAGGTACACGTCCATTGGAGATAAAACCAACACAATTCCGAATCCGAACTTGAAGTGCACGGGAAAGGCAGGTGAACTGTTTTATCTACCAGCGTATCATTTGCGCGATGCTGACAAGTTCGAACGAGCTGGGAGGTTGTAATTGTAACCTCAACGGATTTGGCGTACGACTTTGTGTTGAAAATATTGCAGTTGAAACCCGCAATTTTTTACTAGCTAAGTTGGATTTTTCTCCAAATCCGTGCGTCGGACCTAACTTCGGAAGTGGTGCGCTGTATAGCGGACCTTGAGCGGACCAGGTTTACTATACAACGCACCACTTTCGAAATTAGGTCCGACGCATGGATTTGGAGAAAAATCCAATTTCGCTAAGCGAAAATTCCGATTTTCAACTAAATTAAGAATATCTGCGATATTGTAGTTTTCCATTTCAAAGGCCTCAAGTACACAGGGTCAAATATTTGACAAGAAATGAACTAAAGATCAAACATTATTTGACACTAATGAAAATTAGATCGAGTCAAACAAGATGTTTGAGCACTGGTTTCTTTTTGGACAAATATTGGACCCTGTGTACTGTGATCTTAAGCTACATGACGCTAAAATTGGTGCTTACAATAAATTAAATGTTGATGATTTTTTTTTACGTAGAACGTAATAAACACATTCAAAACAGTTAATTATCTCAGTTTTTTTTTTAAATTTCAGAAATGGGTCGACTCATGATTTCTCTTTTTTATTTTCGTTTTGAGAGGTTATTAGGCGGCGTTTAGTAACGTTCAAATTATTCGTTAATAAATAGAGTCTTAACCAGGTTTGGGAGCAAATGAAAACCACGTCTTTACGTCTACCCCCGTTGGTTTAACCGCGAACACTAAGTGCATCGAAATGCACTGACAGCATAACTGACAGCACGAATTTGACACATGCTTGCTTTTTAATTGCAAAAACTTGTCAAATTTTGCAATTAGCGGACTTGCAATTAAAAAGCTTTGCAAGCGAACGGACGCTGTAATATTCGGTTTGAGAGATCAAGAATTGAAACAAAAATTACTCATGAAAGATGAAATGACAGTGGATGAAGTGGAACAAATCGTTATTAGAACTGAGTTGGCGAAATTGAGGGCTAAAACCAATGTTCTGAATTTCACAGGCATCGTATGAAAAATTAAGAATGATGAGCGCTAAAATATAGTTTTCCCAATCGATCTGAAATTTTGATAAGGGACCAAAGTAGAACTTAAAAAGTATACAGGAGCTAGAGTTTTTCTATTTTTTGTTGTTTCCCATATAGGGAATCGCGCCACTTGGGCGGTGGCTTCTATTTTCGTCTGTTTTCCACTATAACTCAGTCAAATTTGAACCAATTGACACAATTTTTGGAATGCAGTGAGATAGGTATAGTATCTACCCGTGTACAACATTTCAAGTCAATTGGTTCAAAATTGACTGAGTTATAGTAGAAAACAGACGAATATAGAAGCCACCGCCCAAGTAGCGCGATACCCTAAACCGTGTCCCAGGTTAATGCTTGTTTTAAGGACCCCCTCTAGAAGTATGCATATGGAACAACTGTTTCGGAAAAAATAAAATTATACGTTTTACGTTAAAGTTTACCTTCTTTATATCAAAACTCTACGTTCACTTTCGAACAGCAGTGTTGGACAAAAATGCCAGATGTCCTTTTGTGCATTTGTTTGCGTAATGGCCCTTGTTTCCACATTTGAAACACCTAAATATATTGAAAAACGTTATTTTAACAGGAATAACCTTTGAGTATTGTGCGATTTCAGCCAAGCAATACTTACGTGATCTCCTCGAGGGGCTTTGGAGGCGGTCTTTGTGGCAAAATAATACCACCTTCCTCTGAGTTTTGGCTAGCGCCGTCCATATTTTGCCGATGTTTGAAATAGCCTAGCGATCGATACCTTGCTTCCTCCATTCGTAGCGTTGCTTCACGTTGCTACAAAAAAAAAGTGTTATGAAATTATTGTCAAATTTAGCTAACATGTTTCTTCAACCTGATTTATATAAAAAAAACTGCCAGGTTTTCGTATAATCAAAAAAAAAACTACAACAATTACAACATAACACACAGAACAATATACATTTCCGGGAACATTTTGAAAACCTAGGCAGACCAATTATATTAATTCTTACCTCCTGAGGCATTTTAGGGCAATAGCATGCCTTATGTCCCGGTTCACCGCAATAGTGACACGTCGGAAGACGCTTTGGCATTTGATCCTTGGTCTCCGGAGGCGGCGGGAGTTCGAACCGTGGATGCATGAATTTACAGTTTTCCCCATCGGGACAGAAGCCGGCCAGATAGAAATTACACAAAACTCGCCTCACGTGCCGGTGACGACAGCTGGGTCCGTGACGACAAAACCCTCGATCGTACCAGGGGCAATCTTTTATCTTACTTTCTGGATCGATATGCAGGAAGGGACATTCCTTGTTGTGACAAGCATTGAACCGGGAGTAGAAGTAGCATTCCGGCATTTTGGTCATGTCGTACTCGTGCAGGAATTCACACTGGTCGCCTTTTTTGCACAGACCACGAAGCCAATGCTTGCACACTATCGTTCGGTCACCACGAATGTGCCGGAATGGACAAGCGGCACCTTTATCACATTCGGTTCCATCGGTGGCATTGAAGAACAAACAGACGGCGGCGGTCGACTCTGCAGTAAACAAAAGCTCATAAGGTTTGTGGATCAATGATAAACATTAGATACTTACTATCCATCCCAGGAAACGGCAGTGGAAGGGCCCCGAATTGTTCATTGAGGTCTTTTTCTATTTTAAACATAACATTGTCAACACCAGCTATTAGAAAATCCATTTTGCAACAGTTTGTAAATTTCTTTTCGAGGTTTGCAGGTCCAACCAAATTTGTAGCATCGATGAGCTCGCTTGGCAGGAACTTTTTGACGTCGTTACCAACGTGTCTCAATACCCAGGTAAGATATTCCCGCAAATGTCAGTACATCAGTACACTGAAATAAATTTTGTTGTGGAAACTACCGATTCCATAGACGAGTGCACCGCCCGCTGAAAGTTCACTCGGGCAGCGAATTTTGACACCACAGCGGGGTCGACTCTCAACCACTTCTAGCCAGTTGAAAATTTGTTTAATTTATTTCATTTAGTTTTCGTGATGAAGTGGCAGAAATATGGGCTAGGGCATTAACTACATGCATAAGCATCAGTTTAAAAGAAAATTCATGTAAGAAATCGAAGAAAAAAAATATTTGCGCATTTTGGTTATGCATCTCTGAGTAGAAGTGGCTGAGAGTCGACCCCGCTGTGGTGTCAAAATTTTTCAGGCTCAATGAACTCAATGTTCATCGGTGCACTCGTCTATAGACAAGTGCACCGCCCGCTGAAAGTTCACTCGGGCCGCGAATTTTGACACCACAGCGGGGACTCTCAACAACTTCTACCCAGCTGAAAATTTGTTTAATTTATTGCATCTAGTTTTCGCGATGAAGTTGCAAAAACATGGGCTAGTGCATTAACTACATGCATATGCATCACTTTAAATGTAAATTCATGTAAGAAATCAAAGAAAAATATTATCAGCGCATTTTGGTGATGCATCTCTGAGTAGAAGTTGTTGAGAGTCGACCCCGCTGTACTGTCAAAAAATTTCAGGCTCAGTGAACTCAATGTTCATCGGTGCACACGTCTATAGTAAAATTACTAACCGTACCTACACGGAGAAACTGAAAAACTCAAAATTAGGTACTTTTAAACTCAATTTTGAGTTCTTTTTCATCTCCCTTTTCATGCGCTCTTTCTGTTGTTGTCAGAGAGTGAAGAGAGAAACACCCCAACTTTTGCAGTTCCGTGCGTCAAGCCAAAACTGAGTTTCTAGCACAGTACTCAAATTTGAGTGAATTCAACCTAGTCAAAATTTCGGTTGAGTTGAAAAAACTTAAAATTAGGTATTTTTTTCACATGGAAGCAAGCGGGAACAACCCAACAAAAACATCGATTCCATCAACTCAAAATTGGCTTGACGCACGCAACCCCGAAGTTGGGTGGAAAGAACCCACTTTTGGGTAGTTTCGTCTCTCCGTGTATGATTCTCAACCGACAACAATAGAGCTTGCTGACGTTTATTCACCTCTCTCTTTCAAGCATGCAGGCGGGATAGGATTTGTTTTCATCGGGAAACCTTTCCTGATGACAACAAATCCTATTCCGCCTGCATGTTTGAAAGAGAAAGGTGAATAAACGTCAGCAAGCTCTATTTCCAGTTAATTCCACTAAAACACTGTCAAATTAACTAGCAGTGCAGTTAACATTACCAAAAATAGTCTTAATATAACAAATGAGCATTGTATTTTTAACCATACTGTGTTGTAAAATGCGTGTCCTGGAAAAATTAACAATGTTTTGTTGTTGAGACGACTATGCTTTTAGTTGAATTTACTACAATGCATTGTAATTTTAAGCATATTTCAGTTACCTTTACAGATTTTGTTGTCGGTTGAGAATCATAGGTACAGTTAGTAATTTTACCATGGAATCGGTAGTTTCGACAACAAAATTTATTTCAGTGTATGCACTGAAAAAAATTGTATAGGGCAGTGCATGAAATTATCTCCTCTTTCACTCTTACAGAAATTTTGTAAACAACAAGGCCACGAAACGTCAAAATCCCATACAAAATCAAAACAGTGCAGTGCCCTATAGTAACAGAAATTATTCAGTCGTTCTTATTTTTACTATAACATTTTACGGTTGATGTGACTAACGAGCCTGGATATTGTCGGGCCGCCACCAAACCGGACTTCGCACAATCAAGTCGCGACGCGACCCAACTCGCGACGTTTTTTAATCATGTCAAAAGTAGTGCGCATCCTTTCCGTTGTTGTCAGCAACACAGCGCACTAGATGCGCAACAGTTGCGACACTTGTGGACCAAGGAAATGGCAATTTTTGATTGAATGTCGGTCTTGATTCCAACCGGATAGACAATAAAACACAGAGGAGAAACGTCAAAATTGGAACAGTCGATTTAGTGTCATCCCCATAGTTCCAATCGAGCAGGAGACCTGTCAAAGCGACAAGGATTCGCCACTTTGGAATACTCGAGACCCTTTAGATGTGACCATAAAAATGGTAATCAAAATTGGAAAATGAGCCTCTGCACGAATCTGGCGTACTGCTCACTCCCACAGAAAACTTGAAAACAGTTCGCACAGTAAAAGTCAAATGTGACTTTTACTGTGCGCGGTGTTTTCAAGTTTTCTGTGGGAGTGAGCAGGACAGGGCAAATTCGTGCAGAGGCTCATTGTAAAAGCTACCATGATTTTTTAAAATGTCGAATTGTCAGCTTTACTATGTGGTATGGCCGCAAATGTGGTGAAAGCGAAACTGTCGGATGAATACGGTCACCGTTTGGAACGTGATGCGGGCGCGAGTGGTTCGAAGCAGGAAAAGGCAATGCGCTCGGAAGTGAAAAAGGAAATGCGCAAGTGTCACTTCTGCAACATGCCCGGACATCGCCGGCGAAACTGCCGGAAGTATTGTCTATCCGGTTGGAATCAAGACCGACATTCAATCATAAATTCTAGATTGAGTTTAAATAAGGGCGAAAGTAACATGAGAGAGTTCTCTTCATCGACTATCTCTTCTTCAAATTAAAGTGACAAGATGCAAATATGGTTGCACTTTATGGTCATAAATCGCTAAGTTGCGATGCAATCTAGCGTCTAAGTGTAAAAAAGTTCGATTGAATTTGCATCTTGTCACTTTAATTTGCAGAAGAGAGAGTCGATGAAGAGAACTCTCTCATGTTACTTTCGCCCTTATTTAAACTCAATCTAGAATTGCCATTTTCTTGGTTCACAAGTGTCGCAACCAAGGGGTTGGTCATTCAGCACATTTCATATTGCGGCGCTCATAATAAATCCACATTGAGCGGCGGCGATATGCCCGCGAGGAGATTCCCGCGATACAGACGCAATGTCAAAATCGAACAGATACTGTCACCCACCCAGCAACATCGCAGCAGCCTTCAGGCCGTTCATATCAAAACAAAAGTTAACACAATGGCAACTCAGGTGGCCAGAAATCGTAATAATATTAATCGGTGAGAAACTCGGCACACTTTATTTTGTGCCAAATGTGCCGGTGATGTGCCGAACGTGCCGAAGTGTGCCAGCGTGCTGGCAGTTATGCTGTCAGTTGATTAATTGTGTAATTTTGTGTATCTGGCAACCTTTCACTTGTTTTGTTTTGATCCTGATTCTTGCAACTTTATTGGAATCAAAAACCGATTCAAAAGCAATCTCCTGATTATGCTGCGATCTTGCTGGTATTTGAAAGCATGTTTTTGGCTAAAATTTACTCCACCGGGACCGAATAAATGTATCAGTATATCAGTACCGTAGGAAACCTCCACTATAGCAGCTATAGCTGCGCCAGGGGATGCGCTTGTTTCAGTAAAATCAGGAAGACAGGGGGAAGACTTGATCTTGATGCTGCTGCTGCTGCTAAGAAATCCAGCGCTTTGGGTCCTCATTCTGGTCCTCATTCTTGTTACGCCCCCCATTAGACACAGCTGGAAAAAACTGCAGCTTTCATGGCAGCTTTCGAGCTTCAAGAACATTCGATACCAGTTGCATTTTTTTTCCAAAGTATTGAGAAAATTTGTTTTCGTTATTTTCTTCTTCATTTTCTTTCTCCTCCAGAAAAAAAAACATAAAAAAGTGTTGCCAGTTTGATGACAGCCAGCGTCATTAATGTTCCGGCAAGTGTGCCAAAAGTGTGCCGGCGAGTGTGCCGGGCACTTTGTGCCGAGTTTCCCACCATTCAGGGGGACATTCGCGACATTGATTCACTATACGCATACGCATCACCTTTGGGTTATTTGGTGATGCTGCAGGGGGATGCGGCTTCATCTTTTCCATTTCCACATTGCGTCTGTATCGCGTGCATCTCCTCGCGGTTATATCGCCGCAGCCTCATGTGGATTTGATATAAGCGCCGCATGCAGATTTTCTGACCATCAGGTCGCTTATAGTGGTGCGGTCATATTTTTGCAACTTGATGAAGAAGAAGAAGACAAACGCGTTTCGCGGATTTATTTATCTTGCAAGGCACAATATGTGCCGTGATTTTTGAGCGTGTGCCAATATGTGCCTACACGGAACTACAAATCAACCCAAATTTAAGTTGTTTTGACGCAATCCCGGTCTTCCGTGGAATAACTCAAATTTGCGTCAAACAGCGAAAGTGGTGAGTGAGTAGTTCTCGTTTGAGAGCGGCAAAAAAAATTAACCCACTGGTAAGTTATTTTCACCCAACGGAGGCCTCAAATGACGCAAATTTGGGTTAACTCAAGAAAACCCAAATTTGGCTTCTTCCACGGAAGAGCAGCGGATGCGTCGGTGCTTCTCTCTTTGTTTTCGACAACATTGCGGTGGGGCGAGGGAGAAAACAACCCAACTTTGAGTTGAAACTAAAAGCAGTTTAGCCAAATTTGAGTTTTTAAAACTTATTCTTTGGGTTTTAATATTTTTCCGTGTACACGCTAACCTGAAACTACCCATCGCCTGGGTCAATTCTACCCGGATTTTCATGTTGTTAGCAGTTGTCAAAATATGGGTAACCCGAAAACCCAGATTGGTTGAATCTGGGTAAAGATCTGGGTAATCGCCACTTTGTCACTTTCCGGCTTGAGAATATGGCAGCGGTCAGGCGAACGCTGGCAATTATGGATGTTTCCTCGAAAAATATGAGGATATATTACGGGAAAACAGTTAAATTCTTCCAGGGAACTGTTTTCCTGCATCAGATAAGTGAACAGCACACGGGAATTGGGAGCTTTTTATCAAAAATCTAAATTGGAAATAAATTAACAAAACCAAGGTCCAGGAGGAGCTGGGTACCGGTTACCCAGATTTTGCCACCAACATCGGTAACCCAGATTAGAGTAAAGGTGCCTTTACTCAGATTAGAGTAACTGCAGTTTTGCTCAATCTGGGTCGCTTTGACACCAATCTGGGTGTTCGCGCCCGCCGCGGTTCACTTTCGGACACTTGTAAAAATTCGTTTTGTTGCACTAGGGAAACACAATTTATTACGCGAACAGAAACTACTAATTTATTACGGGGTACAGTTCGAAATGTCGGGAGGCAATGATTACGCCCTTTCCATTTGTACGACTAGACATCCGCACACCCCTCGCTCAACTAGAGACAAAAACACAATTATTATTAGAACAAAGTTTGCCGCGTCTTGTAAACGTGTCCGCGCTACCGAATAAATCTTTTTTTGTTAAATCGTAGTTTTTCCTCGCGAGTTTCTAATTATTTATCCCAGATTCCGAATCCCTGCGTCCGCTGGGTTCTTGGCTAGTGTCCGCCGCGTGTCGTCGATACTCTGCTCGTCGTCGTGTTCCACCGGGAAGGACGTTCCGGAGTCAAAGACTCCAACAGGTTATGTGCCCCAGGGAGAAGCCCCAGCGTCGCCGGAAGATTTGAGGTTGTGTTATACCCTCTGCTGGAGAAAGAAGAAATCGTGGGAGAGTGCTCCGCAACGGGAGCGAAGATTGATTAGTGTTAGTGACACTTCTCCGGGTGAAAAGGAGAACGAAAAAGCTACTGCTTGCTGCGAAGAGCGAGTGAAGAAACCGTTACGTTTTCCATGCTGTTCCGGGCAGTCGGCGCGACGCCCGAAGAAAAGTGAGTGAAGAAGAGCCGAGTCCCCCCGACTCGAAGTGTGTTTTGTTTACATTCGATCTCACATTGGAAACGTGAGCGGTTAGTGCTTGGGGTAGTGCGCGAAAAGTGAACGATGGCTGACGCGAGATTTGCTGTGCCAAAGCTAAATGGACAAAACTGGCAGACGTGGAAAATACGTCTAGAAATGCTGCTCAGCCGTGAAGATCTTTGGCACATAGTGAATGATCCGGTCCCAACTGAAGAAGAAGACCGCGACGAAGATTGGTGTAGTGATGACAGGAAAGCAAAAGCGACAATCGTTTTGCTGCTGGAGGATAGCCAGCTTCCGCTCGTTAAAAACAAAAGGTTCGCGCGTGATGTTTTCGAAGCGTTGAAGTGCTATCACGAGAAAACCAGTCGTTCGGTTCGGGTATCGCTATTGAAGCGATTGTGCGCGGTTAACTTAGGGGAAAACGGTGGTCTAGAACAGCACCTGAGCGAAATGGATGAGCTGTTTGACCGACTGGATGCCGCCGGCACGCGTTTGGATGCCGACACGAAAATTTGTATGCTTTTACGCAGCCTTCCCCCGTCATTCGATGGGATTGTTTCGGTGCTCGACAGCAGGGCGGACGACGAAATCTCGATGGACATCGTCAAAGCGCGTTTGATGGACGAGTTTCAGCGTCGCCGGGAGCGAGATGGGCCTGCGTCTAAACCAGAAAAGGCGATGCGGTCCCAGATGAGTACCACGAAAAGCAAACAAGGTAAGGAATCCCGAACATGCCATTATTGTAAGCAGCCCGGCCACCTTCGGCGCAACTGCCGGAAGTACCTTGCGTCCCAGAGGGACGAAGCAACGAAGAAAGAGAACGTGAAAGCTAAATCGGCTCACACCGAGGCGAAAAGCGTCGCGTTCACCGCCGGTAGTGGATTTTCGTCGTGGATAATCGACAGCGGAGCCAGTGCTCATATGACCTCCGACGAGTCGTTCTTTTCCTCGTTGGAGAAGTACGAAGGTGGATGGATTACCCTCGCCGATGGAGACCGCACCCAGATATACGGCCATGGAAGTGGTGTGCTGTATGGTGTCGACGACGAGGAGAACGCCGTGAAGATAGAAATGAGCGACGTGCAGTTCGTGCCGGGACTTGCATCGAGCTTGATTTCCGTGAGCCAACTGGCACGGAAGGGCTTGAGTGTGACCTTTGGTGAGGATGATTGCAAGATATCCAACCGGAACGGAGATGTGGTGGCAACAGGTAAACGAAGCAGCGGATTGTACCATCTGCGCCAGGGAGCGACTTCGTTGGCCGCTACTGTTGGTCAGCATTCGGAGCATTGCCGACATCAGTGGCACCGTCGCCTAGGCCACCGTGATTGGACGGCAGTGGAACGCCTGGTGAAAGACGAAATGGCGACTGGAATCAAGGTAAGCAAATGTAACTTGCAAATCGTTTGTGAATGCTGTGCCGAGGGGAAGTCGGCCCGCTCTCCATTTCCGCCGGTTGAAGAGCGAAAGTCTGACCGAGTGCTCGATATCATTCACACCGACTTGTGTGGGCCTATGAAGGAAACGACTCCGAGCGGTAACCGGTATGTAATGCATCTGATTGATGATCACAGCCGGTTCGCTGTAACGTATTTGCTTAAGAACAAATCAGAGGCTGCGGGAAATATCAAAGATTTTGTGCGGTGGGTGGAAAATATATTCGGGCGCAAGCCCCGCGTAATCCGCTCTGACGGCGGAGGAGAGTTCGATAACTCTGAATTGCGAAGCTTTTACAAAAAGGAGGGGATCGTGCCGCAATACACCACACCATATTCGCCGCAATCTAACGGAGTCGCAGAACGGAAAAACCGCTCAATTACCGAGATGGCAACTTGTATGTTGCTAGACGCCGGTCTGGAGAAGCGTTTTTGGGGTGAGGCCGTGCTGACGGCCACTTACCTCCAGAACCGTCTACCATCAAGATCCGTCCAGCGCACCCCGTACGAGCTGTGGTGGGGACGGAAGCCGGACCTCAGCCACGTGAGAGTGTTCGGAAGCGAAGCCTTCGTGCATGTGCCATCGGTAAAGCGGTCGAAAATGGAGAGCAAAGCCCGGAAGTTGACTCTGGTTGGGTACTCGATGGAGCACAAGGCGTACCGATTCGTCGATCGTGCTACCAACCAGATCACAGTGAGCCGAGATGCACGATTCATCGAGCTGGGAAACGGATCGTCGTCGGTGGAGTTCCCGGTAGTTCCTGAGGAGGAAGAACGTGCCGCTGTTGAAAAAGTGAAGATCCTGCCGTTGAAGAAGGATGGTGAAGAATCAGTGGGTGTGAATACACCGAAAAGTGAGCGGGAAGATCCGCTTAGTGATCAACAACGTGAACATGAACTCAATGACGATGACAGTGACCGAAGTATGTATGAATCAATGAGTGATAATGAAGAGCCCAGGGCTCGTGAAGTGCGGCGACCTGTGAGGAAGAACCGGGGTGTTGTGCCTCAATATTTGAACGAATACGTGCTGGACATCGCAGCGGGAAGTGCGGAATGCGTGGAAGAAGAACCCAACAGTGTCGAAGAAGCCAAACAAAAGAAAGTGTGGCGGGATGCGATGGCCGATGAACTTGAGTCGCACCGCCGGAACAATACCTGGGAACTGGTGCCCCAGCCGAAAGGCCGGAAAGTGATTGGTTCAAAATGGGTGTTTAAGGTGAAGAAGAACGAGTTGGGACAAGTGGTGAAGTGTAAAGCCCGCATAGTGGCGCAAGTCTTTGCGCAAAAGTACGGAGTTGACTTTGATCAAGTGTACGCCCCTGTAACACAACACGCGACATTCCGCACGTTCCTCGCTGTGGCCGCGAAGAAAGGACTCGCCGTTAAACATCTTGATGTTAAAACGGCCTATTTAAACGCCGAACTGGAAGAAGAAGTGCTAATGAAGCAGCCGCCGGGCTACGCAGTTCCGGGTCAGGAGGAGCTTGTGTGCCGGCTGCGGCGCAGCATTTATGGCCTGCGACAGTCGGCAAGGTGTTGGAACTTGAAGCTGAAGGAAGTTCTTGGCCGGCTTGGTTTCCAACAGTCAACGGCAGACCAGTGTCTGTTCATCAGAAAGGTACGTGGTAAAACTGTTTTTCTATTAGTATATGTTGACGACATGCTCGTCGCTTCGGCTGATGATGGAGAGATCAAGCGGGTGATTGATGCTCTCACCGGAGAGTTCGAGCTGACTTGCTTGGGAGACGTTAGTCACTTCCTAGGCATGGAGGTGAAGCGCGAAGAAGGAGCTTTCAAACTTCGGTTGCTGGCTTACATTGATCAGCTGATCGACAGATTCGGGATGAGCCAGGCCAAAGCAGCGAAAAGTCCTATGGATCTAGAGTACGCCAAAACCGTGGATGCCAGCAATGAACTCGAGAATCCGACGCAGTATCGAAGCCTGGTGGGTGGCCTTCTCTATCTTTCGGTATGTGCTCGACCGGATGTCGCTGCTAGCGCAGCAATACTTGGTCGGAAATTCGCTAAGCCCACAGAACGTGACTGGATCGCCGCCAAACGTGTATTACGGTACCTCCGCGGTACGAAGGATTACTACCTACACCTGAGAGCGGGCTCTGGTAGTGTATTGACGGGATACAGCGACTCAGACTGGGCTGACGATGTTGAAACCCGCCGATCAACGTCGGGATTTGTCTTCAAATACGGCGACGGAGCGATAGTTTGGGCTAGCAGACGTCAGACGTGCGTGACACTCAGCTCGATGGAGGCCGAGTATGTTGCGCTTTGCGAGGCCAGCCAAGACGTCATTTGGCTGAGACACCTCCTGAAGGATTTGGACGAGGAACAACTGAAGCCGACGATTCTGAGAGAGGACAACCAGAGTTGTATAACGTTTGTGAAGACAGGTAGATCAAGTCGTAGGTCGAAACACATCGACACGAAGGAGCGATTCGTGGAGGAGCTCTGCAGGACTGGACAGTTATCCCTGGAGTACTGCCCGACCGACGTTATGGCTGCTGATGTCCTAACCAAGCCGTTGGGACCGATCAAACTCGAGCGATTCCGGGAAATGCTCGGGGTTACAATGTAAAGATGCTGCACATTGAGGAGGAGTGTCGGGAGGCAATGATTACGCCCTTTCCATTTGTACGACTAGACATCCGCACACCCCTCGCTCAACTAGAGACAAAAACACAATTATTATTAGAACAAAGTTTGCCGCGTCTTGTAAACGTGTCCGCGCTACCGAATAAATCTTTTTTTGTTAAATCGTAGTTTTTCCTCGCGAGTTTCTAATTATTTATCCCAGATTCCGAATCCCTGCGTCCGCTGGGTTCTTGGCTAGTGTCCGCCGCGTGTCGTCGATACTCTGCTCGTCGTCGTGTTCCACCGGGAAGGACGTTCCGGAGTCAAAGACTCCAACACGAAAGAGGAGATGTTTCCTCCGCGGCGGTTTATTTCTACTGATTATAAAACAGCTGTTTTCCCTATTTGCTTTCTCTACTCCTATATACTATATGCAAACCGATCGATCCCGATATGCGAGATCGACGGACAATGAGAGCGAGAGCGGACCGACGGAGACATGTATTAGGGGTGCCCATGTACAATTTAACTTGCGATCAATATTGTTTCTCGCTCTACCATAAGCCGGCCGCTTTGGAATCTTTGATTCCAACTCTCTCACTCTAACTTACACACTTTTTATTGTTCGTGCAGTTGAAAATCGGAATTTTTGTCACGCGAAAATCGATTTTTCTCCCAAACCGAGCGTCGGACGTACGTCGGGCAAAGTGCGCTGGATAGAGGGCCAGATCCGCTGCCCAGCGCACTACGTCCGACGTTAGGTTTTACGTGTGGATTTGGAGAAAACTCGATTGTCGCGTGTTGGGAAACTTCGGGCTTCAACCGCGACGACAATACAATTATTGTTAGCTACAAAAAATTTCGGGTTTGTTTTGATCCCGAAATTCTACTTTTCATTTCTGTTCTTATATACTCTATGGCTACGGCTCTTCGGTTTATGTACTGTCGGTCCGGTCCTATTGCCCTACTTGCTGTGAAAGCAAAGCAAAACAATTCATTATGTAGCTGGAGCCGACTCGGTGCAGGATTGATCGTCGCACTACTGACCCAGTTTCTGTAGCTGACCTACATTCGCTTTCTTTGGCAATGCAACACGGATTTTGACCTAGTTAGCTTTGCAGCTGATTTGTTGTTGTTGACAGTTTTGCTGCACTCGGCCGGAGAACGGGACGATTGAACAAGAAAATGATGCTGATACTGGTGCTGCTGATCTCACGGACGTGGAGGACGAAATGGATTTGCCGACGACAGTGATCTTGGAAGGATTCTTCATTGGAACTGAGGAATTTCAGTGGGCTGCCATCAGGTAAGTAGGAGTGCTGGATGCTTACTTCGCCGATCGGAGCGGGTCGTCTGCTGCTGGCCGCAGGCCAAGTCGCTGAAAAAGATGAAACGGTGCTTTTTTATCTTTTTAATCAAAAATTAAAACGACTTGCCTGAACGGAGGCCAACTTGGCCTCCGTGTGCGCCGGGTGGCACAGATGGATCCTTTCGCATAGGAATGATCGTTCCTGCTGGATATGAGATTGATGAACGATTCTTTCAGGTTCTGTATCTATTTTCCTCGATGAACGTTTGGCGAATTGCCGGCGATGGTCGTGGGAAGTACTGACTGGACTGGATCATGGCTGGACTGCGACGACGGAATCTCGCCCTGGACGGTGGGATGTCGGTGGTACGAATGTTTTCGAAACTGCGAAGACGGGTTGTCGTGCAGGAATGACAGATTCCCGTCGGAACTTGTACTTGTCGTTGGAGATGGGTGAAATATAGCGCTGTAAGAGATGAGAGGGTGCTTTTTCATCTTTTTAATCACATTACGAAAAGACTTCCCTGGAACGGAGGCCGGCGGGCCTCCGCGGGTACCGGACGGTACCGATGCTCCTCTCACTCTAGTACAGAATAGACGGGTTGGCTCTACGGTGTTGAACGAAGCTTGGCTGAATACACACTGACTGCAAACTGCTACGACGGATTGTCGAGCTGGGACGGCAGTGCGCCGTCGGAACTGGTAATTGGTTGATCTCCGGCGATGGATGTCGCGCTTGAACGGGACTGCCGTCGGAACTGATGGCTGCGGATCTGCGGCAACGTTTGTCGCGCACGAACGGGATTACCGTTGGAACTGGTGAATGTGGATCTGCGACGACGGATTGTCGTGCTGGGACGGAACTGCCGTCGGAACTGCTGACTGGAAACTGCAACGACGGGTTGTCGTGCTGGGATGGCGGGTTGCCATCGGAATTTGGACTGCTCGGCTGACTCATTTCGGTGGTGTTGTTGCATAGTCGCTATCGCTGAAACAGATGAGAGGGTGCTTTTTTACCTTTATAATCAAATTAAAAAAGGACTTGCCTGGAACGGAGGCCATCATGGCCTCCGCGGACGCCGGCTGGCATCGGAATCCCTCTCTCTGTTCACGCTACGATGACTTTCTGGGTATTACCTACGGGCTGCTACTAGTTTGAAGAAGCTACGTACTGTGAATGTCGATCTCACTGGCCAAGCTAGATGACGAACACTTGTAACACGCCAAGGGCAGGATGCGCACTCCTGTCCTCTTCCAGAAGCGGTTGCAGGTTACCTCGAAGAGTCAAATTTGGTGCTGATTGTAATGAGGGTCTGACTGGGCGCCGAAAAATTGACGCTTAACACCGCTAACGTTATTCATGCTTGAACGAACTAGACTTCATGCAACATCTGGCCACCACCGAAACTATACTACCTCGACTGACAGGGGTACGCTTGACGGGCTCGATTGGTCGATTGGAGACTGCTCCGGATTACCGGAGCCAAGGGCGATCGTGACTGGGAAAAATGAGCGGGTTACTTTTTGGAAAATTACAATGTACAAACAACTTAACTGGTGTGCGGAGGCCGATGGATTCGACCTCCGCCGGTGGAGGAGCTTTAGTTCTCCCCGTTCGACGATACAATATTATCACGGATGGGCAGAACGCAGATTTTCGATATTGCTCTGCGGTAGCTGCCGTCTTTGGTCTTGACTGTTACGACCCGCACATTCCCGTCTTCGCCAGCGTGAACGTCTGTCACCCGGCCGAGCTGCCATTTCAGAGGCGGTCGTTCTTCATCCTTCAGAACCACCATGGTCCCTACTGCAACGTTGTTCCGACGTACAGTCCATTTCGTCCGGTTGTGGAGGTCCGACAGGTACAGCTTGGACCAGTTTTCCCACAACTGATGTGTGCACCGCTGAGCTTTCTGATAGGCTGAGCGCCGATTCTTCATTGACGCGTGTCGAAACCGGCCGCCAACACACAGTACCCCGTCGTCGAGTTGCGGCTTCAGATCTGGGAACTTCGACGATTCTCTCTCTCTCGTTTGCGACTTGAAGCGGAAATGTAAAATCCGGGCATTGTGGCGCTGGAGGTTGCTTAACGATGATCGGAGGTTGAATACATCGCTTGGTTCGATAACTGGAAGTACTGCAGAGGCGTCCTTGACCTGGAGATCTACCGGATCAAAATCGTCTTCGCTGATCGGTGGAGTTGATAGCCAGTTGCACTCGTCCGACCTCAGCCAATGCGGCCCACTGAACCAGAGCGATTTGTATTGTAGCTGTACGGGATCTATCCAGCGGGAAACAATATCCGCCGAATTGTGCAGTCCAGCAACGTGGTTCCAGACACCGTCCATCGTTATGTGCTGAATCTCCGAAACCCTATTTGGAACGAACTGCTTCCATCTTGACGGCGACGACGATAGCCAACAGTTGACGATGGTTGAGTCCGTCCAGGACAAGCACCTTGCACGTATGCCAAGGCTGCTCACGACATTTTCGAAGAGGTGGGCTAACAGCAACGCAGACAACAGCTTCAACCTTGGGGTAAATAGACGCTTGTTCCCCTTTTTCAGGTTGTCGAGTGGAGCGACTCGTGATTTCGTCGTCAGCAACCTCACACACACCTCCCCCGTTTCGGAGATGGTTCGCACGTAGAAGCAAGCACCGTACGCCTTGTTTGACGCATCACAGAAGCCATGTAGCTCGATGGCAGTAGCATGACCGCCGGTTCCTACCCAGCGGGGAACGGTTAGGTTTTCCAATCCAGCTAGATTGCGTCTGTACTCCTGCCATTGCTCCTGTAACTCGGGACTCAGAGGGTCATCCCAGCCGCAACTCTGCTTCCACAGCTCCTGGATGAAAATCTTGGCCTGAATGATGACAGGTCCGACCAGACCTAGCGGATCGAACAGGCGCGAAACGTCGGAGACTACAATGCGCTTCGTGATCATCGCAATCCAGTTGAACTTCCCCTCGGTAAAACGGAAGACATCTGTAGCTGGTTCCCACGCTAAACCGAGGGTTTTTATCGCTGTTTCGGCGGAATCTAGTGCGAGGATGGAACGTTCATCTCGCAAGTTCTCCGGGACGACTTCGAGAAGCTCCGCGCTGTTGGAGTTCCATTTTCGTAACGTGAAACCCGCTGAATCCGACAGCTCGATGACTTCCTTCACCAGCTGCCGACCTTCGTCAATTGTGTCAACTCCTGTGAGCATGTCGTCCACGTAGAAGTCTTTCTCGATGACTTCAGATGCTACGGGGTGTGACGCCTTTCCGTCTTCAGCGAGACGCTGTAGGCATTTTGTAGCCAGGTATGGAGCGGACGAGGTGCCGTACGTGACAGTAGTCAACTCGTACGTTCGAAGCGGTTCACTTGGATCGTTCCGCCACTTGATGCTCTGCAACGGGTAATCTTGGGGCTGGACTCGGATCATACGGTACATCTTGGCAATGTCGGCGTTCACGGCTATTCGGTGTGTTCGAAATCGTAGACAGATGCTGGACAGGTCGTCCTGGACGACGGAACCGACCATCAACGCATCGTTTAAGGAAACGCCGGTCGACGTCTGGCACGAAGCATCAAAAACCACTCGCAGCTTCGTGGTCGTGCTGTCCGGTTTCAGAACTGCGTGGTGCGGCAGAAAGTACCTCCTGACTTCTTCTCCAGCATCTTGTTCCACTTCCTTCATGTGCCCTAGCTCGAGGTATTCGCGAATGAACTCGGCGTACATCGCTTTCAGCTCGGGATTAGCTGCGAATCGTCTTTCCATTCCCATCAGTCGCTTGATCGCTGTTGTCTCGGAATAACCTAGTCGACTGATTACACTCTCCTTCTTCTTCACAATGAATCTGCCAGCCTCGTCTCGTACGGTTGTATGGTTGAAGTACGCCTCGCAAGCTGACTCTTCCAGTGACTATGTACTGTGACTTTGACAGGTTTCTAGGTCCCAGAACTTCGTGAGCTGGTCTTGAAGATCGTTCGTGGAGCAGACGAAAGTCAAGGATGGCGATCCACCGACAGGGTGATCGGGTATCTTGCCGGAGACGATCCAGCCAAACTCAGTATTCTGTAGCGTAGGTCCATCTTCAGTCGCCTTGTGTCGCTCGCTTCGAAGCAGGTCCATGTAATACTCTGCTCCGATTATGATGTCTACCGGTCCTGGTTCGTGGAAACGCGGATCGGCGAGGAAGGCTGCTTCGGGAAGGTTCCATTCGCTGATGCTACAACTGGCTGTCGGTAGCGAAACAGTCAGCCGCGGGAGAACGTTGAAATGCATCTCTTGCGAGAAAGCCGACATGTCCTCCAACCTTGGCCGAACTACAGCGCTGACGAGTTTCGTCGAAGTGCTGATCGACGAACCGATCCCTTGAACGGAGAGAAGTGATGGCGACGCGTGGAAATGCATTCTGCTGGAGAACTCTTTCGTCATCAGGCAGTGCTGGGAACACGAATCCAGCAGGGCTCGTGCTAGCATAGTATTGCCGTGACGATCTTGGACCCTCGCAAGGGCGGTGGAGAGCAGAATGTTGTGTGTGGGAGTAACTGGAAGTGCAATGTGTGTTTGAGTGGTGGATGTGGCAGTGTTGGTGGCTGGTGACTGAGTGCTAGGTCGTTGAGAGTTGCTGGGTGTAGTGTTGCTAGCGTTTGATGTCTGTGGTCTCGGGTTTGGTCTTGGTTGCGAGGATAGTGGCTGTTGTCTGGTTTGTGTCGGAGGGTTTGACTGCGATTGTGGAACGGAGGATCGGATTGGTGCTCCATGCAGAAGAGTGTGGTGCTTCTGCTGGCAGTGACGACAGGTTCCCTTGTCGCAGTATCGGGCCCAATGGCCAAGGCTGAGACAGTTTCGGCACAGCCTTGCCTTCGAAACAACTTCTAGCCGCTCCGCAATCTGCAACCGCTGGAACTTTCCACAGACGAAAGCGGGATGCCACGAATCTCCACAGAATGGGCACTTCCTTGACGGTTTGACGGTGGTATGGCACACGGATGGCTTAGATGAGCGATAGTCGGAACCGCTCGGCTTCGAACTCACGGGAGCGACGGATTGCAGTACTGCACAATGGCTGCGAAGAAAAGCGATCATGTTCTGGTACGTTGGCACGTCCTTGGAGTTGTGGTGCGTTTCCCACTGCCGTAGCGTGGCAGGATCCAGCCGGGAATACACCATGTAAGCCAGAACTGTGCTCCACGCAGCGGTGTCTTCTCCAATCTTCTGCAGCATCTGGAGGTTTTTCTCGAACCCGCTGATGAGGTTGCTCAAGCCGTCGTAACTTTCGCGCTTCATGCCTTCCACGGCAAACAGAGCATCGAGGTGGGCCTTCACTATGAGTTTTTTGTTCTCGTAGCGGGATTCCAGCGCCTTCCACGCCACGCTGTAGTTTGCAGCTGAAAGCTCCACAGACTCGATCTCTTGCAACGCTTCTCCAGAAAGAGCCGACTTCAAATAGCTGAACCTGTCCATGTCGTTGAGTTGCTTGTTCTCATGGATCAGGCTGCAAAAGCTGTCTCGAAACGGGACCCACTCCATAATCCTCCCACCGAACGACGGAAGGCGAATTTCTGGCAGCTTCACCTTTGAAAAAGAGGAATCTGACCGGTCACCAGGTTGACCGATTCCGGATGCCGTCGCGGTTGGTAGTGGGGTAGCTCGCTTCGATGTGAGACTGGCCTTCAGACGAAAATACCGCTCCTCGAACTCGGTAAGTGCCGCCAGATTGGCCTTTTCGCGCAATCGTACATCCTTGTCGTCCTCATCGTCAGCGGTTTCGTCCGTTAGCAGCTCAATTCGTTGCCGAATCGCGTAAAACTCCTTGCAGATTGCCTCCAGGGATTCCAGGCGCACTGCAATTTGTGGTTCGTCCTGGCTGGGATCGTATCTCCGCGCGAAATTCTCCAATCCTTCCAACGTATTCAACACACGTCGTTCACTCTTACCAAGGGCGCGTAGATCGGCCATTGATAACTATTTGATCACTGCACTACACTGCAATTAACTGCGCCAAGCGCAATCAATCAAAATTGAAAACTGCACAGCACTTTCACTTGCACCAAAACACTCGCGATCGACTCGACGTTCCACAAATTCGCGACCTCGAGAGACAGATTGACTGCTCGACGACAATGTAGACAGCAGCGAGGGGGGTAACGACCAGAGAAGACCAAACAAGCCAACAAATCCAGCGAACACCGAGACAAACAACAACTAGCGGACACCTCAGGGCTACGCTCCAAAATAAGCAACTCGCATGCACTTTCATAAATTTATTGCCACCAATTCCACCCAACATGCAATCTCCACCCAACATGCACTATACTTCCCAAAGTAAAATGTCCTCCGGGCTGCTGGGCTCCTTCGCTTCGACGACAGCGCCTTGGTTTCGTCCCTCAAGATGTCCTCCTTATAGGTGCGCTCTTCCTCACGATGGCGCCAAGATCTCCTGGCTGGTTGTTGCACAACGCACCGCGCCACAGCAGCAGCGATGGCGCTGGAAACCTTCACTGGCACTGGCCAGACTTTTCTTCACCGAAGAATGTTCACCGGCGGGAAATTTCACTCCGCCCGCAATCTTCCGAGCCGTGCAATTATTGCCGACGGCTTTCGCGCACTGTTAGTCTTTGTCCGTTTTCACTGCACCGCCCACCGCACTGGGGATTGCCGGGTTCCTAACACGGAACCGCACTCAAGTGTCCTTTTCACGATCCGGTTCGAAGGACCAAATGTTCGCGCCCGCCGCGGTTCACTTTCGGACACTTGTAAAAATTCGTTTTGTTGCACTAGGGAAACACAATTTATTACGCGAACAGAAACTACTAATTTATTACGGGGTACAGTTCGAAAGAGGAGATGTTTCCTCCGCGGCGGTTTATTTCTACTGATTATAATACAGCTGTTTTCCCTATTTGCTTTCTCTACTCCTATATACTATCTATATGCAAACCTAGGGGCAAGACGCTGTGCAAACGAGAGCAACTCTGGGAAATTCTGAGTTACTCGTTTTATCGATGATCGACGAAATTTTTTGAAAGACATCCCCAAAAGCACAATTTTTATTCAGCACACGCAACGCTTTGCAGTTTGACAATGGTGCCAGATCACACTTTGGCATAAATGGGAGAAAATCTGAGGAACTGTGAGGAATTCTGAACAACATTTCGTGCACAGATTTGCTCTCGTTAGATCTGTCTTGCCCCTAGATGCAAACCGATCGATCCCGATATGCGAGATCGACGGACAATGAGAGCGAGAGCGGACCGACGGAGACATGTATTAGGGGTGCCCATGTACAATTTAACTTGCGATCAATATTGTTTCTCGCTCTATACCACTGGGTAACTGAGGGTTAGCGTGTAAACTGTGCCGGTTATTTTTCAGTGTGTGCCGAAGTGTGCCGAACGTGCCGGAGGTGTGCCGAATGTGCCCAGTGGAATATTTTCTTAGAATGTTTTCGCGCTAATTTATAATCCTGTCTATTTTTGGCGAATGTTATTGGTCTAATCGGTGTTTACCGACAAAATTCCACCCAGAACACTTGTCTAGAATCTGTATGAAGGGATTTTTTGCAATCGTAAGTATAATGACAGTTTGATTCCATACCGCAAAGTTGGATTTCTATGTTGTGCCCATGTGTGCCGGCATGTGTGCCGAGATGTGCCGGTATGTGTGCCGAGATGTGCCGGCATGTGTGCCGGGCACAATGTGCCGAATGACCAACCCCTTGGTTTACTCTACTATCTATAATCCCAACAACAATAATATTTATTGTTATTTATTTGTTACGAATTGTTTTTAAGTGTAATTGAGAAATAAACTCTTTTTTTAATAAAAAGTCTATGAGAACTTTGCAGGCACTTTTGCAACTATTTAAGGACAAGGTATTTGGAGTACATTGCTCAAAATTTCTAGAGCACCGTTTTTTAGAACCGTTGAACGGATTTGGATGAAAATGCATCACGCTATTGACAACCACTGAACAATTAGCGTGATGCATTTTCATCCAAATCCGTTCAACGGTTCTAAAAAACGGTGCTCTAGAAATTTTGAGCTATGTACTCCAAATACCTTGTCCTTAAAAACAACTTAAATTAATTTTTACTGATAGTAGCTTTAAGGTGAAGGTTGCTCGAGATCATAATAATAAGCTTGGCTCCCGCTCTAATAACCCTCTCAACCACCCACTCAAAACAAACAAATCAGACGGCGCACATGTAGTGTGACTTGGTCAAATAAACTAACAAAAACGTTCCAAAATGAGCTGTATTAAAATAGCAGTTGTACCCTAGGGGCAAGACAGATCTAACAAGAGCAAATCTGTGCACGAAATGTTGTTCAGAATTCCTCACAGTTCCTCAGATTTTCTCCCATTTATGCCAAAGTGTGATCTGGCACCATTGTCAAACTGTAAAGTGTTGCGTGTGCTGAATGAAAATTGTGCTTTTGGGGATGTCTTTCAAAAAATTTCGTCGATCATCGATAAAATGAGTAACTCAGAATTTCCCAGAGTTGCTCTCGTTTGCACAGCGTCTTGCCCCTAGGTTGTACCTTTGAATTTTGGCACACATATGATTTATTGCATATGCCCACCAACACAATTTGTTCTTATAAAATATTTTTTAATTTATTTAAATCCCTACTTTGCCCAATATTTTCACCAATTATCCCATTTTGCACCACTTTATTTACGTTTTTGTTGACAACTCTCTCCTCTCTTCTCTCGTACTGTTTCTCTCTGACCGTAGAAAACTACCGTGAATGGGGTGACATTAATTGATGTAATTTCAACTCATAAACAGCGAACGATTGTTCTGTTATCTATTGAAATCACATTATCAGTATGATATTTAAAATACTTAAAAGATTAACAAAATAACAGCCTTGTTTCGTGATAAACATGAACTGCGGTTTAATCAATTTTACCGTACGTTGAACAATACCACTCAGTTTAACGGTACGCTTTTCCGTTTTAGCGAACCGCGATGTAAATTGATCCGGGTTTTCGACCACAAAAGTGGAAAACGCGTAAGTTTTCCGCGATAAACGGTAGGTCAGGCGGAAGTGCGGACAATTTCACGTAATCGATCAACTTATCACAGTGCTGTGTTGTGTAGAAGACTGTTAAAAACGAGGTTAAAAAGTGATTTGAAAATAAGGGTGACGCGCTTGTCGAAGAAGAAAAAGTGCAGTGTGTGCTACATTTTGGCACGAAATTGTGAAAATATTGTGAAAATTGCAAAGTAGTTCTTCCTGACGGATGAAATATATAGTGTTCTACCACAAGTAGCAACCTGAGTGCAATTTGAGAAGGTAAGCAAGTATATTTTTGAGAAATTGTTCGCTAACTTCCGCGCTTCTCGATGACTATGGTGAGGGGAGGGAGGTATAAGGGAGAGAGTGGCGGCCATACTCGCTGCCATTTTGTAACCCCTGCAACTATTTTTTTATAACTACAGCTCTTTTGTCCACTAGGGTACTACGTGAGCGATTCCAATTGGACGCTGCACTTCCACGTTGTACAGCGCCTAAATGTATTCTATTCTACTTATTCTACTGTATTGAACTGGTTGCCTTTGTGCTTCTTTCATTCTTCTACCCTGTCCATGGTAGAATGATGAGCACGATAATGCTGATGTGTGGCTGCTGTTTCTTTTCCAGTCCAATTGGGGGTCCATTATGAGTTGCGGTTCGCCAATATCCAAATTCCGGGTCCGTTAGAGCTATATGCTCCGAAGAGGGTCAAGTGCCAGCTACTCTCGGGGGGAAGAGCAGCTGACGAAAAATTGCAAGTGCCGGGGCTGGGTTCGAACCCATGACCATCCGCTTATGAAGCGAAGGTGTGCACCACTGCGCCGCGGGCCCCGACGTCCCCTGCAACTATGTCCTTAAATTATTATAGAACTATTGAAAAATAATCGAATCAATTAGTCACTAATATAGCTAATGTTCACTTACTGTACGAACTATATGGGCTTGATTTCTATTGTAAAAAGTAACAAGTATTCAAGTAGTATAAGACTCTAATGTTGGGCCCTGGGACTGCTCGGTTCTGGAAGAGTACCGGCTTAAGCCCCAGACAGCTGGTCTAAGCCGCGGCCGTCTACGGGGTGGGTCTCCAAAACCTCTTTTAGTCCCAGGTCTCAGGGCGTCTGGCGTGGGGAGGTTTTCGGAACGCGAGGGACCTAAATAATTTAATTTCGGTGAAATGAAATGTGCTTTTAATGAAACTTACAGAGAGATGATGGTCAACGATGGCAATGGATTCGCTTGGTGCCGAAGCTATGGTGCACGGTTGTGCGTCGTCCGTCGGTCCGGCGGATGAACGTCGATAGGGGGTCGATGCTTGGCGGTCTGGGATCGACCGGGCTGTGTACTCCGCCGGCGGCACGTGGAAGTTGAGCGCTAACGGGCGTCTTGTGGCCCGCTGTGCCGACCGCTTTGGCGTTGGTCGGAGGAACAGGGATGGTGTAGGCCGGAGATAGGTAGCCGGGTTGCCCTTCGGTATCTGGTCTGGGGCCACGTGGACGGTGATCGATAGGGGCGGCTGGCTTGACTTGGCTCGAAGAATCCGGCAGCTGACGGAGCTGGCAGAGAGCGGAGCGTAGGAACAGGGTGCGGAATGGCTCACTGGGGCTTTCGATATCCGGCTCGGCGACTCGGGGACGGCTCTCAGCTGTGACGGCCGATTTGATCCCGATTGAAAACTCCGAGGTGACGGAGGACGGTGCGTAGTAGCCGGGTATGGATTCCCGGAGACACTTCCACAACGAAGCAAAACTTGGCAGCAGCCGGGCGTTTGCCCTTCCGATGGACGAAGTCGACGGTGCGTCTGTCCGGAATGGAGTCCTTCTGGCCACGGTGCGTCTCCGACAGGTTTATCACCGGGAGATTTAGGTAGGTTTCTGGGCCACACGGGTACTCCAAGGTACAAAAACTTTAGCACGTCGGAAAACTTAAGGGCCACTTTGAAGCCACGCGGGAAATCACATCTAGTGTAACAAATACGGGATGCACCACTATCTGCTTTCATCAGCGCCCACAACTTGACTGCCTGCCACCGCGCTCTCAATCTCCTACTCGACCGCTCGTTGGGAGCTCAGCCACCCACAGAAACGCGCGTTTCGCACTTCCTCCTAATTTGCGCTACCTTGCTTTGTGGGTACCATTGGAGGTGACTCTCCCACCTGGGCTTTGTGTAGACCATCCATCGCAAAATTCAAATGCACCGTTTCACAAAACTAAACTTCACAAACAGTATCCCTACTTTCTCGCGCTCAGGGCATTAAGAAATAGGCAAGATGTTACCCGCCGGTAACATATCCCCCCTCTGGTCGAACGAGGAAAGCGTTAACAAAACACATAATAACATTCAAAATAGTAATTAGAACTGGTTTAGGATATTTGGTAGAAAAACATTTTTTTTGAACAAAACATCATTCATTCGAAATCAGTGAACAATAATATAATCTTCTCATACAACAGAACCGTATTGATCACAAACAAAACATGCATTATTCTCTTCTCCTCATCACGAGTCAGTTTACTATAATGGTCAAAATCTCCAACCATCCTCCAATCAAAACAATAACTTCGAACAGCTTGGGGCTCGTTCGAAGCAGCCAACTCTAAACAAACAATGCCTTGCACTCAACGTTCCACGCAACACGCACTACGCAAACCGGGCCAGATAGAACGAGACCGCGCCGCGTCGGCGAGCCACATGTTGCACGCGCGAAGGTACAATTAAAACTAAAATGATGGATCTTCCACCGCTACATTCGGGTGGTACATAATTAAAGGTCGGTCATTTCGACCTATTTAGCCAACACTAATCCCCACAAAGACCACAGATACTTTCGTGCATTTCGTCTTTTATCGAGGAATTGTTTGGACCAAATACATAAACACTGCATCTACCCGTGTATTGAATAGGATCGGGTTTTCGTGCAGTTTCACGATGTGAACAAAGTTACTGACCTCTGAGCACGATTTTCGTTTTTGCGAACCAAAGGATCAGTCTACCGGTAGTCCTCGGCCAGTGAGTATCGGGACGCGCGCTCGATTATGAAAGAAGGTGAAATTTCGGACGTCTCCGTTTAAAAATAACTGTGTTGGGTAGTCCAAAGTGACTCAGGATGCCTGCCGCAATAGCTGGTCCCGTTCTTGCCCCGCGGAAAGCAAAACGGGTCAAAATGCTTATTTGAGGCCAAAGGTGAGACCCCATTTTGGTCAAGTCTCGCACAAGGACATTTGAAGGTCTAACTTCGGATAATTTGATTGGTTTTCAGATTGGCTATCCAGAGACTAGGAACGCCAAATTGAAAAGAACTACGCTGGCTTAAGCAAGCACGCCGGCCAAACCCCAATGTTTCGTCCATGCTGATCCATGAGCTCATACGAGGAGGAGCCATGTCTCGCGACCACGCTGCAAGGTAGGAACTGTGCCCCTAACTTGGCATTATAAAACTCTTGTGCGTTTGATAGTTTTGTGTTGCGTTTGTAAACGGTATCACCAACCGCAAACGGCTTGGCATGCTGACGAACCCGTAAATTATACGTACGCGACGCTTCTGTGTGAGCTTTTTCTAGATTTCTTCGGACCATTCTGAACATTTTTGGCGATTCTTCGCGGATTCGTGCAAGACGCGCTTCGACCGACAATTCATCCTCGTTCTCGTAATTGCGGTGTTCGTCTCCGTTGAGAACTACTTCCTCCCCCCTTGCAACACGAAACGGTATTACAAAAATACAACATGGAACCCTACAAATGCAAGGGCCCCACGTTGGGCGCCATGTTACAAAAATAAAAGAAATTAATTATTACTAAGAATTAACACTTCACAACACATGGAACCTTACAAATACACAAACTAGGAACATTACAAATTGACGCAAGACAACACAAAACATAAATGTGCCCTGTTATCCAGATGGATAACATCTTCCGATCACAGGATGACGAGGTTTCATTTATTGGTTTGGGTCCATCAGTCATCCTGGAAATGTGTTTTGATTGGCAGTATGCCTTTTAGTTCACAGCATTTGTTGCTGTGTTCATAGCTTGGTTTTGTCTAGGAAAACTAATCCTAATCGGGCATCCTGATTTGGGCAACAACACAAGACCGTCTACAATTTGATGTCCGTGTTAGGGGACGGCTTGCGTGTTTTGTGCTGGTTAGCTCCTGAAATGTTTGGAGCACTACAAATGCACATTAAAATTTAGGGGCCAATGAACAAATCACAGTACAAAACAGAAAATTAACTGACAAAATGTTCACAACTATTTACAAACGTAACACACTCCATGCAACAATCGAAGAATTTTCTATGAATTGCATTCTCCAATTCATGGAAAATTCTTAAAACTACTTTACATACGTCACAACTAATTTACAAACGTAACACAACACCAGCAACAGCGGAAGAATTTTTCAAGAATCGAAATCACGATTCTTGAAAAATTCTTAAACACTCCTATTTACCATCCTTTCAAGTGGTCGGTTGATGGCAGCGATGATCATTTTGTTTGGTGCTAAGCAGACCTCAGCGTGAAATTGTCACCAGACTAACCATATTACGTAAGCCAAACGCTTACCAGATAGCTCCGCGAATAAAATTGCCACCAGGCTAACTAAAGCTAATTGCCACCAGGCTAACTTAAAACTAATTGCCACCAGGCTAACTTAGAACTAATAACGCCAGCGAATCCTGGCAAAGGGTATGATCTAACGCCATTAACCAACGGCCAAAGAACTGCCATCAACCAAGCACTTAGCCTTTATCTATCTTTACTGTTGCGGACACTTATATTTGATCTACTCTACGTTTACCTAAACTAAACCAGATGGATCAACAAAGAAACACAAAACTATAACATGAACGTGGGTTTTTTAGTTGGGCGCCAATGTAACGGAAAATACATTGGAACCTTATAAATGCGCAACGCCCCACGTTGGGCGCCAATGTAACGGAAAATGCATTGGAACCTTATAATGCACAATGCCCCACGTTGGGCGCCAATGTAACGGAAACATTGGAACCTTATAAATGTGCATTTTATTTTCCGTATCGGGCACCAACTCTGGGAACTTAGATTCGCAAAATAAAATAGAACATTACAAATGCACAAAAAACAAACATGCAACACATAACATAAATTGTGCCCAGTTATCCAAATAGATAACTAAGTCCGAACCCAGGATGACGAGGTTTCATTTTTGTTCTTGGTCCATCAGTCATCCTAGAATTGTATTTTGTTTGGCAGTTCGCCCTTTAGTTCGCAGCATCTGTTGCGGCATTCATAGCTTGATTTGGTCTAGGATTTTCTTATCCTAAGGGGGCATCCAGATTCGGGCAACAACACAAGACCGTCTACAATTTGATGTCCGTGTTAGGGGACGGCTTGTGCGTTTTGTACTGGATCGCTCCTGAAATTTTTGGAGCGCTACAAATGCACATTAAATTTCAGGGACAAATGTACAAACCTTAGTAAAACATACAAAATAAACAGACAAAATGTTCACAACAATTTACAAACGTAACACAACGTTTGTAAATAGTTGTGAACATTTTGTCAGTTAATTTTCTGTTTTGTACTGTGATTTGTTCATTGGCCCCTAAATTTTAATGTGCATTTGTAGTGCTCCAAACATTTCAGGAGCTAACCAGCACAAAACACGCAAGCCGTCCCCTAACACGGACATCAAATTGTAGACGGTCTTGTGTTGTTGCCCAAATCAGGATGCCCGATTAGGATTAGTTTTCCTAGACAAAACCAAGCTATGAACACAGCAACAAATGCTGTGAACTAAAAGGCATACTGCCAATCAAAACACATTTCCAGGATGACTGATGGACCCAAACCAATAAATGAAACCTCGTCATCCTGTGATCGGAAGATGTTATCCATCTGGATAACAGGGCACATTTATGTTTTGTGTTGTCTTGCGTCAATTTGTAATGTTCCTAGTTTGTGTATTTGTAAGGTTCCATGTGTTGTGAAGTGTTAATTCTTAGTAATAATTAATTTCTTTTATTTTTGTAACATGGCGCCCAACGTGGGGCCCTTGCATTTGTAGGGTTCCATGTTGTATTTTTGTAATATGGCGCCCAACGTGGGGCCCGGCTAGCTCAGTCGGTAGAGCATGAGACTCTTAATCTCAGGGTCGTGGGTTCGTGCCCCACGTTGGGCGCCACACTCCATGCAACAATCGAAGAATTTTCCATGAATTGGAGAATGCAATCCATAGAAAATTCTTAAAACTACTTTACAACGTATTAACTATATTACAAACGTAACACAACAACGGGGTAAATCCCGTAGAGGAGTGGACGGTTGAATTGATGACGACCTCGATTTCGGATAATCTAGTATCCCACTCGCGTTGGTTATCTCGTGCGTACGACCGGAGAGACGTGTTGATTGCGCGATTAACCCGCTCTACAGGGTTAGCCTGAGAGTGGTGCCGAGACGATAACCAGTGTTTAATTTTGAAGCGATCTAGCATCGCCTTAAACTCTTTTGACGTGAACGTAGTCGCGTTGTCAGACAAAAGTATCGCGGGGACCGAGTTCCTGTGGAACCAATGGCGTGTTAGCTCTGTGCAAAGAGTTTTTGAGCTGATTTTTGTGAATGGATGCAGTTGAACCCATTTTGAGAACAGATCCAACGCAACCAAAACGTATTGGTTGCCTGATTTAGAACGCGGCAGTGGTCCGATATAATCGATCGCGATAATTTGCCACGGTCGCGACGGAACCCGCATATCCCCCATAGGAGGCGTCGTAGATGAGTTAGGAGGCTTTATCATTTTACAATCGGCACACTTTTGAATGTATGTGCGGATTTGGCTCACCATTTTGGGCCAGTAGTAATGTTGCCGGATTTTAGCCAGGGTTTTTTCCACGCCGACATGCATAAAACCGTCGTGGCATGCTTTAAGTATCGCGGTGCGTGATTCAGGACTTGGAATTATCTTCCAGTCGTATCGGTGATCAGAAAGATCATTGTTGAAGACAAACTTCTTCAGTTGATCTCCATCCACTCGAAAATCGGGATAGTCGTCGGGTCGGTTTAGGACAGAGAGTTTCAGGTCCGTGTACCATGAAGATGGTGAAGTGGCCGATATTGACATTACGCTTCTTGAAAGCGCATCGGGCACGACATTGTCTTTGCCGCGCCGATGCACAATCGTCATGTCGTACATTTGAAGCGAAAGACTCCAGCGACTCAGTCGCGAAGAAGTCTTCCACTTCGTACGCATGATAAAAGTCAATGCGGACGAGTCAGTGACCAGTACGAACGGGCTACCTTCAATATAGCCTCGGAAGTGTTCTATTGATAGCAGAGTGGCCAGCCCCTCCTTTTCGGTGGCATGGTACGCACGCTCTTGCGTCGTCAACTTTTTAGAAAAATACTCGATTACCCGCTCCTGGTCATTAATCCTTTGTGTCAACACTCCGGCGACGGCGAGATCGCTCGCGTCGGTGTGTATGATAAAGTTCTGGTCAAAGTCGGGACTTGAAAGCACCGGAGAAGTGATTAATTTCTCCTTTATTGCCTGAAATGCTTCCTCCGCCTCCGGTGTCCATCTCACTGACTTCGAAGCGGACTTCAGAAGCTCTGAGAGGGCTGCGGTGGTCTTACTATATTCGGGGATGAACCTCCGATAGTAATTTGACATCCCGAGAAATCGGCGGAGTTTGGTGATTGTCGTGGGACGTTCAAACTCTACTATGGGCCTTATCTTCTCAGGGTTGATTCTCAAACCCTGAGAGGAAAGTATATAACCCAAGAAGGGGATTTCACTCAGGCAAAAGTGGGACTTTTCAAGTTTTATCGAGAGATTTGCCTCTCTCAAACGTCTCGCAACCTCTTCGAGAAGCCGGACGTGTTCCTCGAATGTCTCCGTGACTATGACGATGTCGTCTAAGTACACGAAGACATTCGGTTCCAGGACACCGTGGCCTAACACTCGGTTCATCAATCGGGCCAGCGTGGCCGGGCTGTTGATCAAACCGAATGGAAGGCGGGTGAACTGGAACATCCCCTTCCCTTGCACGCTGAACGCACAATACTTTCTTGATTTCCGGGCCAGTGGAATCTGCAAGAAGGCCTCCGTGAGATCAATGGTTGAAAGGTAATTGGCGCGAGGCAAGCGGCCGAGAATGCGTCCAGGGTGCGGAAGGGGATAGGCGTCACGCACGGTCCTCTCGTTGAGCTTGCGAGCGTCGAGACAAAGCCGAATAGCCCCTGAGGCTTTTCGGATTGGTACTATGTTAAGTGACCAATCGGAGTTGGATTCTTCGATTATTCCGATTTCGAGTAATCGATCAATCTCCTCAAATAAACCCGTTTGAATTTTGGGCGCTATGGGGTATGGGTAGAGGCGAATCGGTTTACACAGTTTGCTTTCCTCTTTAAGAACGATTTCATGTTCGCAAATAGGCGTTGTGTCGAGCGTATTCAAAGCAGGTGTTTTGAACTGCAGCTTCAATTTTTCCAACCTCTGCTGCTGAGCTTCACTCAAACTCTGCGGAGGGGTTGCAGAAATAGGTTCGTCTGCCGTCCCTTTTCGCGTAATGGTGGAAATGGCTGGATAAATCCGAAACAGCCTCCAAAAATCCATCCCGCAAATACAGTCTTTAGTTAGACGAGGCGCTACTAAGGTGGGCAACACCCTTGTCTTACCATTGAAAGAAAATGGGAGGTGGACCTCACCAAGAATTTCTAACGAGGAGCCGTCCGCAGTTCGAAGTTCTACCTCCTGAGCTGGCTCCCTCAACTGTACGTTCTTTAGCTTTTGGAAAACAGCTGCGTTGATAAACGTAAGATTGCTACCACAATCGAGGAGGGCATTGACAGTGATATCAAAAATCTTAAGCTGTGCATGGGGTCTATCATCAGTAATGCTGTTCAGGGTTATTTTATGAATTTGGGATAAGCTCCTATCTTCCTCATCCTCTTCTTCCGATCTCTGATCGTATAGTTGATAGAGATCTGGCAACCACATTTCTGGAGCTTCTCCCGATCGCGCTGCGTGGGGACCCTGCGACTTTAGGGCTTCCCCAGCCCGTTTTTTTAAACAGTATGGGCAATTGTTGGTCGTGAAACCAATTAACGCACACCGATTGCAGAATACCCTTCTGGGAATTGGACATTCGGAGAGGTTGTGATACTCTCGACAGTTGAAACATTGCCCTTCCTCGGGTGGAGAGTAATTGGAGATCAGTTTTAAAAGAGCACTCGGTTTACTCGGCCCCGGTTTTGGGTCAGGCGGTGACCCTTCTGACTTCCCTGCCTTTTCGAATGGGTTCCGCTTTGAAGTTGGCACCGGTTTAGAATCGGGTTTAGAATTGTTTGATTCGGGCTTTGAGTTTTTCGGAATTGCTGGTGAACCTCTTTGTCGATTTTGATTGACAAAAGTCTTGCTACCCGTAGCGTTTCGACTGTTGTAGTCAATTGCACAGGTTTCCCTCTTAGGAGGCCCGAAAACTTTGGTAAAGGCGGAAAAATCTGTTGCGTCCAAATCTTTACCGATCGTCAACAGCTCCCTAAGTGTGGTAACATTCTTACCCACCAGTGCCTTGCGACAATCATACCTCAAATTGGTTTTTAGAACCTCGAGCTTTTCGGAGTCTGCCAGGGGGTGACTCATTGCTTGGAACAGCTTGTTCACTTGCAGATAATACTGCTGAAATGATTCCCCCTTCTGCTGGCGCGTTTGGTAGATCTTGGTACGTAAGACCGAGTCGAGATCAGGGTGTCTGAACTCGTTTTGCAGTTCCTGTACCAATTGTGGCCAATTATGTAACAAGCGTTGATTTCTACACGAAGTATACCAACTAAGAGCGGCACCTTCAAAAAGGTGCACCGCTGAATCAAACAGGTCCAATTCGGTCGCGTGTTCAGACAGCGCGAGTTGTTCAATGTGGGACAAGAACTCGTTGAGTCCTAGTGCATGGTCATTTCCTGAGTATTTCCTGACCTTCCACTGTGAAACGGGAGTCATTTTGCGTAGCGGAGCAACAGCTGGCACTAAAGAAGCTGTCGGACCGACTGGTTGACGTGGAGGCAAATTGTTTTGAGGATTTGGAGATTGGTTGTGGTTACCCACAGCGAACGGACTAAATGTGAATTCATCAATCCGACGTATGAACGATTCATTCACATTTCCTCCCTGAGACACAGGTGGAGGGTATGAAATGCCACCACTGGTCGAAGAAGTGGGGATCGTAGTCCAGCGTGATTGTCTCCCATCAACTGGTCTTTGACTTTGTGATGAAGCCGGTCCAGATTGGTTAGGGCGCACATCATCACTGCGAAAAGGGTTTGAAGAATTTAGTTGCGCTGAAGACGGCCTTGGAGGAACTGGGGGAGGAAGGCGCTGTTTGCGCATCTCTTCCTTCAACCCACTCATCTGAGAAGCTAACGCTTTTATGAGACTGCCAATGTCAGTCATCGCTTGGTTAAAGTCTGTTTTTGAGACGAATTGTGACGAGTCCGGTTTCTTCGGTATTGTCCCGGTAGCCGTGGTCACTGTTCCGCCAGCGCCAGCGTCGGCTGGCACATTCTCACCTCCTACCGCTTCATCTAACAAAACATCCGATTCTGAGCCCCCTTCTCCACCCGTCATGAAAAATTCCTGTTCTGACCAAAAGTATTCCGAAAACAAATTCAACACCTTCGAAAATTCCTCACTGCTTCTGGATTTTAATTCACCCACTGCATGGTTCTTAATAATCGCCAGGCGGTGACCCAAATGCAACAAACGGGACCGGCAAGTTTCTACCTGAGTTCGCGGCTCCGACGACAGTCTTCGAAGGAGTTCCGAAAAAATTAACTTACACTGGGTAAGGTCCATTTCTGGGTCTAAATCGTAGTGAATGATGAACTCATGGCCATCATTCTCTTCTTTCATAATCTGGCGCAGCCTGCGCCTACGCTTCACACGCGACTCGTCGTCGCCGACTACAACATTTCGCAAAAGTAGCTCGTAATCGAGCTCACCAGGCTCGAGGTGGTCTACACGCATGCTGCGGTAGAGCGTCCCGAAATCGGGACCCGAAACCGACAACCGTGGCATCGTTAATGAAATGCCTAAGAAACGTAGAACGTGAAGTGTTTTCGCTGACAAAATAAATAATTTTACGGGCTTTTCAAATCTCGAACTTACCCGAAACTATTCTACGCTATCCGTGATGATTTTCTGACAATTGGAAATGAGCTATTTTCTTTATCACTCGTGTTAAAGAGTAAAGACTAATCGGTTTTGCCACGTGGCGCACTTTACCCACCGCGAAACAAATTGAAATTGTCACTGATTTCAGCTGAACGATGCGACCAGAGAGGTTTTATTTTAAAGGAATTGAAAATTACTTGAAAACTCCCCCAACGCACAAAAGGAAAGTATATCCGAGGATATATTTTCCCTCCTGAGATCCTCTACTAGGATATTCACGTTGGGCGCCAGTATAAGACTCTAATGTTGGGCCCTGGGACTGCTCGGTTCTGGAAGAGTACCGGCTTAAGCCCCAGACAGCTGGTCTAAGCCGCGGCCGTCTACGGGGTGGGTCTCCAAAACCTCTTTTAGTCCCAGGTCTCAGGGCGTCTGGCGTGGGGAGGTTTTCGGAACGCGAGGGACCTAAATAATTTAATTTCGGTGAAATGAAATGTGCTTTTAATGAAACTTACAGAGAGATGATGGTCAACGATGGCAATGGATTCGCTTGGTGCCGAAGCTATGGTGCACGGTTGTGCGTCGTCCGTCGGTCCGGCGGATGAACGTCGATAGGGGGTCGATGCTTGGCGGTCTGGGATCGACCGGGCTGTGTACTCCGCCGGCGGCACGTGGAAGTTGAGCGCTAACGGGCGTCTGGTGGCCCGCTGTGCCGACCGCTTTGGCGTTGGTCGGAGGAACAGGGATGGTGTAGGCCGGAGATAGGTAGCCGGGTTGCCCTTCGGTATCTGGTCTGGGGCCACGTGGACGGTGATCGATAGGGGCGGCTGGCTTGACTTGGCTCGAAGAATCCGGCAGCTGACGGAGCTGGCAGAGAGCGGAGCGTAGGAACAGGGTGCGGAATGGCTCACTGGGGCTTTCGATATCCGGCTCGGCGACTCGGGGACGGCTCTCAGCTGTGACGGCCGATTTGATCCCGATTGAAAACTCCGAGGTGACGGAGGACGGTGCGTAGTAGCCGGGTATGAATTCCCGGAGACACTTCCACAACGAAGCAAAACTTGGCAGCACCCGGGCGTTTGCCCTTCCGATGGACGAAGTCGACGGTGCGTCTGTCCGGAATGGAGTCCTTCTGGCCACGGTGCGTCTCCGACAGGTTTATCACCGGGAGATTTAGGTAGGTTTCTGGGCCACACGGGTACTCCAAGGTACAAAAACTTTAGCACGTCGGAAAACTTAAGGGCCACTTTGAAGCCACGCGGGAAATCACATCTAGTGTAACAAATACGGGATGCACTATAGACACTATAGATTCCATAGACTCGCGGAGGCGAAGACAACTGTAGCCAAACGAACTGTCAGTTCGTGTAGCCAAACGAGCATGACGTCACAAATTCAATAACGACAATGGATTGCGTGACGTCATATTCGCTCGGTACACTCTAAATTCACGGCAAAACACACAAAAATCGTATTGCTCAACCATGTCTCCGCGAGTCTATGGAATCTATAGTGTCTATAGGATGCACCACTATCTGCTTTCATCAGCGCCCACAACTTGACTGCCTGCCACCGCGCTCTCAATCTCCTACTCGACCGCTCGTTGGGAGCTCAGCCACCCACAGAAACGCGCGTTTCGCACTTCCTCCTAATTTGCGCTACCTTGCTTTGTGGGTACCATTGGAGGTGACTCTCCCACCTGGGCTTTGTGTAGACCATCCATCGCAAAATTCAAATGCACCGTTTCACAAAACTAAACTTCACAAACAGTATCCCTACTTTCTCGCGCTCAGGGCATTAAGAAATAGGCAAGATGTTACCCGCCGGTAACAATATCTACTATGTGTTTTATTGTGAACAATAAAACCAGTCATTTGTTAATAATATTTACCATGTAATGAATGGTAATTTTTTATCCGGGTATTCGGCCAACTTTTCACGGTGTTGTTGATTCTGCCCCGGATTTTGCGCATAGCTTTTGAATAAAGTGTCTCGAGTATACTGTTATTCCAGACTCGTTACTTTTGAACAAGCGAAACTCGTGGAACTCGAGTAACACATTCAAAATAGAGTCAGTCTAGTTAGAGTCTGGCGGACTGTCACTTTATATCGGAGCCAATCGAGCATGACGTCACGGTGTAGCATTTATCGGTGAGGACACTATGACGTCATGCTCGATTGGCTCCGGTCGAAAGTGACAGTCCGCCAGACTCTAATTATAGGGACTCTAATTCAAAATGGGTCTAATTAGATTCGGAAATGTGACCTAGGGGCAAGACGCTGTGCAAACGAGAGCAACTCTGGGAAATTCTGAGTTACTCATTTTATCGATGATCGACGAAATTTTTTGAAAGACATCCCCAAAAGCACAATTTTTATTCAGCACACGCAACACTTTGCAGTTTGACAATGGTGCCAGACCACACTTTGGCATAAATGGGAGAAAATCTGAGGAACTGTGAGGGATTCTGAACAACATTTCGCGCACAGATTTGCTCTCGTTAGATCTGTCTTGCCCCTAGTGTGATACTCATAAACACGCAAAGTTTTACACTGCCATCAAAGTGTGGAACTGCTATGAAGATTTTCGGTGCAAAAGTTTGGTATTTTGGAACTCCTTACCACCTGATTTAAAACGTATTTGCTCGGAAGCAATGTTCAAGAAAGGCTGCACTACATTTTTCAACCAATTGTAAGTTGAAAAACCCGATTTAATCCACCTATGGTGAACAGAACCCTTCTTACACTTATTAAAACTATTGTTGTATTATTTGTATTTAACATATTTATTTTGTGTGCTGGACCAAAAGTTCTAGAAAATATTGTGAATTTGGCATCTAGTGGATTGGTTTCCAAAATAGCATCATGGACCATGGACTAAACTACCAGAAATTCCAGACCCCTTCTAGAATCTTGAATGAAATTAAAAAAAAATAGTGTACATATTCTGGAATATTGTATCTTGGTATTCATGGTTAAAAGGACAAAAAATGATATACAGGTCGGACTCGATTATCCGGAGTCGGGTTCTGGCGCTTACCAAAATAATATCTCGCAAACGGAATGGTGTAAGAAGCTGAAATTTTGACTGATAACTAATCGAAGTTGGCTTGACAAAATGTCAAAATTACAGCTTTATACAGCTCTTCGTTGCCCAGATATATGGTTAAGAAGCATCAGAATCTCACTCCGGATAATCGAGTCCGACCTGTATCTACTATGCTAATCAGTTTTGGAATTAGCTAGTTATTTTGGTTGTCCAGTTCCTGCATTTTTCCCACAATGCATAAATTCAAAGCTTTCATTTAACATATTGTTAGTTTTCATAGAATTCCTGTTTATTTGTTATTTATAATTTTATTGAAAACAATAACCTGCTAGTATACACTTTATATGAGGTCAGCATTATAGATTGAACAATAATTTCCTATAGACTGGTCAAAAGCTCATGCAAGATAACAAACGAATAGAATAATAAAAAAAGAATTCATTGAAATACTCTTCGAAAGATATCTCAGTAACCAAATGTCCAATCCAAATAAAATTTCAGAGCCTTTTACAAGGATACTGTAGCCACCGACTAAACCGACGTGCCACTCGATTCCGAGACTTGACCGAAACCATTACACGGTAAATTCAAATTGCAGTGATCGCTAGTGTCAAATTGAAAGTGACGTTTAGCCCGTCATGACATTTACACAGCCGGCGTCGCGGCGTCTCGATCGAACGCTGTGTAAACAAAAACACGTGATTGCCAGTATTGTCAATCTGTAGCTTCGCTTTGCCTCAGAATGGAGTATTACGGCAATTACGGGATGCTTAAGAATTTTAGGAACCAATTATGAATGTTATATTAAATGTCCCAGCCTGAAAATAAATCCAAACAGTGGTGGCTGTTACCATCTGCACGGTACATTCCCATCGGATTATGCAAGCGTCGCGACGATGATGCTGCTCCTGCTGCCGTTTTAGTGACGCTGACTGGGCTGACTACTGTTTCAACTTTTTATGTGAAAAAAGAAAATCTCCCAGAAGTCAATAGGATTTACATGAATTAGGCCTATTAATAAATTGTGCTTTCTAAAAATTAAGATATGGAATTGTGTTCTGGTAAAATCAGCAGAGTGGCTGCAGTATGACGAAGGCATGACCACCGACGACGGCGACGCCGCGGAATACAAACAAACACTCTACGTTTAAACCAATCAAAGTATGAAATTCTGTAAGATTATTGAGTCTTTTACGCTCCTAAAAAAATTAGTTTTGAACATAGTTCGTGAATCTATCTTCTCTTAGTTTATCATGAGAACTTTTGGTAATTACATATTATAAAATAAACAGCATTATCCAATGTTTGAAGAATCTGTTCATTCCAGCACACCTATGGGTGGCGTTATTTAAGAGTGCTCGAAATATTTCGGCTAAAATAGTTCTGAACCAAAATCAACAGATGGCGCTAGTTTTCAACGGTTTTTATTTTAAAACTTCGGACGAGAATTTTATGAACCTTTGCACTAGCTGGCATGTCGGTTCGTCGGTGCTGTAGCTTTCATTTGGTGCTAAGAGAACCCAAATCGGTTGACAGACGGCTGAGATTATTATGATACACTTGGTCAAAAATCTCTCAAAAGGTTAACCTGTATTACTCCCAAGTACTCTTTATAAGATATCTCGAAAAGCAAATGTCCAATCCTAATAAAATTGTATAGGGTTCTACTAGGATGTTATAGCTTTCATTTGGTGCAAGGAGAACCGAAATCGGTTGACAGACGGTTGAGATATTTGTTATGATACACTTGGTCAAAAATCTCAAAAAGTTTAGTTGAATAAATCCTAAGTACGCTTCGAAAGATATCTCTATAACCAAATGTCCAATCCTAATAAAATTTCTGAGCAATCTACTAGGATGTTGTAGCTTTCATTTGGTGCCAAGAGAACCCAAATCGATTGACACACGGCTGAAATATTTAGTATGATACACTTTGTTAAAAATCTCAAAAAGTTTAGTTGTATAACTCCTAAGTACTCTTCGAAAAATATCTCGGTAACCAAATGTCCAATCGAAATAAAATTTCAGAGCGTTCTACTACAATGTTGTAGCTTTCATTTGCTGCCAAGAGAACTCAAATCGGTTGACAGACGGCTGAGATATTCATCAATATGCTAAATGTCAAAAATCACTCAAAAAGCTAACCTATATTACTTCAAAGTACTCTTCGAAAGATATCTCGGTAACCAAATGTCCAATCGAAATAAAATTTCTGGGCGATCTACTAGAATGCTGTAGTTTTCATTTGGTGCCAAGAGATCCCAAATCGATTGACAAACGGCCGAAATATTTATTATGATACACTTGGTCAAAAATCTTAAAAAGTTTAGATGTATGACTCATAAGTACTCTTCGAGAGATATCTCGGTAACCAAACGTCCAATCGAAAAAAAAAATCAATAGCGTTCTACTAGGATGTTGTAGCTTTCATTTGCTTCCAAGAGAACTCAAATCGGTTGACAGACGGCTGAGAAACGTGCGTGACTTTTTTTTGTAACGCACATACACACACACACACATACACACATACACACACACACATACAGACATTTGCTCAGTTCGTCGAGCTAAGTACATTGGTATATGAGACTCGGCCCTCCGGGCCTCAGATCGAAAGTCGGTTTTTCGAGCGATATTTATACCCTTCTTATGGGTGTAAGAAGGGTAAAAAGAATTTATTGAAATACTCTTCATAAGATATCTCAGTAATCAAATGTCGAATCGAAACAAAATTTCAGGGCCTTATACAAGGATATTGTAGCTTTCATTTGGTGCTTAGAGAATCCAAATCGGTTGACAGATGGCTGAGATATTTATTATGGTAACCTTGGTCCAAAATCTCTCAAAAAGTTAACCTGTATTACTCCCAAGTACTCTTTGAAAGATATCTCGGTAATCAAATGTCCAATCCTAATAAAATTGTATAGGGTTCTACTAGAGTGTTGTAGCTTTCATTTGGTACCAGGATAACCGAAATCGGTTGAAAGACGGCTAAGATATTTATTGTTATACAATTGGTCAAAAATCTCAAAAAGTTTAGTTGTATAAATCCTAAGTACTCTTCGAAAGATATCTCTGTAACCAAATGCCCAATCGAAATAAAATTTCTGGGTGATCTACTAGGATGCTGTAGCTTTCATTTGGTGCCAAGAGAACTTAAATCGATTGACAAACGGCCGAAATATTTATTATGATACACTTGGTCAAAAATCTTAAAAAGTTTAGAAGTATGACTCATAAGTACTCTTTGAGAGATGTCTCGGTAACCAAACGTCCAATCGAAAAAAAAATCAATAGCGTTCTACTAGGATGTAGTAGCTTTCATTTGCTTCCAAGAGAACTCAAATCGGTTGACAGACGGCTGAGAAACGTGCGTGACTTTTTTTTGTAACGCACACACACACACACACATACACACACACACACACACATACAGACATTTGCTCAGTTCGTCGAGCTGAGTTCATTGAGATATGAGACTCGGCCCTCCGGGCCTCGGATCGAAAGTCGGTTTTTCGAGCGATATTTATACCCTTCTTATGGGTGTAAGAAGGGTAAAAAGGCTTTTCCTACATACATTCCGTGATATTTTTGCTACTGTTTATTAAGCTCAAATATTACAAAGAGATATTAGCTTTTATGTATTTGATGCAGTTGCATTTTCATGTAGAGCTAACTTGAGAAACCAGATTTGGTCATAAAAAAGGCTTTTCCTACATACATTCCGTGATATTTTTGCAACTGTTTATTAAGCTCAAATATTACAAAGAGATAGTAGCTTTTATGTAGGGTGGGGCGGGGCAAGATGGGTCGCATAAGGATGGATCACCATAACTTCGTAAATACAAATCGGATTGGTATGCATTCGCCCGCTACTCTTTAATAAGGTACACCGGGGCAAGTTGAAACGGGTGGGGCAAGATGAAACAGCGGGTTAACATGATGTTTTCTAATGATGATAAACAGTTCGATCGCCATAACACATAGTTTTTGATTCAAACAATCTTTTAGCGAAGGATAAATTTCCAAATTGTATTGAAATCTATTTCAAAACATCGTGTTTCATCTTGCCCCACCCGTTTCAACTTGCCCCGGTGTACCTTACACTAGTTAGTTATGCTAAAAGTCGATAAAAAGTTCATTAAATACAAAATATGATGTTAAACAAGCAGTTTTAAAAAGTGATCGATTTTGTGCCGTGAAAAAAGTGCGGGGCAAGATGGGTCACTTTTTAAGTAAATAACATTTTCTCAACGAAAAACGTCAAAATATAAGATTTGTTCCGCATTCAAATATGCTCCATATCCATGCTGAATAAACAAGAGCTACTAGTAAACATTTTATAAATTCATTTGGAACATAAAAAACTTAACGATTTGAGTGGTCCTGAGGCGACTTGAAAATCGATGTTTTTACTAAAAAATTATCATGATTTTATGTTATAATTTTGAGCGTTCATTCCGCTTGATTGAAGTCATTTATGAGATAGTCTTGTAATAAAAAATAAATAACTTTTGAATGCTCCAAAAATACGTTCAAAATTGAAGGTGACCCATCTTGCCCCGCGGCCGTTTATATGGAGAATATATGGAATGTATCGCATAAGAAAAATGGCAAAAAACCATTTTATTTTTTATTTCCATGAGAGTGAATAATTTTTCAATCAATGTCCCAAACTGTTGTATATTCATGCTGGTCATCTAACAAAATTATTAACATAATCAAAACATGAGTAATGGGCCCGAAAATGGCACTGACCCATCTTGCCCCGCGACCCATCTTGCCCCGCCCCACCCTATTTGATGCAATTGCATTTTCATGCAGAGCTCCTTGAGAAACCAAATTTGATCATAAAAAAAAGGCTTTTCCTATATACATTCCGTGATATTTTTGCTACTGTTTATTAAGCTCAAATATTACAAAGAGATAGTAGCTTTTATGTATTTGATGCAATTGCATTTTCATGTATAACTAACTTGTGTAACCAAATATGATCATAAAAAATCTGTTGACAAACGGCTGAGAAATGTATTATGATACATTTTATCAAAAATCTCTCAAAAGCGTAAATTTCATTACTCCTTAGTACTCGTGGAAAGATATCTCGGAAACAAAATGTCCAAACGGCATGAAATTTAATAGCATACTACTTGGATGCTGTAGCTTTCATTTGATGCTGAGAGAACTCAAATCGATTGACACACGGCTGATTCATTTATTATGAAGCATTTTGTCAAAGACCTCTTAAAAAGTTAAGTTGTATTACTCCAAAGTACTCCCCGAAAGATATCTCGGTTACAAAATGTCCAATCGGAATGAAATTCAAAAGCGTTCTTCTAGGGTGCAGTAGCTTTCGTTTCGGGCCTTAAGAACCCGAATCGGTTGATAGACGGCTGAGAAATTTATGGTGATACACTTTGTCAAAAATATCTAAAATAATTAAGTTGGACTACTCCCTAGCACTCTTTGAAAGATATCTCGGTAACCGAACGTCCAATCAAAATAAAATTCAATAGCGTTCTACTAGGATGTAGTAGCTTTCGTTTGGGGCCTTAAGAACCCAAATCGGTTGATAGACGGCTGAGAAATTTATGGTGATACACTTTGTCAAAAATATCTAAAATAATTAAGTTGGACTACTCCCTAGCACTCTTTGAAAGATATCTCGGTAACCGAACGTCCAATAAAAAAAAATCAATAGCGTTCTACTAGGATGTAGTAGCTTTCGTTTGGGGCCTTAAGAACCCAAATCGGTTGATAGACGGCTGAGAAATTTATGGTGATACACTTTGTCAAAAATATCTAAAATAATTAAGTTGGACTACTCCCTAGCACTCTTTGAAAGATATCTCGGTAACCGAACGTCCAATCAAAATAAAATTCAATAGCGTTCTACTAGGATGTAGTAGCTTTCATTTGCTTCCAAGAGAACTCAAATCGGTCAACAGACGGCTGAGAACCGTGAGTGACATTTTTTTGTAACATACATACACACACACATACACACACACATACACACACACATACACACACACGCACATACAGACATTTGCTCAATTCGTCGAGCTGAGTTGATTGGTATATGTGACTCGGCCCTGCGGGCCTCGGATCGAAAGTCGGTTTTCCAAGCGGTATTTATACCCTTCTTATGGGTGTAAGAAGGGTAAAAATGCAATGTATGATATTGTCACGTGTTGTAAGAAACTTTGTTGTAAATGTTTTAAGTATGTAATTTTAACCGCTTTGGCAAAGAAAAGACAGTAGTCTTAAGTCATGTGTTTCTAATAAATATTATAATAATATTATAATTATATATATATATATATATATATATATATATATATATATATATATATATATATATATATATATATATATATATATATATATATATATATATAACAAATAAAAAATAAAAAAAAATGCAGAAAAATCTGAAAATGCATTAATCATTCTAATGCACTGAATTTTTATTTTTATCTGAGTTAAAAGTGTGATGATGCTTGCTTTGCGTACCATAGATGGAACCTTTTGATGTGTTTCGGGAAAATGCAATGAGCCATTTTATGAGACGTTTCGGATCAGCTGATCGCTCATTTCATGAATGAAAATTTGACAGGAGGTTGCGCCCAAGCCCGTGAGTGTTAATATCAATATCAACAGCGTGTAACTATTTACCAAAGAGTTGAACAAATGTGATTTAAAGTAAAATGCAGTGGTGTAGGTGTGTTGCGCAACTGTGAAGGCTAACAGTTTGATATGAGGTGATCTTACATTGCTACAATATTAAACAAGTTTTCGTCGCCATACAGTTGAACAATGTTTGGAGACTACCTCGGAGACTACAATATAGTGTCACTGTCTGACATGGTTTGATCAAACCATCCTTTATAGTCAACAGCTCCAAGTTTCATATTGTGGATTTACCGGCTACTTGTATTCTACCGGTCGGTTTAGTAGCCTCAAAAGTAGCCGTTTTGTAAAAAGAGTAACTTAAAAATTATTTTAAACATTTTTTTAGTATGCGCTGTTTCTCCTTGCCACTAGCTACTCAGCGACATTCATTTTTTTGACAATCAAGTTGATTTTTATATGAAAACGGCTACTTTGTAACGGCTACCCAAGTAACCGTTAGAATACAAATAGCCGGTAAATTCACAATACTGTTCAACAATAAAGCAGCTGTTTGAGAAAAATTAACCTTTTCAGCTAGGAGAAACTTACTGTTTGGACTTTAATGTCAAGTGGTATTTTTCTATGCGGGCGGGATTGTTTTGAAGATTTTGAAGAAAAAAAACTTTTTATAACGGAACGTACTCGGCGCAGGAAATGTATGCCTGGTAGCAAACATAAGACGTATTCTACATACTTTTTCGTTAACAAAAAATATATAAAACTATTTATCTTTTCAAATTAATGTCCTGCTTCATAGCTCTGATCATCTGGTGTTTTTGGATTTCTTCACCTCGGCTTAATCGGTAAGCCAGACTTACCCATATAGTTAAATCTGATTTAACACTTAAGCCAGGGTGAAGAAATAAGGGGTCCACTATTGGTAAAAATACCCCATTCAGTGGCAAATTTGAACTGAAGTTAACGTTGCAAATTTGCAAAAATAAACTCCACCAGATTGGCGATCGCGATGGCCTTTTCAGTTGACAGGTTTGTGTATGCTATTGTTTACAATTTACAACTGCCGAACACAGGTGCAAACGCTGAACTGTCATTTTAATAGGAGAACTGACAACGGCTCCCAACATCAGCTATTTTTAAACGTCTTCTGAATAGGCCTATTTGAAAGTCCCTTTTAAGCCTAAGGGCTTGTTCACAAATGTCATAACGCTGGAGGGGGTGGGTGGGTGTCCTTCATGGTGTTACAGCCCGAACAAATAAAATTTTTCCCCATATAAATAGTGTTACGAAGGGGTGGGTGGGTGTCAGGAAAGGCCAATTTTGGCGTTATGAAATTTGTGAATGAACCCCTATTTGTTTATAGGGTAGGTAATCAAACTTTGAACCAAATTGCGGCTTTCTGAAGCAGTGCAAATTTTAAGTGATTTTTTCTCCCACATGGAAATAATTTACTACGGCAAAATCTTATGTACATGAAAGCCACGGGTATAAGCTTTCTGTTAAATGGTAAAAAGTTTGCATTTGCACCGAATTTCATTGAAATATTCGATTTTTCATCAACAATGATTTTAATCTTAATTTGAACCATCGTAATCATAATTTGAACCAATTTTAATCTTAATTTGAACTACTGGCGGCAGCATCTCGAGCAACTCATAAAACAGCCAATTCCATGCTAAACAATTAAAAATCACATGAATCTGCTAATTCTCATACCTATTTATCATTAGGCAGTGGAATCTCAACTCAGAATGTTCGAAATTCTTTAGGAATTTGGAAACTAAATTTGGAATTTTTCATCCCCCAAGAGTAAACAAAGCAACCACTAGCGCAGTCTGTTGGCCAATACTGGAAGCTCGCCCCCGTTTACTAGTTCAAATTTAGATTATAAATGGTTCAACTTAAGATAACATTCTCCAAGTAAGAAACATTTAAATTTGATAATTTTATGACAAATAATGCGGAATATTATTCGGTTAGTCGATTCTACGATAAATATGCTTTCATTTGACGTATTCACTTATCGCGTGTTATGCAATGCCTGACCTGTATGGGTGCACCGAAAATGTGCTTTCTCTGGGGGGAAATAGGTGAAAATTACAGTGATTTTTCAATTGCTTATTTTCGATGACAAAAACGCGTTTTTCAATGCTTTTAAAGTTTATGTTATCAGATAATATTACGAAAAGCTGTTTAACATCATTTCGGGACAATATGTGCCCAAAAAGTACGTCATTTCAATGAATTTCAAAATAGTTCAAATTAAGATTACATTTTGACTAGTTCAAAGATTGATTTCTTACCCTATGTCCTGTCATGGACAGACTATGACTATACTTTTAATGACAATGTTCGTCCAAAAAAGGAAACTCTTCTTATTCCAATTAGAATTTTGACTTACGTATGCTTATGCCGTTTTTCTTTTTGAATCTGGGTTGGAACCAATGAGAGTATATTACAGGTGGGGAAGAAGAAGAGATGGCTATGTATTAGTAAGCAAAGAAAAATGTAAACACAAATAGTGACGTCACTATTTGACACGTGTTCTTATGGGAGCTCGCTTTGCTTGTAGTAGTGACATAGTTTGCACCAAACACGGATCTCACGCACACGAAGTGTCTCTTCCACACCTTCATTATGCCGTTTTTCTTTTTGAACCTGGGTTGGAACTGGATTGGCGGAAAATGTGTAAACAAACAACGTCAAACAAAGTTTAGTACAAGCGAAACCGAAGTCGGGTTGGGGTTGAAACTGTGATCTGATCCAGTTCCAACCCAGGTTGGAACTGGATAATAAAGAAAAACGGCATTAGACTCTCATTGGGTTGGAACTGGATTGGCAGAAAATGTGTAAACAAACAAACTCAAACAAACTTTAGTACAAGCGAAACCGAAGACGGGTTGGGGTTGAAACTGTGTTCTCATCCAGTTCCAACCCAGGTTGGAACTGGATCAAAAATAAAAACGGCATTAGACGAGAAGCACCGATCACACTTTCTCTGTCTCATGAAAAAGGCCAGTAGTACACAGGGTCAAATATTTTACAAGGGAAGAACTCAAGAATCTACATCAGTTTGACACTAATGAAAATTCGATCGAGTCAAACAAGATGTTTGAGCATTGGTTTCTTTTTGGACAAATATTTGACCCTGTGTCGAGCCCTGTGTACTAACAGCTAAACCGAAAATAAGAGAAAGTCATTATGTTATGGGCCTTTTCACGAGACATACAAATGAACTTATCCACGATGACGTCACACGCCAAGTGACAGCATGCTGTGAAGCGGTAACTGCGGGCCGTGTTTACAAAAATCACTGCTCACATCTTGCATCCGGCGAGATCCGGTGAACATCCAGTGAACTTTCGGTCGCTGGATGTTCATGAATATGTCAACAGTGCCCGCAGTTACAGATGAAAAGAAGAAGTAATCCAGAGGAAAAAGAAGACCGTGGATAAGCCCATCAGATGATTTACCATTTGTTCTACGAAAATGACAGCTCCATGCATGTACGTATAGGCCTTTTCAGTTGACAGGTCTGTGTATGTCACTGTTTACAACATCCGAACAAAGGCGCAAACGCTAAACTGTCATTTTCATAGGAGAACTGTCAAAGGCCCCCGAAATCAGCTGATTTTAAACGTCTGCTGATTAGGCCTATGGTAGGCATGTTCACTCACACAGGTATCATATGAAAAGGCCTATAAGTGAAACTCAGTTTGATCATATAAATAAAAATCTCATATAGAACAAGATGTCTGCATTTTGGGCACAATAAATATTTTGCGTTAATTGAAGTGAAACATACAATCGTTGCTTTGCACAAGCTCTTATGATTATAAGTGAGTAAGTATTGTCGAATATTTGTTTCTGAAATGTTATCATGCATTGTTATTTACTATATCGCCAATTAATTTTATTTGATTTTTTCCACAACATCGCCTAATGCGTGTTATTTAATATTTGATTGATGACGTTCGAAAAACATTAAAAGATTTTTTCTCAGCGCCACATGATCACGAACTTAATTAATAGAAAATATCCCAAATTGTGGTCCAAAAATATCGCTAATTGAGCATTGGACAATTTATTCGCGACTACAAAGTTGTCGAATGTGCCTAAAGGTTTACATGAGATAAAACGATAGGGATTTTTTTGTGTTTTTTTACGCACATTCTGACAGTTCCTTATGAGGTTTTTCATTAGTGTGACAAAGAGTTGGAATCTCTTTCCACTTCGTAGTCGCGAATAAGAGAAGGATATTCATCAATCATTTTTTTTTTGTTGACATTAATCAATGAGAAAAGCTTTCGTTAATTTCACAATAACATTCGGATGTAAGGAAATGGCATTTAGATAGCTTTGTGATTGTTCACATCAACCAGAAAAATATATTATTCAATAGAATATATCGTCGGTTTCCTGCAATAGGGGCACAACTCAAAATTTGTCATTTTTGAGATTTTGATGGCAAATGATGAACAACTATGTAAAATTTCATCTCACAAAGACCCGTACCAAAATTCGATGTGAAACGCGAGATTTGGGCATTCTCACCAATTTTCCGCAGTAAGGGCACAACTCAAAATCAGTTAACTTTTTCAATAGTCGTTGAAAAATAGTTGTCAAAAATTCATGAAACAGATAGTCCTTCAGCCCCTTTCAATGATACAACAATCAAAATTTGTTTACTTTTGTCAAATGATGCAGGAAACCGACGATATGTTCCGGTTCATATATCCATACACTGAAAAAAGAGTATTTTCAAATATGATTCCATAGTTAATTTTACCATGTGTTTCACAAGCGGCATGGTAAGTTTGACTATCGTTAATGGTTTTAATTACTATGCACGTAGTTCAGCAGTAGTGTCATCCATTTTTGTTTACGGTAAAAAAACTGTACCTAGACCTAGACAAATATGTATAATTTAATTATAACTTTCCGGAGTATTGGGATGGAGCTTGGGAAGTTTTCTTGGTCACCATCACGGACCCGCTCGCAGAATACTTTTCCGGTTCGGATATTTCTGGAGGATGCCTAGTAGACGTGGGCGACGTTGTCCGGGAAATCTAACAGCTAGAGCGGATGCGGCATCGATGGTTCCTTCTGCTGCTTCTCTAAAGACTGAAACGATGATTGTTGCAGTCGTGGCAGGAACTGGATTCGCAGTAGAAAACATGTCCAGAATGTTCAGGGAATCAAAGTGACCACTGTGCAGTTGATGTTGTTGTTCCGTAGCCATCCCTGGATTATGTCTTATAGACGAAAGCGGGGTAAACGCCTTCGTAAAAACCAACCGGTACCGCTAGTAACGGAACGTTCAGCTCAATCACGGATTGCAGGATGGTGGAAGCTTCGAATCCGGCACCCTGCTTTTTACACTTAACGCCGAAGTGGGGTCTTATGATACGTTTTCAATTTTCCTGATTGATTAGCATGAGCACTGTCCAACGGTATTCGGCCATCCGGGGTGGTTTACTTACTTGAGGGCGAAGGATTTATCTTTGGGTTTGTAGCGATATTGTCCGGAAAAGACACTGCTGGTCCCAATGTATAAACTTTATAGATAGGGTAGAAAATATAATTTGGACATGTATATAATTTGGACATGCACGGCGATGTATGCCTTGTTCCGGAGAGCTAATAAAAGTAGATACTTCTCAATATCGATTATTGGATCAAATAGACCCTATTCTGATGGCTTACGTTGAAAATACGCTTTGCAATTAAGAATTTATTCAAAATTATCGAAAATGTAAATTATTTCTCTAAAACCCCTCAAATGCACAGGTATGCAAGACGACATACACTTCACAGTCACATACAATATTCACCTCAAAATGGTTAAATTAATAATTCTGGAGCTCGATTTGAATAGGTCGTATGTGCTTTTGTCGATTAAAAATTCGATCAGTTGGATTCGCTTATTATAGCAAAAACCGTTGAAATTGAGCAAAGTTGATACATACAGCAGAATCCTCACAAAACAGGCTTTCTGTTCCATCATTAAATGTTTGCAAAATATCTGCCATATTGCTACAATGACTAAAATAAACTGATCGAATTTTATATCGACAAAAGCACATACGACCTATTCAAATCGAGCTCCAGAATTGTAAGAAATTTAAAAGCCGTTTTGCAATGAAAAATGTTCAATAAAGAAGCATTAGGCACCCAATCTCTTAACATTCATCTAGAACGCTTAAAATAGGTGGTGTGCAAAATGCATAACAAGTTTTCTACTGTAAATATATTTTGGTCATCTGACGAACTACATGAGGATGCTGTGCGATTGCATACTTGGAGGCGTATTCTGTGGGTCTGGCGATATTTCCTCGATTTTAACAAAAACTGTAATAGTTATTAAAATAGACGCCTGTTAAGCGGAGAAATTTGATTATTTGTAAGAAAATATTTGTTAATTTATGCTTCTTTCATGATTTAGCAGTATTCATGGCAAAACATTGAGATAATTGCCCTGTCCAAATTATATATACCTGAGGGTGTCCAAAACATATATTCGGTGTCCAAAATGCAATTCATACAGGCGATCGGAAATTGTGATTTTCTCAGCTTAAAATACTTTCGTTAAGGTTTTTGTCACCAGGAACGCAACGTACAATCTTATTATAAGCGTATAAGCAGCTTTGCAACATAATCAATTACTTTCTAAAGAAGCTAGGGGACGATTTTTTCAACGTTGTCCTCAGCCTGTCCAAAATACACGAATTACCCTATTGTTAGCAAAATTGAACGAAGTGATTACTTACCAGGGATACGTATTAGCTTTACAATACATCTTAAATATAAATCTTTTCTACACAAATAATTTTTATACAACTATTTTATAATTCCGCAAAGATAACCGAAAATATGTTTATGATTTTTTTTCAATTAAATATGGAAATGGTAGTAAATAATCTTAAACATAGTTCTGACAAACACGAATGGTGTTATTAAGATGACTAGGTTTGATAGTAATGGTTACTATGCGTTAAGCCATAAAGACATGGTGATTTCAAGAAAAACATTTTGAGGCATGGTAAAATTAAGCTTTTGACATTTTGAGGCATGGTAAAATTAAGCTGATGGTTATTTTTACTATAGAATTTTTCTCAGTGTATATCATATAGGGTGACAAAGGGTATTATCGGCAGGTTTGTTCTCTTCGTCATGGGGGGGGGGGTTGTTTTTTTGGGCCGAATTGCCTGAAATTTGGGCACATAACTCAGCTTGGTTGGGAAGGATTTGAGGCCAATTTTAAGATCAACAGGTTTCAAAAAAAAAAACCATGACGAAGAGAATAAAACTGCCGAAAATACTTAAGTTCCCCTACATAGTTCAGCCGCCACATTCGCAGAGACACATTAGTAAACCTACACTCCTAAATTTATCTTGTTTATTTGAAAACTAACGATTGCGGTACCGATAGTTTATAAATAATTGCGCGTTTCGCCGTAGGTTATCGAACAAAAATGTGCAAAATTGTTCATAGTTTGTCAGTTTATCATATCATGTTCGGTCTTCTATTATGTTTTCAGTTCAAAACCGAATTAGCGACATTGATTCTTTTATTTCCGCTGCTTTTGCTTTGCGTTAAGCCCAGTTTCGTGTTCAAAAGGAATCGCTCAAGAAAGTTCTTGAGCGATTTCTAACAGAAACTTTCTGCATTTCAATTGTCATTTCTTCGCAACTGCGTACTGCGATCGAAAAAAAATCAGCTTCTTGAGCGATTCAGGCAAGGAATTTCGCATGCATCAAGATAGGCCGAAAAATTCCAGGGGTGTAAGTTGACTGTCAACTGGGAACAAATTTCGCCTATTCTCTATCATGTTCTAGAACCAGTAAAAAGACGTAACTACCAAGCAAGAAAAGTTCAATTTACGATTACAAAACTAAATTTAATACCGTTTCATCATGCTAAAAGCAAGTCAGTATGTGATTTGAACATAAAGATTAATATATTCAGCATATTAGATTGAAAAATTTCATTCCGAAAAAATCAGTGTTCTGTTTTCACCATTATGAAATATTAGCCTCTACTCTCGCTTGTTTTTGTTGTTGCTTTGTTTGAAGAGCGAAAATCGGCTAAAAAATGAAATCTCCCTGGGCGATTATTTTTCTCAAATGAAAGGATAATTGAACACTATGACTCAAGAAAAATCGATAATTACCGAAAACACTGATCATAAGCATCTAAATCGAGAGAAAAACACTGATGTTTGTGTTAAACAAAGGATGTTTGGGTGGGCGTAGAGGGTGGTACCTTACACCACAGAGAACAGGCATCCAAGTCCAGTTCCTAAACTGTGTAAGGAATTTAACGGCCATTTGAAATCGGCAACACAAGTGGCAACACAGCGGCGCTGCAATCGGTTAATTTCCCATACTAATTTAATTCACCACTTGAAATGTTTCAATTCACCACTGACTGTGGCAATATGGTGTTTGGCGGCGTTAGTGTGTTCATCGTGCATTGGTTTGCAACCTTACTCAAGTGAAGATTCAAAGCCTTACACGACTTTCTGAATGAAATTGGTTCTAGCCTGGATGTCTGTTCTCTGTGCTTACACCCCTGGTTGAAACAGCTTCGTTTTTTGAAGGTTCTTTACAATATCGTTGCAACTCATTCCAAATTTAACATAACAATGATGCCGGAAATAAAACTTTACATGCAGTTATGTTCAAATAAGGTGTATAATCACAAAGCATCAAGACCTGTTGAAGATAAAAAGGCTTCTACCTTCGTCTACCTCGGTTCCTTGCTAACGGCTGACAATAACGTGAGCCGTGAAATACGAAGGCGCTCCAGAAGAATCTACGGTCAAAAAAGATTCACCCCCACACCAAATGTACCATGTACAAGACGTTAATAAGACCGGTGGTTCTCTACGGACACGAGACATGGGCGATGCTCGAGGAGGACCTGCAAGCACTCGGAGTTTTTGAGCGACGGGTGCTAAGGACGATCTTCAGCGGCGTGCAGGAGAACGGTTTGTGGCGAAGAAGGATGAACCACGAGCTCGCTGCACTTTACGGCGAACCCAGCATCCAGAAAGTGGCCATAGCCGGAAGGATACGGTGGGCACGGCATGTTGCAAGAATGCCGGGCAACAACCCTGCAGAGTTGGTGTTTGCTAACCACCCAGTTGGTACAAGAAGGCGTGGAGCACAGAGAGCACGATGGGCGGACCAGGTGGAGCGTGACCGAGGTTGGAGAGCTGCAGCTGCAAATCGAGTATTATGGCGGCAAATTGTTGATTCAGTATTACCTATCTTGAATTTGATGTTAACTAAATAAATGAATAATAAATTGAAAATCCACTTGAACCATAAGAAGTGATGAGATTATTATTTTTATTATTACTTTATTATAGAGATTTTTAGCCCTAGGCTGGTTCATCTATCAGTGATAAGATAAGAAGTGCCAAAAATACACCATTTTTAGAAGTAATCCAACGATAACTTTTAACTATTAAATCTATGGTCATACTAGCTTGAGCAAATTACCCCATACAAATGCAAAAAGACAAGTAATTGCCTTTTTAGAAAGCCAAAATGATTGACCTATTATAGACTATGAGAATAGAATTGTGGAATCAAACGCGATTAAAGTAATTGAGAAATAAAAAAAATCAAGGGGCCGTCGGTATAAAAGCGTTACGATTTTGGCGTCCTCAACAAAGTTATTTCTACAATTCTTGTAAAGATATAGCGCATTTAGTTCACCACTGGACTATCGCACTAGTTTTCACGAGTGCGAAAACGCTAATAAAAGTGCGCGATTGCATCAATCAACTCGGCGTCTTCAGAGCACTTGTTCTCCATAGATTGAAGAAATAGTGCGCCGAAGACATCAACCTGATTTGATGCAATCGCGCACTTTTATTTATGTTTTCGCACTTATAATGTCGCAGTTCGCAGTCCAGTAGTGAACTAAATGCGGTATATCAATAATGATCTAGAAACATTCAAAAAGTAAATTTTCTATCTCACTTTTAGGGGAACTGATCATTTTTACCAATAGGTTAAAAGAAGCACATTATTGTAGTGAAAAACTTCCTCGAAGACGCCATGATGCTAAACAGCACGGTTAAATCAGCAATTGTGCCATATAGTAGTTGGATTCTTTGCGTGCAATATAAAAAATCTTAAAAAACACCGTTTCTCGAGAATGGCTTGGCGGATCTTCGTGAAATTTTGTTGGTAGTTGCACAACCCCTAAAGCTCCGTGGTCAACCTGTTCATTTTTTGATATCGTGCATTTAGCCGAAATGGCGATCGAAAAACGTATGAATTTTTCGATTTTCCAAAATTTTAAATCAATGCCCCTCCCTTCTCCCAGTAGGGGGAGGGTCAAAACTCTGGATTTATGAGTTTCTAGTCCAAAGAAATCAGAAAAGGTGAAATTTAGCGCTGGGCAGAACAAAAGTTGATTTTTTGTCGGACCGTGATATATGACCCTGTGTCACCGACGAACCGACGTGACAGTGGTGTTTCAAAACTGTCCCCCTCAATTTAACGGTCGACCAGCCAAGCGAGCGAACCCTTCTTTCAAATCAGCGCAGACGCGAACCTCTTCCTATATGAACACATGGGGGTTTGGAGTCAAGCTAGCAAATCAACGCGAACCGTTAGAGGTGGTGGTAGTGTTCGGCTATTTTTCATCATGTCGATATAAAATTCGATCAGTTTATTTTAGTTATTGTAGCAATAGGGAAGATATTTTGGAGACTTTTAATGATGGAACGGAAAGCCTGTTTTGCGATGATTCTGCAGTATGTATCAACTTTGTTCATTTTCAACGGTTTTTGTTATAATAAGCGAATCCAACTATCGAATTTTTAATCGACAAAAGTACATACGACCTTTTCAAATCGAGCTTGTTTTGTTCGTTCTAGCTGTCACGTCGGTTCGTCGGTGCTTGTGTACTGGGATCTCAATTCTGTTTTTTTTCTTCAATTTTTAGGTAGCTTCTAGCCATGCTGAGGATTCGTCTCAAAATGGGACCTTCAATGCGAAATAAAGAGTGGACATGCTGTTTCGGCCTCCATGTTCGTACGGCTACTATCATCATAGGCATATGGCACTTAGTAAGTGATGATAATGAGATAATCAACTCTATTCATTCTTTAAACATTAGGGGGATTTACTTAACAGCGTAAACCGCTGATTAAATATTAACCTGATTAAACGTCACGATCGCCAAGGCAATCTTTGATTATTTCATAAGCAATTTCGTGAAACATTTCAAATAATCAGATAATAATGGCATACGCAGTTGTTTAATCTGTTTAGTGAATCCCCTAATTGTCTAATATTGTCACTAAAGTAATCGTTTAAACTGTTGCTTTCTTTCAGTGCTTAAATTTATTGGCCCTCGGAATCATTTCGGTCATAGTTCGAACCAACAATTACCACTTGCTACTGGACGACATGAATGACACCGATGACAGTGAAAATGAACCCCTTGCTCCGATTTTACCAACACCATTGAGTAAAGTGGATCGCCCCTATGCCTATATTGAACGTTTCCAGCAACAAGGATTACACAGCAGTATTAACTCATTACCACATACAAACAGACGTAGCACTGTCAAAATATTCATCAACCACGCTTTTCACGATCATTTTAAAACTTTCAAGTGGCGATCTCAATACCAGAGACAAGCACATCGTTTTTCTTCGTGTTTGACATTTTACACTAGTGCCACAGAGAAACAGACGTCACACTCTCATTGCATCCCATCGATCACCTTTTTAACGGTTGATTCAAATATTCAGTAGTAGGTCGATCTACCACTCGTAGCGCTGGTACAGCGTCCGTTCGCTCGTTGCAAACCCGCTCGTTGCAAAGCTTTTTAATTGCAAGTCCGCTAATTGCAAAATTTGACAAGTTTTTGCAATTAAAAAGCAAGCATGTGTCAAATTCGTGCTGTCAGTTATGCTGTCAGTGCATTTCGATGCACTTTAGTGTCAAAGTGACGTTGCAATTAGCGAATGGCATTCACTCGTTGCAAAGTAAACATTTTGCAACGAACGAACGGCCGCTGTATCATTTTTGGTCCTGTTTGACGTTTGCTCACTACCGCCATCTAGTGGCGGCCCGGCCAAACACAGTACGTTTAGCATTGGGCGATTGCGTTTTTGTGACGATGTTTTTTAATGAAATTTGTTCTAAGTGTTACGTCTGTTCCTCTGTGCTAGTGCCTTCTGATGGTATTGTTGCACAACGCGGTGTTTCGTGAAATATGTTCAGGAGATAAGGAGATGATAGTGTGAACTGGGCGATGAATTTTAAAGAAAATTATTCTATGTGTTACGTTTGTTATAGTCTGTGTCATTACTTATCATCGCTAATCAATGCGCGCATTCACAAAATTAAGTGAATTTAAGTTTCTAATTGATACTCAAACATTTCCATTCTATTTTTACCTCCTTTAAGTTGGCTCAGTAGCAAGACAAAAAAAATACTACGATAAAAAAAACTTTTTAAGGAGTAAAGAATTCTAAATTCATTAACAGTGAATCAAGCGCGAGTATTCATACCATAACAAATACATTACATTTACATCTTTATATTCAGATGACGTTGACATGAGTGGATTAGTTTTCTTATGCATGATAGCAGTTACACTAATGTTGATCTACGGTGCGGTTAAAGGTAAACCGTCTCACCTGTTACCATTTTTCTGCTTGCAAATATTTGACTTTGCTATTGCCACGTAAGTATATTGATACAGTTATATACGACCTTCCACATTAAGTGAGGTATGTTCAGACTATACTTGCTTTGCTTCACGAAAAGAAATTCTCTTATTGAATGTATAAGAAAATGTTATATATTTTTGCCATTTAGCATTTCTAATATAAAGTATGTGGAAATCTAATCAAAAGTATTAGGCGCTTATTTTCAAAAGTATAAGGTTATCTTATACCAGTCATAAGCTTTTAATTATGAAGAGTATAAGATTTGTTATACCATTCATAAGGCACATGTTATGGAACATATAAGGACTTATTTTGATTATACACACCAAATTTTGATTTTTTCATCCAGCAAAACTCATTGCTGGAACGTGATCAGCAAACTGAAGTTTTCCGAAAATTCAGTAATAATAGCTGAAGAGTCAGCAAAATTAGAAATTGCTGAACATCAGCAAAAGAGTTGTCAACTTGGTTGTCAAACACTTAGCATTTCCCACAGGCATTTTTTGACACATTTGCGCGCTCCTGCCCGAGGCACCGCACAAGCCGGAGGACGAAAGAAATTACCTAAAAAGGTGCAATTTTCGTCGTGATTTACACGAAAATAGATTGCACTACAGCGTCCGTTCGCTCGTTGCAAACCCGCTCGTTGCAAAGCTTTTTAATTGCAAGTCCGCTAATTGCAAAATTTGACAAGTTTTTGCAATTAAAAAGCAAGCATGTGTCAAATTCGTGCTGTCAGTTATGCTGTCAGTGCATTTCGATGCACTTTAGTGTCAAAGTGACGTTGCAATTAGCGAATGGCATTCACTCGTTGCAAAGTAAACATTTTGCAACGAACGAACGGCCGCTGTACTTCAATAAAGAGCCTCCATCGAATTTATTTACCTCTGATGATCAAAAATCAAGTTCAAATGAACATTATTATACATTTTTATTTCGGCTGAAAAGAAAAAAAAAACAAAAAATTTCGGCCGGATTCGAGCTCGGACAAAATTGCTGAACGACCAGCATAACAAACTGTCAAAATGCGTTACTGAAAAATCAGCAAGACATATTTTACTGGATGGATTGCTGGTTTTACAGCATGTCAAAAACCAGCAAAATTTTGCTGGTTTCCAGCGAAATAAAAATAGTGTGTACATTGGCTTTCTTCTTCTTTTTCTTCAATTTTCCGATATTCCAATTAGATTTATAAATAATGAACGCAAATGGAAGATTATCTCTTAATTATAAGAAGCCTTAATTTTATTCTCAACACAAAAAGTAGGTATAATATTCTTTTCTCACAGCTGTTTTGAAATCAGGTGCCGCATGTCCGTGAGTGTGAGCTGTCCAAGCAACAGTGTCCATTTTATGTAACCTCTAACCTGTGCTCCAACGTTAGAATCTGCAATCGTCGAAAACTTCTCTGGGTTCCTATGGATCATGGGAAAAATGAAATTAAACTTAAAAGTACATGTCAAAATAGCATTAATCTTACCTATTTGACTCTACGAGACTTTCCTTCACAACCAAAGACGAAAACGAAAAAACTGCACCGCGTTCTCCGCACGTGCCTCCGCTGTCCTCCGGCATTGAAAATATTTTCAAAACCAAAACACAACAAAAGTATTAGATAAACCTAATACTTTTTTGCCATTAGACTTAAGAAATAAAATGTATAAGTTTTTGTTATACCATCAATAAGATATACTAATACAAAAATTAAGGCAAGGTTATGAGAAACATAAATCGAATGTTATGAATTTAAAAAGCCATTTCTAATAAAAAAAATAATTAGATTTTTTTACGTGTTGAAACGCTTGAGCTTCCACAGGACCACAGTGAAGGCCCACGCACAATGGATACAATAGAGTTAATAAACTATCCACTTAGAGCAACATTAACGGCGGCTACTATTCGAGCAACCCGGGCAGCGCTACCATTTTGACTTAACCACCCTTTTCCACACCGGTAGCAATCAAATTAGTCACCCTGATTCGTATCGGGAGGGCTGTCATATTCCCATAGAATTTTTAGCAGCGCAACTGTCCCGCTACTATATTTGGTCACCCACCCATAGCGCTACTATTTTGCGAGCGCATCCAGCAGCGACCGGTAAAGTTTGCTGCAATGATGGAGGGCTGCCAAACGGGGTATAGAAGCGCACCGTTAAAGGTGCTCTTATCCGCGAGCGGTGCACAACTAACCGATTCAAATTTTGACGTTTCTTGGGGATCGCAATCTAGGGGCAAGACAGATCTAACGAGAGCAAATCTGTGCTCGAAATATTGTTCAGAATTCCTCACAGTTCCTCAGATTTTCTCCCATTTATGCCAAAGTGTGATCTGGCACCATTGTCAAACTGCAAAGTGTTGCGTGTGCTGAATAAAAATGGTGCTTTTGGGGATGTCTTTCAAAAAATTTCGTCGATCATCGATAAAATGAGTCATTCAGAATTTCTCGAGCCGCACCGTGTACAGGGTGCAATGCTAACGCATGCCCTACACGCTAAGGTCAGTTTACCTATTTTTCTAAAATATGGGTAAATTTTACTCAAATTTGCGTAAACTTTACGCAAATATGGGTAAATAAAACTCATATTTTGGAAAAGTGCACATTCGCATTTATGGGTAATATTTACCCATATTTGGGTTACAATTACTCATATTTAGATACACATTACCCATATTTGAGTCTTGTTTACCTATATTTGAGTATCATTTACGCATATTTGCGGTTGTGCATTTTTTGGAAAAAAGGTAAACTGACCTTAGCGTGTACAGGAACGCTGCGGCGACGAAAACAAAGCGTTTGCGGCACCGATTTATTGTCCGTTGTGAAGATTTATAGATTCCGACTCATTTTCAGCGTAGGTGCGTTATAAATGTTTATTTACAATGCAAAACTATCACCAAATGTGTACCTAACAACACAGCGTAAAGTATTCACCAGAACGCGGTCTGGTTTTATACCTGTGGACCCACGCAAGAAAAATCCACGCAACTAATTTTCGCGAAGGAGTCTAAACAGGTGGAATCTCCGCAATATTCCGTTTTTTTTTTGTTATAATTCGTGCTCACTCCTACCAAAAACACTAAAATCAGAAGCATACAAACAGCTCTTAATTCTTTTGAGTAGGATTAAAATTGAAGCGTATGTGTTAAGTAAGGAAACAAATACTCTATAGAGATAAGTGACATTTCTACTCACGAACACTAGCGTGAATTTTTCCATACACAAAAATGCACGCTAATTCAAAGGCTATTCAGATTGCATATGCAAATATTACCCAATTGATTTGGGTAAAACGGCTAAATAATGATAAAACTATTGTGCATCCCAGCTTAATCACTCAGATGCTGATGATCTCAACCAGCCGTCGTTTATCGCGAAAAGAGTGCATATATTTTCCCCCAAGTTTCACAACTACATCTACAAAAGAGACACGCACACATTTGAACGTGAATACCACTATAAATGTATACATGGTTGTTACAAGTCTGAACATATCGAATGAAAAATTAACAAATGTTTACTAAAATGTTGTTTCTTTTTTCTACAGTCTAACCGCTGCTAATCATCTATGCTACATAAGATCTATACATATGTGGATTGCCGAGAGTCAGAACAGGTTGCCCTGGAAGGAAGAGTTGGCCAAACTAAATCCGCAAACATTGTCGGTTTTGGTGTTGATAGGGTTTATCCTATTTATTTTCCTCAAAGCCTACGCAATCGGCATAGTTTGGCGTTGCTATAAGTTTTTGACATTCAGACAACACAATTTACGGTCCATGTTGCCATACATTATTCCAGATGCACCGGATACTGCTAATATGCGTCAGGTAATTACAACAGTTATAAGTAGGGGGATTAGGGGCATAATGGACACCCTAAGCAAATGAGTATGTTAGGCCTGTATAACAGACAAAAACAACATATTATCAGTTGGCTTACAACTTATACTTGTTTTAGAGAGTTTGGAAAAAATCAATCCGATTATTTTAGCCTAATTTTTTTTAAATTAACTTTGATGTTATGTAAACTCGTCTAAGATCGAGTATTATATCTGTGATATTGATCTCCGTAGGCAAATTACCTAACTGGTCGATATTATCAAAGATACCGCATAAAATATGCAGGGGTGCCCATTATGCCCCGGGTGTCCATTATGCCCCTAATCCCCCTAATTATGTGAAGTTCAGCGTGATGGATTAATTTTACAAAAATATTTTGTTGTTATAATTACAGCAGCAAAATAATTGGTTGCTATAGTTATTACCATATTTATAGTAGTAAGTTATTTAGCTACTGTAATTCTAACAAAAAAATCCATCAATCCAATATTATAATCAATATTCCAATTCCAAAAAGTTCTTTGTTAACTCATTAAGGTTTGGGATCCAGGAATCTAGGAAATTAGTATCGATTTTTCTTTATTGTTAATATTGTTAATATTGTCTTTTTTTTTTGGAGGTAGCTATCGACTGAGGAATCTGGAAACCTGGGACGATTTTCGGCTTGGCAGTCGCAATTGCAATCAAACGATCAGATATTCTCCTTCTGAATATCTGATCGTTTGATTGCAATTGCGACTGCCAAGCCGAAAATCGTCCCAGTTAATATTGTCGTCACAGTTGAATCTCGAAGATTCCCCACACGCGGCAAACGATTTTTCTCCAAATGCATTCATGAAACCCAACGTCGGACGTAGCGAACTGGACAGCCCAAGTAAAATTTTGATGACCATTTAGTCTTGTAGAGGTTTTGAGATCCGTCATAAAACCTTTTTACTTCTATTTTGGCTTTAACCCTTTATAAGGCAGTGGCAACTATATTGCCACCTACTGTTTGTATTTTTTTCTGTTTTATAACAATTTATTTCGAACTTTTTTTTTTGATTTACGCAAAATTGGGACTACTAACAACGCCTGGTATTTTTTTGGTACTAAACAAAGCTTTAACAACAATTTAGGAGCCATTTGTAGTCTCAAAAATGGCTAATTTTGACCGCGTGAAGAAAATTAGCTCAAACTTATTGTAAAATTTATAGATTTGGTAATATTTTAAGAAATAATCAAATTCTGGGTTGACATGAGCTGAACTACACAGTTTATATTATGAGTTAAGCCCCAATCCACTCTAAAATCTCTTTTCCGGCTTTTTGTCGAAGTCAAAAGAAGAAAAGTACCCTAAACGGGCAGTGGCAAGAATATTGCCACCAGCGCTGGTGGCCTAAACGGGCAGTGGCAACTATATTGCCACCTCAAAAGCTCGTTTTTGGGGTTAACGGGCAGTGGCAACTATATTGCCACCAGCGTTTTTGGCCTAAACGGGCAGTGGCAACTATATTGCCACCTAGGTTTTTGATAGTTTCTTTCAAACAAAAATTGTTTTGTACATGTAATCATGTATATAATCATTTCCATAATAGTATGCGTTGACAACTCTTCTAGTTTTCTCGGCCTTATAAAGGGTTAAGAACTTCCTCAAGCCTTCTGGACTTACAAATGTTACTTGGGAGCGGACTTTGTCCTTTATCCTGCGCAGTTTGCCCGACGCACGGAGAAACATTGATTTTATTGCGCATTTAGTTCACCACTGAACTACGCACTCAGCCTTCATAAGAGAGAAAACGTTAATAAAAGTGTGCGATTGTATCAAATACATTAGTTGATGTCTGCGGCGCATTATTTCTTTGATTTATGCTGAATAAGGGCTCTGAACACACCGAGTTGATTTGTTACAATGGCGCACTTTTATTTATGTTTTCGCACTGTTGAAAACTCGTGCGATGATCCAGTGGTGAACTAAATGCGCTATACCGTGTCAAAACTTCCGGTTTTCAGTTGCACGGAGCAGGGGGGGGATGCAATGGGGTCCACCACTTTTCACAACCCAAAATTGTCGGAATATCCCACAAATAGTCGACCCATGCAGCCACTGAAAGGACGGTAAAAGTTTTGTGGGTTTTATCGTTTTTTCTCGTATTATTTTTTCCCTTCTTACACCCAAAAGAAGGGTTTATATACCACTCGAAAAACCGATTTTGGATCCGAGGCCGAGTCTCATATACCAATCAACTCAGCTCGACGACCTGAGCAAATGTCTGTATATATATATATATATAGTCAACCGATTTGGGTTCTCTCAGCACCAAATGAAAGCTACAACATCCTTGTAGAAGGCCCTGAAATTTTTTTGGACATTTAGTTATTGAGCCTTCTTTCGTAGAGTATTTCAATAAAATAATTTTTATTATTATTATATTTGCTTGTTATCTTGCATGAGCTTTTGACCTGTTTATGGGAAATCATTTTTCAATAAATAATGCTGACCTCATATAAAGTGTATACTTGCAGGTTATTGTTCTCAATAAAATTATAAATAACAAATTACAACTAATAAGGAATTCCATTAAAACTAACAATATGTTAAATGAAAGCATTGAATTTATTTATTGTTGGGAAACATGCAAAAAACATTTATTGTTTAGTCCATGGCCCAAGATGCTATTTCGGAAACCAATCCACTAGATGCCAAATTCACAATATTTTCTAGAAGTTTTGGTCAATCACACAAAATAAATATGTTAAATACAAATAATACAACAATAATTTTAATAAGTGTAAGAAGGGTTCTGTTCACCATACACGCAGAAAAATAAATTGTAAACACAATTAAATTCTAGTTCAAATCATCCGATTTTTCAGTTTACTATAGCGACAAACTAATTTCTAGTTTAAACTGAACTGTTCTTTCTATTGTTTGATAATACAAACACAGACAAACAGACGTAACACTCTGATGATTTCCATCGTACATCAATTTAACGGTATATTTTAAAATTTGATAGTTGGCCAACTGGCCATCCTTGGCGCTCGCATCGTTTTTGTTAGAGTTTGACGTTTGCCCACTACCGCCACCTAGTTGATGGTCGGCCAAACTCAGTCCTTTTAGCATTGGGTGAACATGTTGCCGTGACTATGATGAGCCGTGTTTACGAAGACAAAAATGTTTGTGCCTAAACCATAAGTTTTAGATATATAGTGTCTTTGGGAAAGTTTCTTATTATTTTTCGACCTTTTTTCTCATTATTGTGAAATTAGGGTGGTCCCTCTAGTTTCGCGGATCCAAACATCTGCTTTTTAATAGTTTTATGTACGTTCACAAAATGTTCTACAAAGTTGTAAAAAAACTTATTTGGAGCAAGTTTGCCGAAGAAACCATTATTCTATCTCTTATGGTTCCTAACTTATAATTTTTTAAAAGATTCATGTTAGGGTGATTCATGAATTTCAGTTTTCCTGAAATAACTTTTAATTCGTTCGTTTCTCGTAAATACTTTGTTCCGAGCACTTTTAGAACTATCAACGACGCATATTTTTTTCCGAAGAGCTCAAAGTTCTAACTCTCATAGTTAAAAAGATATTGGCATTTTTCTTCGAAAAATCACTTTTTTCAAAATGTCATATCTCAAAAAGGAGCAAATGGATTTTCAATCTACCGGTTGCATTGGAAAGATCGTACTCTGTTCTATTTATGGTGAAAAAACTGTAGGTACCTTTTTTGTTTAAAGCTTTTTATTGAATTTTGAAAATACGATTTTTTTCATGGAAAAGCAGTTGTAACTTTGAAAATCGATGAGATACAAACTTGACGTCTTCGACAAAATCGTGAGTTTTTGGCTGCTATAAAAGTGCCCAGAACAAAGTATTGCGAAAAAATCAACACATAAAATTATATTGAGTAAAAACAGATTTTCATATGGAAAGCGGAACAATTTCAGCAAACTCGACTAGTCTTTGTTAGATAGATCGAAGTAACCATGTCGAAAATATTTGAACTTGCTTATAATCCATAATTCGTCAATGAACTCAACTTAAAATGTGATTTTGAGCTGATTTCCATCAATTTAATTTCAATTTCATCACTTCAATGTATGGATAGTGAAAATGTCAATCACTAGTATATGTTTAGGTTAACGTAAAAGCCTATCAAAGTTACATGATTTACAATATCTTATCAACATTGTGCCTAAATGGTGATGACAGTATAAATAAACATTGGTTCTACAATGAAATATATGACCATTTACCAAGCTACTTTGATCTATCTAACAAAGACGAGTTGAATTTGCTTGAAATGTGTCATTTTTCATATGAAAATCTGTTTTTACTCAATATAATTTTATGTGTTGATTTTTTCGCAATACTTTGTTCTGGGCACTTTTATAGCAGCCAAGAACTCACAATTTTGTCGAAGACGCCAAGTTTGTATCTCATCGATTTTCAAAGTTACAACTGCTTTTCCATGAAAAAAATCGTATTTTCACAATTCAATAAAAAGCTTTAAACAAAAAAGGTACCTACAGTTTTTTCACCATAAATAGAACAGAGTACGATCTTTCCAATGCAACCGGGAGATTGAAAATCCATTTGCTCCTTTTTGAGATATGACATTTTGAAAAAAAATGATTTTTGGTAGAAAAATGCCAATATCTTCTTAACTATGAGAGTTAGAACTTTGAGTTCTTCGGAAAAAATATGCGTCGTTGATAGTTCTAAAAGTGCTCGGAACAAAGTATTTACGAGAAACGAACGAATTAAAAGTTATTTCAGGAAAACTGAAATTCATGAATCACCCTAACATGAATCTTTTAAAAAATTATAAGTTAGGAACCATAAGAGATAGAATAATGGTTTCTTCGGCAAATTTGCTCAAAATAAGTTCTTTTACAACTTTGTAGAACATTTTGTGAACGTACATAAAACTATTAAAAAGCAGATGTTTGGATCAGCGAAACTAGAGGGACCACCCTAATTTCACAATAATGAGAAAAAAGGTCGAAAAATAAGAAGAAAGTTTCCCAAAGACACCATGTATCTAAAACTTATGGATTAGGCACAAACATTTTTGTCTTCGTAAATACGGCTCTGGACCCATTGTGCAATGGAGGAAGTATATGCTCTTCTGAAGAGAGAAACGGCGTGGATAGGCTTGACGATTAACTCTACCAAGACGAAGTACATGATAACGGGTAGAGACAGAGGCAGGATAGTGGTGTTAGTGCTGAGGTAGTGATTGATTGGGATGTGTTAGAAGTTTTTGAAGAATTTGTTTATCTTGTGACATGTGATAATGACGTTTCTCGCGAAGTGAAAAGGCAAAGGCGTATTGCCCATTGCACGGTGACGTCATCGAGAAATCGCTCTCTTTCTCTCCTACGGGAAATTAGAAAACAACAGCACCAACACCTGTCAAATTTGCCAGGTACTGGTCCTGTTGTTTTTAAACTCTCTGAAAGAGCAAAAGAGATAGAATTTCGCCGTGAAGTGGTCTATTGCAGCTGCGTAAGCAACCAGCTTAGGTCTCGTATCTTGTAAACGCAAATGAAATTCGCTCTATACAGCGTCCGTTCGCTCGTTGCAAACCCGCTCGTTGCAAAGCTTTTTAATTGCAAGTCCGCTAATTGCAAAATTTGACAAGTTTTTGCAATTAAAAAGCAAGCATGTGTCAAATTCGTGCTGTCAGTTATGCTGTCAGTGCATTTCGATGCACTTTAGTGTCAAAGTGACGTTGCAATTAGCGAATGGCATTCACTCGTTGCAAAGTAAACATTTTGCAACGAACGAACGGCCGCTGTATGCAGAAGCTGGCCAAAATGTTTGGGATAGGCAACTTTTTTTTCTCTCACAAAAAAATTCAACATGCTGTAACTTTTCATAGAGTGTCAAAAATTCTCAAATTTTGAGTGTTTGTCAACCTATTATATGTACATGATTGGTACAAATTTGGGCTCGATTGGTTAATCTTTCGCAAAGTTAGAAACGTTTTCGTAAAACACTATATTTCAGACAGCTTATTTTTGAACTGTTATATCTCAGAAACCAGTGAACCGCATTGAATGAAATTTTGAACGTTTATTAACAATATATCAATGCTTCACAAGTTATTAAAACATAGGTACCGTCAGTGTACCAGTAGCCGCTCATGACCCAATAGCCGCTGACTGTTGCAAAAATCAAGTTTTCACGCATAAATACCCCCTTATCGTCGCTGATTCTTGAACAATATAAATTAAATGAGAGCAAAGCCATTTTATGCAATATTTACCAAATAACATAAATTTTAAAAACAAAACAGTAGAATTTTTTGAGCGGCTATTGGACCCAAAAAAGCTGTAGGAAATTTTATGTGTTCCAATAACCGCTCACGCAAAAAAAATACGTGAAAATTGTAAAAACTGTCGATTTTAGTACACAGTGCATTCAATCACTATTATACCCTCCCGCTGAACAGGAAAAAATAATTGTAAAAACATAAGAGTAGCAAAAATAATTCACTTTTCCGCAAAAGTCTATTTAAAAGATGGCATACATTTGTCCGTGAGCGGAATTAGGACCACTTTGGTCTCACACAAATTGTAATAAAATCATACTTTTATGAAAAGTTCTACATAAGTCTTGTTTTGTATCTGATTTTACTTAGATTAAACTAACTTAAAATGCAAAAACATTACAAATTGGCTTACCAGTCATTTAACAGATGATGTTTTTCTGCAAAACTGGCCTTAGATGAGCGGAATCTGGTACCCTGATGGTACTTTTTGAACGTTTAAAAAAGTTGTCAAGGATGGATACTTTTTGGATATTTCTCGGTAAAATGTAGTTTTTTTACACCAGTGTCATTAAATTCTAGTTTTAATATCCAAAGACTTTTTACTTCTGTTCTCAAGATATCTCTAATTAGATATATTAAGGCCTATTTGGGTTGAAGAAGAACACATTTAGTAATCTTTGTGTGATATTGTAAATTTGACTTATTTTCCTCTACATATATGGGTGAAAATGTCAAACCGGTATAACTTTATTCACCGTGAGAAATATATGTGTACGGCTGGGGTAAAAAATGACTCTAATGCACAAGGAGGGGGTAAAGGTGGTAGGTAGACCGCAACGATCAATTTTCACAAGGTATTCTTATGGCATACATACTTTTTAGTTATAAATTTTGCTACAGCAAACATTCATAAGGTATTTTGATGAATTTCTTTATTTTATTTTTTTTTGCTGAGTGTAGGATCTAGAAGTAAAACATGTGGCTTATAATGCAAATTAATTTTTTTTTTATCTTTGTATTCCAGGAACGTGACAATAATTCCCTTCTACCAGACTATGATGAAGCGGTAGCTCAAAGCTTAAAGCTTGCACCGCCACCGTCTTATGTTGTAGCAATGGCCATGAATAACAAGGACACGGCTTCGAACAACCCTACTCCTGCCGATGTATATTCCGTCAACAATAATTCTTCTAATAACAACGATAACTTTACCGACCCACCATCGTATAATGATGTGCAGCCAGTTGAAAACTCACCAGTAGAAGACCCCGCCACGATAATTATTGTCGAACCTACTCCTTCAACAGTTACTGAAAGAACACTACAATCAAATCAAGCAACTATAAATTGAACGTTTCAATTTATAATACTAACTGTTTATTTTGCAGATCAACGAATATCTACATGCTTTATTGGAAATCAACCTATATTTTTTTCTATTTTTTTTTTTGATTTCTTCTAAAATTTGTTCACTGATCGTTTATTTGACTTTACATAATTATTAGTCTAAGTTATTGGAATTTGAAAACAATGGAAAATCATTGCAAAAATATGCAAATAAAGTAACGCCTTTCGATGGTATTTATCAAAGGCAAATAGTCGTTACATGTAGAACTGAACTGATTTCGTTGTGAAGCATACATTCTAAATATACCGATAGCAGAGACTTTGAATCAAAGTTTGAATATGGCAAAAAAATGCATTTTCAACATGGCTTTTTAACCACAAAATGTGCATGTAACGATTACCCTCCTAAAGAGAGGTTAGTAAAAACCCATTTAGTAATTTAGTGATTGAGCTAGTCCAGATAATCTGTTTTGTGAAAACTGGGCTGAAAAAATCAATTTACCGATAAATTTACAAAAAAAAAAAAGATGATTAAGTTGATAGAGAACTGGTAGGTATCTCTTTCAAACTTCATAATTTTCACGACATAACCTCTACTTTGAGTCGCCAATTACGATTAAGAATCATTACATATTGCGCGTTTCGCCGTAGAATATTGTATGTTGTTTTCAGCCGCCAACTTCCAGTGGGAAGCTCAGAATCATCGCGACGAATCAGGCACCATCTCTACTAGCCTCTGCATGCTGTGAGATCTTGACTGTGTATGCTGGCAAAATTCTTTTGTTCTTTGACTTTTACTGCGAGCTCTATTTTGGTGCTGTTCTGCTCACTCTCACAGGAATTTTGAAAACAGTGCTCGCAGTAAAAGTCAACATCTCACAGCGTGTGGAGGTTAATTTCTGTGACAGTGAGCAGGACACACAGCACCAAAACAACGATCGCAGTAAAAGTCAAAGAACAATAATACAGCGGCCGTTCGCTCGTTGCAAAATGTTTACTTTGCAACGAGCGAATGCCATTCGCTAATTGCAACGTCACTTTGACACTAAAGTGCATCGAAATGCACTGACAGCATAACTGACAGCACGAATTTGACACATGCTTGCTTTTTATCGCAAAAACTTGTCAAATTTTGCAATTAGCGGACTTGCAACTAAAAAGCTTTGCAACGAGCGAACGGACGCTGTATATAGAAGTTTGCCAGCATACACAGGCTAACTGGTGCTTGTGTTATTTGAAATCTGATAAACGTCAGGCTCTCGCTTGCTGATTTGTTGGCGACGACTCTGACGATGGTTTCACCTGCAACGGATCGTTGCGTTTGATAAGGTGCAAAATCTATAATATCACGCAAAAATGTTAAAATCGCTGATAGATGGTCGCCAGTACATCATGTGTATTGCTAACTGGGGATGTAGTGTCATTTTTCAGTTTTGCCTTCGAACAATGCAACGCGACCGAGATCCCCATCGCAATTGCCTCAAACACGCGTCATTTTTCACTTTTTCCTTCGAACAATGTCGATCGCGATCACTATCGCAACTGCCCCAAACACGCGTTATTTTTCACTCTTTCCTCCGAACAATGCCACCCGATCGCGATCTCCATCGCAACTGCCCCAGACACACGTATTTTTTCAGTTGTTCCTTCGAACAATGCCACCCGATCGCGATTCCCATGGCAACTGCCCTAAACACGCGTCATTTTTCACTCTTTCCTTCGAACAATGCCACCCGATCGCGATCCCCATCGCAACTGCCCCAAACACGCATCATTTTTCATTCTTTCCTTCGAACAATGCCACCCGATCGCGATCCGCGAGCAGAAGAAAATAACAAGAGAATAACATGTCATGGTATTTATCTTAAATACTACCATACCTTGATATGCCCTTCATTAGGTGGTAAGAAGAGGCAAAATAACAAAAACGAATACCAAAATGTTGTATTAATAAGACCTAGAAAATAACAAGTCTTGTTACTTCAATAATGAATGCAGACCTAAAATATCAAGTGGTGTATTTGTTATCCCAAAGTAATTGAATAAAAAACTAATAACATTTTTTGTTATTAAATGTTCCATTTGTTCGATGATTTCATAATGTGATAGCAAATCTTGTTCTTCGGTTTTTTTATCTGCTAAACCAACAAATACTACATCAATACCAAACTCTGCTCAAATACCTCCAACTGTTATTGTGATGTTTTCATAACATTTCGTAGAATAACGCAGGAATAACAATTTTAGGTATTAGAGCACATGTTGCTCTTCACACTTAATTCAGATTGCCGGGATATCAGCATTTTTCCCAACCGGCTGCGATGCGGCCATGTTTTTGAAGTCATCATCTGTTTCAGATCAAACATTTGATTTAGGCGTAGTTTACGAATGATATTTTTTCTTTAACAAAAAAGTTCTTTGTATCCCCAATTGCGGCCTAATTTGAACACGTTTTTATTTATTGTAACATATTTCAGCTAAGAGAATTAGATTTTTTCATGATTCTCCTAGTATTTTCGAAAATTTTCTTTTTTGTTGTGGAAAATATTACGCGCTTTTCAAGTGTTGGCCCAGAAAAGTGTACTGTTTACAAACTTTTTGCTGTCAAAATGGGGTTCAACGCACAATGGGGGTCAGAGATGTTGGCTCGCTTTTTTACTGTGGGGTAGTATTCGGATGACAAGTGGCTGATTTTTCCATTCTTTTGCCGAGATTTGCACAGCCGAGTAATCAGCAAACAACAATTTTGCTGAGATCTCAGCAATTTTGAGTTCATTGCTGAGCTTCGGCAATCGTTTTGCTGAGAGTCAGCTAACAAATGTCACTTTTTGCTGGGATATCAGCTGATAGTTTTACTGGGCAGACGGCTGTGTGCGTTTTTGCCGAGCCCGCAAATCTGTTTTGAGTGTGTTCGCATTGTAACTACCGATGGGAAGCTCCACGCATCCTGTGGCATCGGCGTCCATACGCCCACACGGTCAGAAAATTCACTCATTTTGGAGCTAAAGTGGGACAACTCAAAATTGAGTAAATTTTATTTCCAGCGATAGCGCCGGCCCAAGTGCGAAAATCTCATCAGTTTAAGTTGTATAATATTCTTGCTGATGTGAAGAATATTATACGGTTTAAACTGCTTTGATTCTTGCACTTGGGCCAGCGCTATCGATGGAAATGCAATTTACTCATTTTTTGAGCTGTTCCAGTTTAGCTCCGTTTTGTGTGAATCTTACTCATTTTAGAGTAACTTTTTCTTAGCGTGCAGGCCAGCTCACCTTAAAAGTCCCTCAGGGTCGGCATTGACCATGGGGAAACTTGAGCAACCCTACACTTACCTGCCAACACGATTTAGCGGAACAAAGGAAAGGCCAAGCAGACTGGTGGGGAAATTAATCTCTCGCTTTTGAAAACCAAAGGGACCGAGTTGATTTTCTATTCTACTATATTGATATTTATCTGGGTGTGTGGGTTAGTATCTAAAAACATAATTTTTATCTTCTTCGTTGGGGCCCATTGCGGTGAGGTAGAGGGAGAGGAGACGGTGACATACCTGCCGGAGCACGTGGTCGACGTCAACACGATGATAGCCGGAGCGAGCGCCGAGACGGTGGCGCTTCGGGTGAAGGGATGGGTTCGGAACCGATGGTCGACAGCATGTCTGGTGGCCGACGGCGTCGCGTCAGAGGGCGGCTGGATTGACAGTGGTGCTTCACGAGATGTGCACCGTAATCACAAGGTGAGGCTCGCGTACCGGAGTAAGGTGGCCCAAGACTTGATGGTGTTCCGTTCCGGAAGATTTGTCCGGCTAACTTCACGTTGGATAGCAATGGATCGGGTGTAAATTCCAAATGCTACGTTTCGGGTGTGTAATGGCTGACCCGCGAATCTGGTTTAGAAGGTCTCCGACCTCTGGAGCACTTGCCAGTCAGAAAATAGTCCGAACGCTCGAGCACTTGTCATCTCGAAAATCGCACAAACTTCGTCACGTGGCCCGTCTTGGAGATCACCATCGCAATACTTTCTCAAGCACTTCTCTCGAACTTCTCGTTCGCTTGCTATACCGAAAACGACTGCCCCCGATTCCACCTTCCCGTTTTGCTCCTCAAATCCTCTCTCCAGAAAACCTTCTCCTCTTCCTTCTTCTTTAATTAATAATTTTAAATAAAGGATTGGGTATTTAGAGGAGAAGGATTGGCGTTTAAGAAAGAGGTTGGCGTTTTTTTATAACGGTCGAAAAGGTTCTAGGTCAAAATGAAATGAAATACTTTTGTTTGTCAAACTACCGTTCAAATAACCCCTGAGGATTTGTCTCAGGAAAGTCGGGCAAATTAACAGATTGGTGGTCTGTCGCTTACGAGAGTGGCGCTAAAGCAACCGAGAGTTTACTCAAAACCTCGGTTGAGTCTGTGAACGGTTACAATCTATTAGCGTTTTCGTACAGCTTTGCATTTTGTTTCTCTTTCGTACAGCTTTACAGTTTTGTTCTCTTCATCATGGTTTTTTTTTCTTCCCAACCAAGCTGAATTAAATGACCAAGTTTCAGGGAATTTTGCCGACGAAAAACTCTCATGACGACGAGAATAAACCTGCCGATAATACCCAACGTAACCCTACATACAAATAAGATAACTTTTTCAGGTTTAACAGTAAGGAGTAATGAACATTCGCAGGTAAACAAATAAAATTGTTTCTGTGGTAAGATTATAGGTATTTTAAGATACACTTTATAAATATACACTCATTTTTTTATACATATTTTTTCTGAGGATCGTTTAAATTTGTTTGTGTGGATTTATACAAATGATTAGTACCAAACATTTGTTAAACACAGCTTTTATAATTACTATTTTTTTTTTCATAGGAGATGCAAAAACAACTTGATTTTTTTAAATCGCAAGTTACACTACTGACAATGAAAACACAACACGACATAGATCCGTTGCCTTTGGATGCTCAACCGAAGTATGAAAAGTTTCCGCCCAGTCCCGATTTTGTAAGTAAAAATAACTCAACTCGAATGTAACATAGGCGCTGTCCTACTATTGAGCTGACTAAAAATAAGTCTACGTAGTTTATGGACAGCGTCTTAAATATTTTCTACTCGTTTTCTACAGATGATGACTGACGATCAATGCCTTGTGGCACAACAAATGGAAAGCAAATACACGGGCTCATCTGTTTTTGGCAACAAAGTTTATGGCGTTCAGCCAAAAGAAATGGATGATTCCAGCGAGCAAAGTGTGCTTAGCAAAGATAAGCTTCTGCAATTCGATCAGCCCGGATTTGATGATCAATTTTAATTAATAAATAGTTCAAACAATATATCGTTAAAAAACAGAGATTCAATAATATAGAGCCGCGTGTACTTACATTAACACATAATTTTTAATTTGTCGTGACAGAATTTGATCGAAATCATTTTTTTTGTAAAAAAAAAAATCAATTGGGAATCAAACCCGTCACCTTCAACATACTTACTTACCGATCAGGCTAAGGCCGGGGTGGCCTCTGCTGTACATAGTAGCCGCCTCCATTCCACTCGGTCCATGGCTGTTTGTCTCCAGTTCCCCACTCTGCGTAGGGTCCGCAGATCGTCCTCCACTTGGTCGACCCACCTAGCTCGCTGCACACCACGTCTTCTTGTATCGGTCGGATGAATCTCGAGAACCATTTTAGTCGGGTTGCTATCCGACATCCTGATGACGTGACCCGCCCACCGTAGCCTCCCGATTTTCGCGATAAATTTAATATTCACTCTCACTGTACCAATTTGGGAAAAATTTTCTATGAAAATTTGATTGGGAAATTATATTTGAAGAATTGGTACAAATAGGAGCTACGGGAATTTCTATTGAAGATTTACAGAGAGATTAGATTTCCAACAGGTTTAATTGGATCTAATCCCATTTCGCAAACAATAAGGGCACCGAGAAGCTTCAAATCCCTTAAATCCACACAGTACGCAGAAAACACGCTTGGGCTTGGAACACTTTTCGTGTTCATGTCCCTGAATTCCACAGTTGTAACACACTCCCAAGTTAGCGGACGGTGTTTGTCCACCTAAGCTCAAACATATAATGTCCTCTTGTCGCGACTGTGGAGATTTAGGGATTGGACTAGTCTTCCCTCGGAGATTTCTTTCGGGTCGACCTCCCGTTTCTTTGAAACGAAGAGGAGGAGGTCTATTTCGTTTTGGTGACGATGGAGGACTATTCCGTTTTGGTTTCAGCTTTCGGCTGTACAGACTGTTTTAAACTTAACATTAGACAACGGACAACGGAGCATGCACCAGTGGAAACGGGGAAGAAACTATTCTCACGAAAAGTTTCAACGCCCAAAGCGGGAATCGAACCCTCACCCCATAGCATGGTGCGATTATAAGCTTGGTGACCCTAACCGCACGGCTACGAGGCTTCAATTGACGATGGAGCGCTATTCTTGTTATAGAATACCCTTGGTTTGTACCCATTTCCATTGTCACGAGGTTGTTGTTGCTGCTGGCTTTCTGTCTATGACTATGACCATCATATGCAGGCTTACTTGAAATTGTAGATGCTTCCTTGGGAACTCCAAATACTTTTTGGTAAATGGAGGTTTTGGAAGCATCTATAGTCTTTCCGATGAGCATCAACTCGGACAATGTGTTCACCGGCTTGAAGACGAGTACCTGTTTGTAATCAGGCCTCAGGTTTCGCTTGAGGATGTCTAGCTTCTCGTGGGAACTTAGCGGAGCAGGCATAACACGGAAGATCTTCTCCATCTCAAGATAAAAATCTTGGAAGGATTCATTCATCTGCTGTTGCCGCTGAGACGCTTTCATCCTCAGCGCAGCATCAAGTTCCGAGTGCACTAAGTTCGCCTTCAACTCGCACACCAGGTGGTTCCAGTTGTAGAACTGTTTGGGGCTCCGCAGTGCCTCAAACGGGAATTTCTTTCTCGCAAGAAAGAACACACTGGTTTTCACTTAAAACCACTTTATTTACTTCACTTGGCGTTGTCCAAGCCACGCCAACGCTTATAAGTACACTTCACCTTTTACTTACACTACTTGACCGTTAGCCGGGTCAGAATAAACTGTTTCGCAGTACGCTGGAACGCGTCTGCTTATATAGCGCTCAAAAATGTTGCATGACAAAAAATCGAATCTTCTGGAACAATCCGGAAATCTGGTGTCACTGCAACTCACGCGGTCGGCTCTCTCCGCGCGCGATGACGGCGATGATGATGATGACGCTGAGTTCCCGACGGTGGCGGTGGCGGCAACGCGCGCGTTCACTCACGAGCGCATGTTTACATCGATGAGTGGCGATGATGGTGGTGCTGGCGGCGGGTGAGCAACTTGCTGCTGATGATGGTGCTCCCGCGTTTGACGTTTTCCATCTTCTCTTGCGTGATAGGGGAAAGTGGGGCACATTTGCGACCGGAGCGTACTTGTCGGTAGCGAACATGCACCCCCGGGCTGGAAGTCATCTGAAGCACTGCAATGTGGATTGCAGTTGTCTTCGATCGGCAGAATGGAGAGTTTGGAAATGGCTCGTCGGTATGTTGTTCCGCCAATCCTCACGTCGACAGCTCGCACAAGATTGTCCGATCCAGGGTACACGTTGGTTATTCTACCAAGTCTCCAACTTTGAGATGGCAGATCTTTCTCCTCAACCAAAACGATCATTCCAGGACGAATATTCGGACTGGTTCGTTGGTTCTTCGTTCGAGGTTGCAGACTCAGTAGATAATCCTTCCTCCACTGTCTCCAAAATTGCTCTCGAAGATGCTGCAGATATTGCCATCGGGACAATCGATTCAATGGCACATCGTCGTAGGTAGGCTCTGGGGTGGCGATGAGAGGACGTCCAACGAGAAAGTGACCAGGCGTTATTACTTCTGGATCAGACGGGTCGGCAGAGATGGAGAAAAGAGGTCGAGAATTGAGGATCGCCTCCACCTGCGTTAATACCGTAGCGTATTCCTCAAAAGTCAGCTTGGCATCTCTCAAAGTTCGTTTTAGATGGTACTTGGCACTTTTCACCGCAGCCTCCCAAAGGCCGCCGAAATTCGGTGCTTCGGGAGGGATGAAATGCCAGGCGATTTCCTTCGGTTGACAATACTCCTCGATGTGGTTAACAGCTTCGCGGTTTCGGAAGAGTTGATACAGCTCGCGCAGTTCCGATTTGGCACCCTTGAAGTTACTTCCATTATCGGAATATACTTCCTTGCTCAAGCCACGCCGACTGGTAAACCGGTGGAATGCTGCTAAGAAGGCCTCGCTGGTCATGTCGGAGACCAACTCCAGATGAACCGCCTTTGTTGCCATGCAAACAAATACGGCAATGTAGGCCTTCACAAGTCGTGGTTTGTACCGGCCCTCCTTGACCAGTACCGGGCCTGCGTAGTCTACGCCAGTCCTTTCGAATGGATGTGCTTGGGTCACTCGGCAGGACGGCAAGCTTCCCATTAGTTGGCTGGACCCCTTGGGTTTGGAACGAAAACAGTGGACGCAGGATCTCGTAATCTTCCGTACGGATGATCGTCCGTCTAGCAGCCAAAACTTCAGACGAAGGGCCGCCAGTAGACCAGAGGGACCGATGTGCATTAGCTCCTCGTGGTAGGCCTTGATGATGAGGTCGGTGATCGGATGCTTTGGTAACACGAACTGATGCTTGCTGGCAAAAGGAAGGTTCGAATGCTAAAGTCTCCCTCCGACTCGTAGAACTCCGTTGCAGTAGATGGGATGCAGCGCGTAGATCCGCTTGCACGGCTCGTTGGCTTCCATGCGATGAATTTCATCCGCTAGCGTCTCATGCTGGATAACCTTCACGATGAGTTCCAGAGACTCTCGTAACTCTGGAATCGTTGGACGATGACTGGTAACGCGCTGTGAGGCGTTCTTTATTCGGCAGTTCCGAATAAATCGCTGAACTAGAGCAGTCACACGCTGTAGTTTCCGAAATGAGCTGTACTTCGAAAACACAGGCAGCTCATCTTGGTTAATGGCCGATGCTGCGATGATCGGTGTTGCTCTAATCTCCGGGATGACATCGTCAGGTAGATCTGCTGGGATCTCCACGTCGTACTCTACACTCTGCAGAAACTTGGGTCCCGTCCACCACAGATCGTTGGTACGCAATGCTTCTGGTAGTTGTCCTCGTGACACGATGTCTGCCGGATTTTCTTTCGTTGAGATGTACTTCCATTGCGCACTCAGCGGGCCGGCGAGCTCCTGTATTTTCCCGATACGATTCCGAACGAACACTTGAAGGGATGTCAGTGGTTTCTTCAGCCAAGCGAGGACTATCTGGCTGTCCGTCCAGAGAATGGTATTGTCCACCTTCAAGTCGAGCGATCCGAGGACCTTGGAAACCAGTCGAGCCAGGAGAAACGCTCCCAGCAGCTCCATACGGGGAATGGTGACTTGCTTTGTAGGAGCCACCTTCGATTTGCTGCACAGCAAGCTTAGACTTGCGGATCCGTCAGGGAAAATGCTGCGCAGATACACCGCTGCTCCATATGCCAGTTTCGATGCATCCGAGAAAGCCATGCACCTCAACAGCGATGTAGTTCGGTGTTACGACACACCGAGGAATTCTGATGCTACTTACTTGCTGAAGAGAAGTTCGAAATTGCAACCATTCTTGTAACAAGTCGCCTTCCAGTTTCGCATCCCACGGAACTCCTGCTAGCCAAATCCTCTGCATGATGAGTTTGGCGATAATGATTACCGGGGACAGAAGACCAATCGGATCAAACAGCTTGCTGATTTCGGAAAGGACAGATCGCTTGGTCGGTGGTTTGGATTCGTTAGCAAGATGGTTAGCGACGAATGCAAACTCATCCCGCTGCGGACTCCAGGTCAAACCTAGAGTTTTCATGACTCCTTCGCAGCCGTCTGTCAGATTCACCAACTCCTCACGATCTGATTCAGGGATGCATTCAAGTAGCTTCGGAGAGTTGGAGCTCCACTTATGGACAGGGAACCCAGCGGATTTCAGCATTCCAATAAGCTGGGTCTGGCATTCGATGGCTTCGGCTACGGTATCAGCTCCAGATAAGATGTCGTCGACGTAGCAATCTTCTCGGATGATGTTCGCAGCGATGGGGAAGGAGTCGGCCTCGTCGATACTCAGCTGCAACAAACACCTTGTCGCGAGGAATGGAGCGCACGCTGTTCCATACGTCACCGTTGTCAACTCCAGTACCCGAAGAGGTTGCGCAGGATCATCTCGCCAGAAGATCCTTTGGAAGCACGAATGGGCTGGAACTACCTTGATCTGCCGATACATCTTCGAAATATCAGCCGTGAACACGACGAAGTGCTTCCGGAAGCGAACGAGGATGACGAAGATGTCGTTCTGCACTGTTGCTCCCACCAGAAGAGCTTGATTGAGAGCAACGTCAGATGGCGAAGCCTTGGCTGATGCATCGAACACCACACGAAGCTTTGTACTGGAGCTCGATGGACGAAGTTCCGCATGATGGGGCATGTAGTACCGGGGTCGACTCGGTGCATCGCAATCCTCGATGATCTCTTGGCAGTGTCCCAGGGCTTCGTAGTCGTCGATGAACTTGCTGTACTGGAGCTTGAGAGCAGGATCCTTCTTCATCCGCCTTTCGAGGGAAAAGAAGCGACGCAGGGCTAACTCTCGGTTGTCCTTCAGCTGGGGAGGATATTCTCGGAAAGGCAGCGACACAACATATCTGCCGTCCACGTCTCGATAGTGGGTATCCTGAAACTTCTTTTCGCATTCCTCCTGGTCCGTAGGTTGATCAGCATCGTTGACTTCTTCGACTTCCCAAAACCTTTTCATGGTCTCGGAGAGTGTGCTGGCTGTGGATACGTAGCATTGCTGATCGTTCTGCTCTTCCTCGACGTCACCTGCTACCACCCATCCGAACTGCGTCTCCTGGAGATCGGGCAAGTCGTCTCGCAGCTGGATTCTTCCCAATTTGAGCAGTCGGAGGAAATGGGATACGCCAAGCAGCATATCGATTTGGCCAGGCGTATTGAACTCGGGATCAGCCAGAAACACGGATATCGGAATCGGCCACTTCGAGATATCCAGCTGGGTCGTGGGGATGACTCCTGTCACCTTGGGAATCACCAAGCATTCGACCATCGTTGAGAAGTCAGTGTACCTGGATTCGACTGCCACTGACAACTTCTCATGAGCGCAAGTCCTGGATGCACCTACTCCCGTAATTGGTACAAGCGTTGGAGCCCGGTGTACCGCCAGACGATCTGCCATACTCCGTGAAATGAAGCTCATCTGCGATCCAGAATCCAGAAGCACACGACAGGGTACCTTCCTGTTGCAGAGGTCTCGCAAATTCACCAGAGCTGTCATGAGCATCACCGTCTTCTGTTCCAACGGTTGGTTGTTCGGAACAGCCGTGTTTGACGATGATCGAGAAGGTAACTGCGATGGCGACGCTGGTTGGTTCACTGGAGCTGTGCTTGCCTGCTGTACCGGTTGAGCGAGCTTCTCCGGTGATGACCTCGGGATCTCATGCAGAAGCGTGTGGTGCCTTCGCTGGCACTCTGCACAAGTCTTCCTGGATGGGCACTTGGCGGATCGATGTCCTGGACTTAGGCAGTTGAAGCACAGATTCAACTCCTTTACCTTCTCTGTACGTTGCGTTGTTGTCCACTTGTTGAACATAGGGCACTCGCAGTGGCGATGATCCTCGTCGCACAGTAGACAACGCTGAGGCTTGCTCGTCGGGGTTGCAGCGTGCACTTTCTGGCTTGTAGACTTCGTGTTGGATGGCCTGAAGCTTCCTTCCTTCGTTGTAGATGCTTGGTGTTGACGGTTCTGAAATCGCTCCAACACCTGACACTCGTTCTGCAGGAATTGCATGGTCTTGTCGAAGTCAGGCAGCTTACCGTGCTCCTGGGTCCTCTCCCACAGCTGAAGTGTCTGGTCATCCAGTCGGGCCGTGACGATCTTTGTCAGCAAGAGACCAGACATCGCGTCGACCTTTACGCCTTGGTACTCTAGTCCTCCGATGTGCCGGTTGACCGCCTTGACCAGCTCCAGCAGGTCCTTGTGGTTCCTCTTCGCAATCGGTTTCAGCTCCAAGAGACCCGCCAGATGGGTGTCAACGATCACACGAGGATTTTCGAATTGGTCTTGAAGCTGCTTCCAGGTCTGCTGGAAGTTATTCTCCTGGATCATCTTTGCAGTAATCCATCCGGACGCTTCGCTGATCAGGGCTTTGTCCAGATGGTGCAGCTTCATGGCGTCGGATTCATTGCTGCGCCCGACGATGTCCTCAAACATCGCTCGAAACTTCGGCCAATTCTCCACTTTCCCATCGAAGCTGGGAATCGGAGCTCGCAACAGTTGTTGCTGGATGATGACCTGTGGGTTGCCGGTTGCCATTGCAGGAGCACCACCGGCAGTCAGCTTCGTGGAGAGCCGCTCGAGTCGATCCGTCGCTTCGATATGCAGCATGTCGAAAGCCATCTGTATTTCACCCTGCTCCTCGAATTTGGACGGCGGTGTAGCATCCAGCACTTCTCGGTGAGCTGCTTCGTACTCCTGGTAGTGCAGCTCCAGCCTCTTCGCGAAGACCTTCAGCAGTGAAGGCGTAATCTTCGTCGGATCGTCCTCTGCTTCCTCCAGGGTTTGGTTGATCATTGTGACCTTCCTCTTGATTTGGCCACGGTGATAGATGAGGGTCTTGACGTCATCCATCTCTTCCTCCTTCTTGCCCTTTTTCTTACTCTCCGATTTCGGTGTGTGATTCAGAGGCGACATCTCTCTTCGTCACACGCACTTCGTTTGGGTGGGGGGTACGACCGACGGTTGGTCGAAGTTCTCCTCTTCGGTGTCCTCGCAGGTTGTCACCGAAAGTGCCGATCTCCTCTGACCGACGGGGATCCTCGGCTGGTCTCCTTGTTGACCAGGGGAACGTCGCACTTGTGCCGATCTCCTCACTGACCGGCGGAAAATCCTCCATGGGAAAGGGTCGCCTTTCCACTGATCACTCCTCGACCAGCAGAAAGCTTCGCTGATACCGACCGACTCGTCGATCGGTAGAAATCCTCCGATGGGATGGTGTCTTTGCCGGCGGCAAAGAAGACACCGTTGGTGCCGATCGTCCACAGACCGGCAGGGATTCCTCGACTGGTCGCCTCGATGACCAGCAGGAGTCGATGGTGAACCGGGGACTGTAGGCCGGTTCCACTCCACGGGCACTGAATCCGGTTCGGACGGACCAAAATGTTTGGGGCTCCGCAGTGCCTCAAACGGGGATTTTCTTTCCTCGGAAAGAAAACACACGGGAAGTACTTTTAACACTTAAAGCACTTTATTCCTCTTCACTTGGCGTTGTCCAAGCCACGCCAACGCTTATAAGTACACTTCACCTTTTACTTACACTACTTGACCGTTAGCCGGGTCAGAATAAACTGTTTCGCAGTACGCTGGAACGCGTCTGCTTATATAGCGCTCAAAAATGTTGCATGACAAAAAATCGAATCTTCTGGAACAATCCGGAAATCTGGTGTCACTGCAACTCACGCGGTCGGCTCTCTCCGCGCGCGATGACGGCGATGATGATGATGACGCTGAGTTCCCGACGGTGGCGGTGGCGGCAACGCGCGCGTTCACTCACGAGCGCATGTTTACATCGATGAGTGGCGATGATGGTGGTGCTGGCGGCGGGTGAGCAACTTGCTGCTGATGATGGTGCTCCCGCGTTTGACGTTTTCCATCTTCTCTTGCGTGATAGGGGAAAGTGGGGCACATTTGCGACCGGAGCGTACTTGTCGGTAGCGAACAAGAACCGCTTCTGAGAACGCATCGCCTGAAACCAAGCCAACGCGTTACCGGTGAACAAATGCATTGCCGAGCTAAACAGTTCTGCCTCGGACATTTGTTCTGAATCAGCTTAATGGTGGACACATTCCAAAAACTCATTGATTCCCATTCCTTCGTCATTCCCAGCATACTTTCTGATTTTCCAATGGCCCACCCGTTGGGGCCGCCGCTGGTAATAGGTGATCTCTACCGATGCTAAGCTTCTCGGCTGATGCGGAAGCGCGAAAATCGGAAGAGTAGGCTGTTGGTGAAAGTTCTGGGAATTGTGCGAAGGTCCGAGATTCTCAAAACGTTTGGAATTGTCCGGATTACGAGAGTCAAATCGTCTTTGAAATGGTTGATTGGGTAGTCCAAAGTTCTTGCTAGAAGTTTGCTTCTGCAGGTTCTCCGGAGTACCCAAACCTTCTAACTCTTGCTGATCAAAATCAGGCAAATCCGGTAGATCGGGACTTTGTTGCAATCGAAGATCTTGCGTATCTACCGACAAACTCGGAGAGTTTACGTTAGGAATGATTTTGTTGACGATGTCCTGTAACTCAGAAATCTTCTCGCGAAGTGTTTGCACTTCGCGGTTAGTTTTCTGTAGTCCAGATGCAATCGTACCAATGGACGCAAGGCCGCTACCTAGTTTTCTGACTACATCTTCAAGTGAATCCACTCTGGATGCAATCCTAGTTTCGCTTGGTTGATTTGCTCTTGCGTCCTTTTTATCTCCGCCCTTATGTCAAGTAAGACATCGCGAATTTCTTCGCCCACCGCCTGATTGGAGGATGCTTCAACGATCGGAAGTTGGTTTCCTTTCGGTGAAACATCCTTTCCCGCGGCAATTTGAGCCAGCAAATTCTCACCATCATGTCTTCCTCGGTTGGCGTGAGAGGAGGCACCAAACTATTCCCGAAGTGGTAGTTATGGAGAGTTACCACATCGCTCAACAAATCTGCAAAGGTCTTATTGGCCTCCCCCACGAAATAGTTTTTGACGATTTGGAGCCGAGCACCCAGTCTGCTCCGGTAAACCTCCTTGTTCGGACACCTGTACTCCAAATCCTCCTTCATGGACTCAAATTTGCCACGACAAAGCTCCAATTCAGCGTCAATATCCCCTTTAGAGGAGCGGACAGTGGTCTCGGAGCATTTCTGTTCACTGACCAATAACACTCGCAGTTGACGACGCTTTTTGGAACTGGATTGACCCGATCCAGGAGGGACAACAACACCGCGGGAGTTCAATTCAAAGTCAATTTCGTCAGGTTCTAGTGATCGGCACGCAAGTTGAAGTAGGCGACGTTGAACTCCCCCAACGTCAACATGTCGATCGGCATTTTGACGAATGACATCACAAATCTTCAAAATGTGGACGGAACTGAAACTTACCAACTGTTTCGTAAGTATAAATACGGCGAGGAACCAGTTTTCGGATTAATGACGGTTCCAAAATGGTTCTCGGTCACCAGGTTGCCTCAAATGTTACCCCAAATCGGCCTAAGAGAATAAAAAATCCCGCCCTGAGAACAAAGAGACCCAAAATGTACCAATTCGTTTTGCAGACGAGACGAATAACCGATTTAGGACAAACACAACAATGTAAAATAAAATGAACGACCACGCGACTGTGGAAAATATCCCCACCACTGCGTTTATTTTAGCCAAAATCCAAATTTTGGTGGAAGTACCCCTCACTCAGTGGGAAAAATTGCAGATTTTTCCGCAAAATTTACGTTGGGCGCCAATTGTAAGAATAAGCTTTCCAGCTCTTACCCGCTGTTGCCCGATAGGGCGGCCTAAAGCAGGGTACCTCCACTAAATATTGGATTTCGGATGAAATGAATTGATAAAATATATAATTGTGCAATTTTAAATACTTATATTCTAATCTGACCTGAAGTGCGTTTGGCCCCGTTCTCCCCACACTATGTTGGTCGACTTCGTTGGGGCCCTTGCTGTGGTCGGCACGATGGTCGTCGGCTTGTGCTTCACACGGTTTGTGCGGAGCTTCTTCCCTCTTCTTCTTCTTCTTCTTTCTTCTTCTGCTTCTTCTTCTTGGGCACTAACAGGCTACCGAAGCAGCTGTCCTTAACTATTATCTAGGCGGAAGAGCGGGCTCCTTTGCCGGATCCCCCCTAGCGACGGTGGTGTATAAACACCGGACCGGTCTACTCCGCGAAGTGGACCGGTCTACTCCGCGTAGATGGTCCCGATAGTTACCGCAGTAAACTATCGTAGGCAGTACGCCCCTTTGTACTGACCTACCTTCGTTCTCCTTGGCGATTAGCTAATACTCGTGAGACTGGCTCATTCGGCTGAACGACCGTAGCGAGAACGGTGGGTTTGGGGATCTTTGACGAGACCGCCGGGAAGCGAATAGCTCCTTTACACTGAGCTCCCCACGATGGCGGCGATCCAAACCCTTTTCACAGCACTTTCACTGCACTAATTATGTTCCCGAACCACGGGCCGGCACTTTTAGTTTCGGGGAATCAATGTTTGGTTGTGTTCACTCCCGACGTGGCTAGGAACAACCTTCTAGCCAATTCCGCGTGAAAACGGCACTTTTACTACTTCCCGGGTGGTAGAAAAACGGATGAAAAACGCGTCCGTCGCACTACGTGGTTCGTAACTTTCTCTTTTGCAAAAACAAAACAACATCACACTCGATTGTTTCTGCTGCTGCTGCTGCTTTCGATGTGTGCAATGGGGTGGGAGATTGGGGTCAAATGCCTCACCGATACAATGTGTGCGAATTAAATTCCCTACATTTGGACAAAACTAATTTCAAATAAAAATTTATAAAATAAATAAATTAAATGATACAAAACACAGTGGTGTAGGTGGGTAAAAAGCACGTAACGACAAAAGTACACAAAATTGTAACCGCGGGTTACAACCCAAGAAACAGAACAAGCTGTATAACAGTTTCTTAAGCTAAAGTTTACTTAAGAGTGGTTTGTTCCACTCTTGTACAACGAAATTGTTTGTTGGGAATATCTCAGCCGTCTGTCAACCGATTTGGGTTCTCTTAGCACCAAACAAAAGCTTCAACATCCTAGTAGAATTCTATGAAATTTTATTTTGATTGAACATTTGGTTCTTGAGATATCTTTCGAAGAGTACTAAGGAGTTATACAATTAAACTTTTTGAAATTTTTAACAAAATGTATCATATTAAATATCTTAGCCGTCTGTCAACCGATTTGGGTTCTCTTAGCTCCAAATGAAAGCTACAATATCTGTAAGTGTTTGATTTGTTAATTAATTGTGTCGAAGTGATTTTATGTTTAATTATGCGAAAAAGGATATAGGACAGGTAGACTTTGCTCTAGTGCAGGTTTTTCCCTAGCAGACCCACCTGACATAGAAGTAGGGCGTTAGTAGGCGAAACCACCCTGACTACCACCACCTATCTCCTGGCTACCACCGAAGGAGCTTCAGAAACCCACCACCAGATGTCTTGAAGGGTATCATTCAGGCGGCCATAAGGAGGGCGAATTTGGGGCCATTGCAAGAACCCCGAATGGAAGGGCAATGACCGATGCCTCAGGTCAAGAACCCCGAAGGCAGAGACTAGAGTTCCACTCGTTCACTTGCTCGAATACTGTTGGAGAGATTAGAAGTGACCAAAGTTCGAAAACCAATAAAGTTTCGAAGTTGAAAAGTCAAGTGTTAGTGGAAGAGTATAGGAAGAGGACAAAAGGAAGCGGAAGTGGACATCAGGTAATGCCGTGAACCACCATTGCCCTAGAACTGTGGTTTGAAATATATCCACTTATACGCGGGCGGTAATGGCGGCGGCGGGCACAAAAAACCGATTCGAATTCTGACGTTTCGTGGGGATCGCAATCGGTTGGCGCCAACAAATGGTGGGTGAAGGGGTGAGGAGGAGAATGAAACTGTTTTGACTTTCCCCCAAGAAACGTCAAAATTCGAACCGGTTGGACATGCCCGCCGCCGCCATTACCACTCGCGGATAAGTGGATACTGTTTCGTTTACCACAGGACCCCGCCGTTTTGATATAGAAACCACCACATTTCTATTACCGCCCCTATGCTGTCCTAGTGCCCAATTCCGGGTGAATTCCGGCATCGTTGTTAACCGAAAACCGATCCGCCAATATCGGTAGCCTAGGACGCGGGGGAAGGTCCCAGGAAGCTGCAGCGAGAACCCCTAGAGCCATCGCAGAAGCAGAAAGTGGCCAGACGTGGCCGAAGCCGTGAAGAACCAACGGAGAACATCGGCGGCCGTTACCAGGCTGCGAGGAAAGCGTGGTCAGGTGGTTGGTGAAGAACATGAAATAAACGGCTAGCTCAGCGCTACTCCATCTCGGGCCGGCTCCAACCTACTCGAGGACACTCAGATACAACAAAGTGGACCAACTACCAACACAATCAACAAAGACGGACTTACATGCAACCTAAGGCTCAGTATTGTAGAAATAATAAGATTAAATTCATTTTACGTTTTTTTATTTATAACTTATACATAGGAAGGGGGGGGGGGGTAGGATAGGAGAAAATAGGGTACGTTGCGGCCGTTCAGCTGCGGTTGGGGCCCATATAGGTACATGCGACGATGAGAGAGAGAGTTTGGTGGGGTGACATACCTTTTCCTCGGGTCACCAGCTCGTTGAGTGCTCACGGTGGGGGCGAAACCACATCGGTTCCCTTCACTGACGAGCGGGGGCGGACCCAGCCGGACCTCGCCAGGAAGAAACCTCCTTGACCGACCTGAAAGGTCACTTGGGGGTTGGGCGAATGGGCTCCGGCGCGTGGACGATGGCTGGTCCGACAGCTGGCCCGAAAACCGACCTGAATGGTCACTTGGGGGTTGGGCGAATGGGCTCCGGCGTGTGACCGGCGGCTAGTCTGACAGCTGGCCCGAAAACCGACCTGAAAGGTCACTTGGGGGTTGGGCTAATGGGCTCCGGCGTGTGACCGACGGCTAGTCTGACAGCTGGCCCGAAAACCGACCTGAAAGGTCACTTGTGGGTTGGGCGAATGGGCTCCGGCGTGTGGACGATGGCTGGTCCGACAGCTGGCCCGAAAACCGACCTGAAAGGTCACTTGTGGGTTGGGCGAATGGGCTCCGGCGTGTGGACGATGGCTGGTCCGACAGCTGGCCCGAAAACCGACCTGAGAGGTCACTTGGGGGTTGGGCGAATGGGCTCCGGCGTGTGGACGATGGCTGGTCCGACAGCTGGCCCGAAAACCGACCTGAAAGGTCCCCTGGCGATTAGCCAACACCGATCGAAACGACCTCGGCCGTTCCGACACCGGACGATTCTCAGGAATCTCGTGCACTCCTTAATCCGTCCTACTAACACTCGCGACACACTTTCTTTCGGTTTCAACCGGCCCGAAAATCACTTTAGGGTCTCGAATAATGTTTGCAGACTTCTTGGTCCACGTGGCCTGGGTACGGTAATAAAACGCTTATCGGCTAATTCGGAACGAAAGGGTTGTCGTGTCCATTTGCCTCCGTAGTCCAGCACACACTGCCCTGCCAACAGCTTCAAACTTGTTCTCCTCCCGATTTTGCTCTCATCTCTTCAAGTCCTCTCCCTCTCTCTCCGTTTCTCTGTAGCTTTCGATGACTCCCGGAAATGGGGAAACGCTCCCATTCCTTCTAGTTGGGGATGCTAACAGTGCTCCCTTACACTCGGCGATGAGATTAGTATTTTTTTTTAATTTAGTAATTTTAGATGTATCTTTTGTAATGACCCCTGGATAGACTACGCAAGCGCGGTTTAGATCTGTCCAGTTGTTTTTATTTATTTTTAACTTCATGCTAAGTTTTACATTTTTTTTTGTATTAGAAGGTTAGTAAGAAAAGTTAAACAAAATTTAACAATATTCTTTAGTACACGCAAAAAAATTCGTTCCGATATACGTGAGCTCACAATCACGGCAACGGGAACAAACGGGAACTATGCATAGCAACGATAACAACAATAAGTTATGTACACCGTGAACTAGATTTCACGTTTTCTAGAACGCTCATATTGACAGCTGGAACTAGTTCCAGTTCACGGTGTATATTTGCTTGTTCTCATATTTGCGTTTGTATGTTCACGTTTATAAGAACGGTTTTCTGAGCGTGTATGATAATAAGCAAAATGGATATAATACAAATTTTTAAATAAGCCTTTATATTAACAGAAAAAGAGCCTTCCTGCATAGAAAAAGTTGCAATTCAAATTTATTATATACAAAAACTAGCTCCCTACTCTTAAGGAAAAATATAAGCAAAACTGTACACATAAATCAGCGCTTTTGCGATTGTGAACGGCTATTGACCGGTAACAAACAGAGGGGCCCCGAAGAGGAAAAGATAAGGTCAGATTAGTGAGTAAGGAAGTGGGAGAAAGTGAAAGATAAGGAGAAGCCAGGAACATTGTTAAAGTAGGAAATAAAGTGGGAGTTGTAAAAGTGAAGTGCTTGTGGTTTCCTGGGTCTAGTGCGAAATTTCCCTGTTCCGCGCTAAACTTAGGTAAGCGTGCCGACCCTGAGGCAGTTGAGTCGGGGAGTCTCTAAGACGCTCCCGATTGGCTGACCCGATACTTACATATCCTTGTAAAAGGTTCTGAAATTTTATTTCGATTGGACATTTGGTTACTGAGATATCTTTCGAAGAATATTTTAATAAATTCCTTTTTTATTATTATATTCGCTTGTTATCTTGCATGAGATTTTGACCAGTCCAAGGAAAATTATTTTTCAATAAATAATGCTGATCTCATACAAAGTGTATTGGAGGCGAATGACTTTTTGTTAAAACCTCTTTAATAAATAAATAATGATAATAATATAAAGTGTATACTAGCAGGTTATTATTTTCAATAAAATTATAAATAACAAATTACAAATGAACAGGAATTCTTTGAAAACTAACAATATGGGGTCATTCAAATATTACGTAACGCTAAATTTGACAGCTTCAGTCCCCCTCCCTCCCCCACGTAACAAGTTTTGTATGGGAAATTTTGGATTTTTGTATGAAGCGTAACACAGCGCTAGACCCCCTCCCTCCCCCCTTAGCGTTACGTAATATTTGAACGAGCCCTATGTTAAATGAAAGCTTTGAATTTATATATTGTGGGTAAGTGCAAGAACCGGACAGCCAAAATAACTAACTAATGCCAAAACTGATTTACATAGTAGACTAGTTGTCCCGGTAAACTTTGTCTTGCCGTCTTGTGGTGGTTTGACAACTGTTGAGCTCAAAATAGCACCGCATTCTAGATTGGTTTCAATTCCATCGTGCTGATTTCCTTCCCAGGTCATAAAAAATCAGCATTTTGTCTATTTTCTTACATTTTTAGATCATTTTCCTAACTTTTTTTACATATAAACACAGCCACCATGAATACGAATCTAACCATGCAAGATTCATTCTGATCGGTTCAGCCGTTCGTGACTTTTGTTGCCTCAAAGGGAAGTCAAACTCATTTATATATATATATATATATATATATATATATATATATATATATATATATATATATATATATATATATATATATATATATATATATATATATATATATATATAGATATATCATTGTTGTCTTTTCTACATCATAACCATGAATACCAAGTACTTCGGAGCTAATTTATTCGACTGATTAAGAGATATCAGACAAAGTGTGTCTCGCTGGTTTTCTTATCCATTAACAAATGATCTTTTGGCAGTTAACAGAAGATACAATATTCCAGAATATGTAAGCTATTTTTTTAAACATTCCATACAAGATTCTAGGAGGTGTCTGGCATTTCTGGTAGCTTAGTCCATGGTCTGATGCTGTTTTGGAAACCAAACCACTAGATGCCATATCCACAATATTTTCTAGAACTTCAATAACACAAAATAAATTTGTAAAAAAGAAAAATACGACAATATTTTTAAAAGGTGTAAGAAGGGTTCTGTTCACCATAGGTGGATTAAATCGGGTTTTTAATTGTTTTTCTTGGATTCCCACTATTGCCAACGAGGGTTTCCACCCCCAAGTGATAGTAAAAAGTCTTATCTTTCAACTACCGACTGAACCATCTGCGCCATTATGCGCCGGAAATAGTTACGTAAGGTGAAAGTACACTTAAAAATATGATAAATTTGCCTATAACTTTTTTGTTTTAAGATATAATGACTTGACATCTTCGGAAGAAATGTGTATTTTGACGTCCTGAACAAGTTTGTACAAGGTCACAAAACTGTAGGATTTTATATGTTGACGCTACACTGAAAAAACTAGTCTTCTCACAAAACGCTCCATATCTCGAAAACCGTAATGCCTGGTTTAGACAGGGCAAGTGACTTGATGCAAGCTAATGGAAAATGCCCAATTGAATGCGAATTAAACGTGTAAACACCACCATTCAACTCACATGAGCAAGTCACTTGACCTGAACGAAAGTTGAACATGTTGAACTTTTTCATTCAAGTCAAACGAAATCGTCTCACTTGCCCCGTTTAAACCCGCGATTCATGTGAGCTGAATTCAAGTCATCTGTCAGTGAGATGAATTCAATTCAGTTTGCTTACGCTCCGCACGAGTTGAACAACGTAAACACTTATGCCTGGTTTAGACTGTTCAATTGAAACGAGCATGTGAGTTGCAAACTTCTCAAACATGTTCAATCCAATGGAATGACATGTTTAGACTGAGCAAATGACTTGGGTGTCCACTTGCATGCTCTTGAATGCATCTCAATTGAAGCAAGTGTTTACATTGTTCAACTCGTACGGTGCGTAAGCAAACTGAATTGAATTCAGCTCATTTGACAGATGACTTGAATTCAACTCACATGAATCGCGTGTTCAGACGGGGCAAGTGAGATGATTTCGTTTGACTTGAACAAAAAAGTTGAACATGTTCAACTTTCGTTCAAGTCAAGTCAGTTGCTCATCTGAGATGAACGGTGGTGTTTACACGTTCAGTTCGCATTCAATTGGGCTTTTCCATTGACTTGAATCAAGTCACTTGCTCCATGTAAACCAGGCATTAGTTCAACTGAGATGCATTCAAGAGCATTCAAGTGAGCACTCAAGTCATTTGCTCAGTCTAAACACATCATTCCATTGGATTGAACATCTTTAAGAAGTTAGCAAGTGAAATGCTCGTTTCAGTTGAACAATGTAAACCAGGCATAAGAGGTGGAGCCTCGACATGTTCTACATTTTTTTAAACTAAACTTTTTTGCAATCTACTACAAATGACACGCAAACTTCGCCCCTTGGCTGAGATACCTGTGTCATCTGCAAATAACGATTTTTGGCATCCCTGTGGCAAATTTGGTAAGTCGGAGGTAAAAATATTGTATAAAATTGGTCCCAGTATTCTGTCTTGTGGAACACCAGCTCTTACAGGTAATCTATCTGACTTGGAATTTTGATAGTTTACAAGTGTTCAATCTGATAAATAGTTTTGAATAATTTTAGTGGAAAATCAAAATGTTTTAATTTTACGATCAAGCCTTCGTGCCAAACACTATCGAATGCTTTTTCTATTCCAAGAAGTGCAACGCCAGCGGAGTAACCTTCAGATTTATTGAAACGAATTAAATTCCTTACCCGTAAAAGTTGATGAGTAGTCGAATGTCCATGGCGGAATCCGAACTGCTCATTGGCAAAAATAGAATTTTCATCAATATTAATCATCATTCTATTTAAAATAAGCTTTTCAAAAAGTTTACTGATAGATGACAATAAGCTAATTGGACGATAACTAGAAGCTTCGGCAGGATTTTTGTCAGGCTTCAAAATTGGAACAACTTTAGCATTTTTTTCATTTTTCAGGAAAATATGCTAACTGAAAACATTACTTAAATATCTATATATATAAAAATAAGTTTGACTTTCCTTTGAAGCAACAAAAGTCACGAACGGCTGAACCGATCAGAATGTTTCTTGCATGGTTAGATTCGTATTCATGGTGGCTGTGTTTATATGTAAAAAAAGTTGGGAAATGAACTAAAAATGTAAGAAAATAAACAAAATGCTGATTTTTTATGACCTGGGAAGGAAATCAGCACGATCGAATTAAAACCAATCTAGAGTGCGGTGCTATTTTGAGCTCAACAGTTGTCAAACCACCACAAGAAGGCAAGACAAAGTTTGCCGGGACAGCTAGTATTAACTAAAAATGATAAGCAACTTTCTGGAAGTTTTTTGATGAGAATATAGAAAAATCCGTCATCACCCGGAGCTTTCATATTCTTAAACTTCGTTATAATATATCTCACTCCGTTCAAGTCAGTGCCCAATGAATTGTCGAAAATGTTCTCATGATTGAGAATGTTTTCGAATTCGCGGGCAACCTGATGTTCTATTGGACTAGTGAGACCTATACTGAAATTATGCGCACTTTCAAACTGTTTGGCAAGTTTTTGTGCTTTTTCAGAATTAGTTAATAATATTTTGTTATCCTCTTTCAGTGCAGGAATAGGCTTCTGAGGCTTTTTCAAATTTTTTGTCAATTTCCAAAACGGCTTAGAGCCGGGGCTTAATTGAGAAACTTTATTTGCAAAATTTTTGTTTCTCAATTCGGTGAAACGTTTTTTAATTTCCTTCTGAAGATCCTGCCAGCTAACTTTCAAAGCAGGATCTCGAGTTCGTTGGAATTGTCTTCTTCTCACGTTTTTATGACGGATCAGAAGTTTCAGATCGTCGTCAATAATAACTGAGTCGAATTTTACTTCACACTTTGGTATTGATGCGCTTCTAGCTTCGACTATAGTACTAGTCAAAGTTTCGAGGGCATTGTCAATATCAAAATGTGTTTCCAATGAAACATTAACATCTAAATGGCTATCGACGTATGTTTTATATGTATCCCAGTCAGCTCTGTGGTAATTGAAAGTAGAGCTGATGCGATTAAAAATCGCTGTATGGGAAATTTGAAATGTTACATTATTTAAGATGGTCAGAATCAAAGTCAACATGAGTAATCAATTGGCTACAATGCTGACTTGAGTCAGTTAAGACCAAATCAATTGGGTTTTTAAATTTTGAAAAATGTTTTGACTTTTTGATTTTATATGAAAGAGCACCTTTTTCTGAGCCACCATGATTTTTTCAGATTTTTTAAACTTTATTTTGGAACCTAAAATCAATTTCAAAGAGATTTTTTAAAATCACCTTTTGACAGCCGGGCAGCTGTTTGACAGCTCCACCCAGTACAAACTGCGACGAGGGGTGATGCGGCAAATCGCTCCCATACAAACTTCAAAATGATTTTTAAATAGGTTCCCGGGCACTAAAATTCATGAAAATTTGGATTTCGGCTCAGTTTGACATGCAGATTCAGAATATGGAATTATCTCAACACCGTTTAAGAAGCCAATTGTTGAGGGATTTCTAGCACAAGAAAAACAAGTGGGGCTATCGGGATATTGAATAGAAAAATATCCTGAAGAGCACTCATCAAATAAAATCCTGCCGTTTGAATTGGACTGAAGATTATTCCACGAACGGTGTTTCGCATTAAAATCACCAATTATGAAAAATTTGGTCCTGTTGCGAGTTAATTTTCGCAAATCAGATTTAAGATAATCTATTTGCTGGCCAGTGCATTGAAAAGGCAAGTAGGCCACAAATAGAAATCCCGAAAAATGATGGACGTAATTTTTGAATCTTCCCTTACCATGCCTAAAAATAGTAATGGGGACTATGTTTTTGTTTATGACAACTAGGGTAATTGATCCGATCATGGAGGAGATAAGCACTGGGTTCATGTTTAAACCACAATTGTATCACCCCCGAGATTACCCCAAGCAAACTTTATACATGGATTGAATTGAAAATGATGAAATCCATCCTTAATCTACGGGAAAATAACGAAATATTGCCACTTTGATGTTGTTATGAGCATTTTATTCGTTTTTATCTGAAAGATATTTGTTCCTGTTCTGTTTGCGGTATTTGTTCCTAATGTTGCAGCATTTGTTCCTATTGTTGCGGTATCTCATTGAAATCATATGGGATACCGCAACATTACCGCAAATAAATAAATAAATAAATAAATAAATAAATAAATAAATAAATAACACAGCAGCAAACACATTGAGGAAAATATTTATTTAAAATAGGTTTTTGGGCTTATTTATTTAAAATAGCTTCTTGACTTTTAATATTTTTCAGAAACGAGTCTTTTAAAAAAAAAATCCTTAAAGGTGAAACCAAAATGGCGCCACAAAAAAGTTACGAATAATGCATTGGGGTCATTATGACCCAGAAAATCAAACTCTTATAGAATGATGATTTTTTCACCAATTCAAATGACCGAAGTCTTATTTGATAGATAATTTCGTCAAGAATGTGTTGATATGTTGAAAAAGTGGTTCCGGGAACATTGGCCACCGGGAATCTGCTACACAGGGCACCATGTCGGACATGTGGGATAGCACTACATTTTGCCAGTAGTTGTGGAATATCTCGCGTTCTGGACCACTTAGAAGAATACTGTCTTCGGCAAAGTTGCTCAGTAGACTAAGAGCTTTCACATAGAAAACAATTTAGTTCGAGAATCACTCACTATGTGGCGCTAGTGTTCTTAGGAGTTTCCAGTTCAGTCCGAACGTCGTATATCTCGTGTTCTGGACCACTTAGAAGGATACTGTCTTCGGCAAAGTTGCTCAGAAGACTAAGAGCTTTTACATAGAAAACAATTTAGTTCCAGAATCACTCACTGTGTGGCGCTAGTGTTCTTAGGAGTTTCCAGTCCAGTCTGAACGTCGAATATCTCGTGTTCTGGACCACTTAGAAGGACACTGTCTTCGGCAAAGTTGCTCAGAAGACTAAGAGCTTTCACATAGGCAGGCTTGATAATCCTCCTCGAAATCAAAAGAGTTTTGCAACATGCTCTAGAGCGGTGTTTTGCTTTAGCCTCGTCGCGAGAGAGCGAACGAACCCCAAACAGAGAGGCAATAAAATCTGAGCGAGGAAGAGGGCAACGAAAAAAGAGCTGATGATTATTTCGGGTTTTTGAGTGCGATTTTGGCTTCGAGATTCTTTCTTTTGAGTGTGAGTGGACGTGAGAAACACAACAAGCAATTTTGAGTGTTGGACGAACTCTTCGCTGCGCAGCAAGCTCGCGCTCGGTGCTGTTGAAGATTTGCGTTGTGATTTCTGAGTTTTATTTTCACTCCTCAGAAAATCGCCGAAATCGTTTCCTCATTTTCTCGTGAGGGAGTTTCTGTCAAGCCTGCACATAGGAAACAATTTAGTTCGAGAATCACTCACTGCGTGGCGCTAGTGTTCTTAGGAGTTTCCAGCCCAGTCCGAACGTCGAATATCTCGTGTTCTGGACCACCTAGAAGGATACTGTCTTCGGCAAAGTTGCTCAGAAGACTAAGAGCTTTCACATAGGAAAAAAATAAGTTCGAGAATCCCTCACTGCGTGGCGCTAGTGTTCCTATGAGCTTCCAGTTCAGTCTAAACGTCGTATATCTCGTGTTCTGGACCACCTAGAAGGATACTGCCTTCGGCAAAGTTACTCAGAAGACTAAGAGATTTCACATAGAAAACAATTTAGTACGAAAATCCCTCACTGCGTGGCGCTAGTGTTCCTATGAGCTTCCAGTTCAGTCTAAACGTCGTATATCTCGCGTTCTGGAGCACCTAGAAGGATACTGTCTTCGGCAAAGTTGCTCAGAAGACTAAGAGCTTTCACATAGGAAACAATTTAGTACGAAAATACCTCACTGCGTGGCGCTAGTGTTCCTATGAGCTTCCAGTTCAGTCTAAACGTCGTATATCTCGTGTTCTGGACCACCTAGAAGGATACTGTCTTCGGCAAAGTTGCTCAGAAGACTAAGAGGTTTCACATAGGAAACAATTTAGTTCGAGAATCACTCACTGCTGGCGCTAGTGTCCTTAGGATCTTCCAGTTCAGTCTGAGCGTCGTATATCGTATCGTACAATGCATACGTTTGCGTGTGCGTGACAGTAGTTTGACACATTTCCCATGGGAAAACTGTCAAAAAACGCAAACCTCGACGGAACGGACGCTATGTGTTCCAGTAGTAATTTGGTGTACGTGGTTGAGTTAAGGTGAAGATATGACGAAGCCATACCGCGAATTTTCAAGAGCACAAATCTGAAGAACCGAAAGTCGGTTTGCGCTGAAAAGTTGTCACCACCTGCAGATAAACAGATGAGAAGTTGGACATTTGGATATTCTAAATACGTACTGGGTTGAGTGTACTGTCTATGACTTGGTATAGAAAATGTAGCAATGACATGTTTCAATGTCCTTTTTAAATATGCCTGAGTTTAGTATGTACCCTCAAGTTCCGCAGAAAACTGTTTCTGTTGTATTTCCAAAAATGAGAAGCTGTCACTTTAACATTCAATTGTGATTTTTCGGATAAATAAGATTAAAGCAAGTTATGACGTACTAGTTATTGTAATACATTTAGAGCAGTAGAATTCTGTGATCGCGTTCAAGTCTTCTTTTGGCACATAGTGACACAGTTCCCATCGCATCTTGCGGAGGTGGTAATCCTGGTAATACGAGAGATGATTGTTGATAGTAAATTTCAGATCGCCCACACCGATAAGAATAAATCACTGCATCTTGAGACCTAAAATTAAAAAAAGGCTTAACATCTTACAACTTAAATTACAAAGTATGAACAGCATACTTCAATATGAGTTCAATAAGTTTGCGGTTGTAGTGGAAGTTGTTATGTAGTAAATTTAACGTTTGTAGATCACGCGGTGTCCATGGGCCACATCTATTGTTAACGTCCCACTTTGAATCCAGACAGATGAAGCTGTAGCCTCCGTCTCCTTTTTCTGACCCTTCGACGTTAATGCTCATCACTTGGTGTAAGCTGTTTTCGATTCTGGTTAGCTTAGATACGCATGTTTCAAACTAGAGGACAAAAATGGTTAAAATGGAAATATTGAAATACCATTATTATGTTTCCTTGGATATTCCTTATATTTTTTAAATGTATTTTGAGTGTAGTAGATGTTAGTGAGAAAACTGTAATTTTCCTTCTTAAAAATGCACTTTAATTTGATTTGCTCCAATGGACAGTTTTCTTTGAATACTAATCAGCTCCAGCAGGGCTCGGAATTTCCGGAAATCGGGCCTCATGCCAATTCTCAACGAAAATCTGGGTGGTTCAACACTAGTTTTCCAAAGCCGAAATTTTACAAAAATGTCGAAACGAGGCGAAAAAAAAAAACAATGAAACCCGTAAAAGCTTTGCCATTTTTTCAGTGGATATGCCGACTTATTGTGGGATATTCCGACTGAAACAATTTTTATGAATGCTATGTGGACATCAAAAACTTGGAAAGTCATAAGCTTTTGATATGATATGATATTTTATCAACCTAGTAATCAACTGTATACTATTTTATGGAAAATTTGATAATAACTTACCAGAGAATGGATCATATCTTCCCTTTCGCTACTTTTTTCTTGCAAAATCAACACTAAGGTCATGTTCTGTTGGACACATATGAACAGCTCAACCTTCACTGGTTTGCTTGTCTCACTATCCGATAAGACTTCTCCATCGTTCTCCAGTAGCTCTGAGGGGAATGTTTTGGACTTCCTCCGCTTTGGTTGATATTCCAATGGTGTCATCGGATTGTTGAAGCTACAGCCAGGTGTTGTGTCCCAGCTGGAAAATCCGCTGGACTGTTGGTCGTTCATTGCCAGTATGGTGAGCTTTGACATAAGAGGAGTGAGTTGCAGGCCGGACAGCTTTTTACGATGTGCGGGAGAATCAAACATGCTCACGGGGTTAGTTTCTGCGCCCTTGAGATCCAATGCTTTAAGAGGCAAATTAAGATCACGCCGACTTTTAATCGATTTGCTGATTTTAACTGGTGATATTTTTTTATAATCTGGAATTTTATTTAAGTCTGTGACGCTTTCAATCTTTGGATGAACTTTAACTTTGATGTCAGAGAAGTTTTTTAAATCATTATAATGTAGCTCTAGGAACTCCTTGAACAAGCCATATGACACCGCGCAGCCATCACTATTGAAAATGGGATAAGTGGGATCAGCAATCGTCTTACAGAAATTCCTATTTCTGAGCTTTTTCAATCTTGGCGCTTTGGATATACTGACGTCAACATCAATCAGATTGCAATTATTATCCATTTCGGTTGTACTAATGATTTTATTGAGATTGCACAAAGAAGATCTAACCTGACTAGACTTATGTGGATTGCTAATGAAATTTGTGAAACACTTATTATCTTTCATCGGAGATCTGTTCAATGGCGTTTGAGCATATCGGATTTCAAATTCAGCGTGTGTTTTAGATTGCTCATTATCTTTAATTGGCTTCGAAGCGCTTTGGAAATCAAGATCAATGTCTTCATTTGCAGCACAAATGGACAAAACGTTACCATGTGGTAGCAATTTGTTTTCTGTCATTGGGGTCGAACAAACGCTAGTTTTTCCGATAAAGTTTGGAAAGCTATCAGTTTCATCGAAGTTGATGGAATTGAAACCCGACTCCGAAATGTCTAGTGCTGTAGGATTTTTAAATAGGAGTGGCAAATGCGTCGGCCTACTGAAGCTTGGCTTTCTTTGAGGGGGTTTCATTGCCCCAGCTCCATCATCTAGGTCTTCCTCCGGAATGTTTGTGAAAATTAATGATTTATCTCGTTTCATTATGGAATGAGCATCTTTTGAAAAAGATTTTTTGCGTAATTGGAATGGAACAGCGTCTTTCACAGTGGTGTTGAACAAGTTGTGTGATTGTGATGATAACCGTGTAAGTTCAGCATATTCATTTGCTGGAATGTATGCATTTATCAGCGTTACGCCGATGGGAATATGATAGTTGGCAACAATGTACTCTGAAGATTTAAGTCGATACAGATCTGATAATGTGAAGATTTTTGTTAAGTTGTCCGATAACTGACTAGCAACAACCCTGTTTAGGAAAAACACAATTGAATATTAGAATGAATCATAATTCAAATATGCATACTTATTGTGGTAAAGTATAGTTCCGCCTAAAACACCTTTAGTTTGTTGAAAGCTTTGTAAAATCTGGTTTGTTTCCAAATACAGATTGCTTGCACTCTGTAAAGAAAAAGAAAAATGATGAATATGAAAGTTTGCAAATTGTTTAGTGGTTGCATACAAACTACCACTATGGAAATTTGTTTGTTGCATATATATCAAACACCAACTACTTGAAATCAATAACTGAATCAGCGAAGCTGCGATTAGCGGGTAGGATATGGTACGCAATTATTTTTTCTAACATTTCTTCTCAAGTTTTTTTTTTATAAATTTTTCAGAAAATTATAGCATAGGTAAATCCAACGGAAGCTAACGATCCTTCCGCATCTGGTGGTAGGAATGAGAACCCTATGAAAAACGTGGCTCCTCCAAAATTTCACATGGCGCAGCATAGGCAAAGTGCACTAGCACTTTTTTCACTTTTTCATATCGAATTCCGCATCGTAGAGAAACAAACCAGTACTTTTTGGAAAGAAAATTTAATTCTCTTTCAGGTGCGCTTAGTAATGGGATTCAGGTTGGCAGTGATACCGGAAATAAAACGCGGAACACGCGAAATTACAGAAAAAGGTAACTTTGTTTATTTCGATAATGTTACATTGATTACGTTAGAACAGCGGTTTTCAGATCGTGCACCGCGGTGCACTTGGTGCACCGCGAAGCAATGACAAGTGCACCGCAGCACTTCAGGAAAGTCTTGCGGATTTAAATTTATATTCATTACACATTTCATGAAAAAATAAGACGGGCTTGGTGGTCTAGTGGCTACCGCTTCTGATTCGTATGCAGAAGGTCATGGGTTCAATCCCTGGCCCGTCCCTTTTCATCCTACTTTGTATCTTTCTATCCACTTCCTCTCACTCTCTCTCTCTCTTCTCTACATATACAACTCATGTATATTCATATGTTCATAGCCATCGCTAGAACCAGAAACAAATTGGAAAAAAGTTGTTTTCCTCCCTTCTAATTTCCACTCACAGCACAGTGTATATAACGCCTACAAGTTATGCAACCAAAGCGTGCTGTGCCGCTTGACCTTATTCACCTCATTCACCACACAATCTATCACCTTACGAACACTATAAATAACCCCCTATCCATGGATCGCATCACCGACCCAACGGTGACTCCCAGATCTCCCATCCTTTCCGACTAACAAATACCCCAGTCCGTGCTGGATGTGGGGATGCAGAGGTGATCTCGGTCTTTAGTAGCAACAACCAGCACACTCTAACATTCCTCTCCCTTTCCAACTGACTACCCGTAAAAAAATGAACCATTAAACCTATTGGGAAAACTGTAAAAAAACAGAAGATTCTTATGTAAACCATGAATTCTATTGTAAATGTATTGTAAAATATTTTTCAATCTTTGAAGCAATTACAATTGATGAACATTTGATTTCACTGTTACAATATTTTCTATGGGCGTACAATAGAGTAACATTAGATTTCATTGTTATCAATATATTTCACACCGAACTCTATGACACTCAGATGAGTTGCATTGGCTGATTTTGGGTAGCACTCACGCATTTAAGTGTTTTGATTTTTAAGCGTGTTTGTTGTGATCGCAGCGCAGCGGCAGCAGAAAAAAAAGTAGCAACCCGGATAAAAACTAACCATAGGGTATTTGGTGAAAACCATTCCTGTACCATACAGTGTACCAGCTACAATATAGTGTATTGTAATGGAATGGTTCGCTAAAAGCTTTGCACATTGGTATTGTCTGTTCGGAAAAAAACTAGAAAATCAGCTTCGGTGAACGACACGTCTGCCTTCTTCCGAAGTTCATAGTATGTCACTACCGGGTGGTCATGACGAAAAATTTTGAAATAAATCATGTTTTGTAACTATAAATAAAAGCTTCAAATAACCTTTTGAGTATATTGAATACTCATTATCCTAAAAGTAGTAACGTTATAAAACATTTCATTGCATTTTCGACGCGATTTTGCATAGTTATAAGGGAAAAATGTCTAGTTATGCAATTCATGTGTCTCTCTGATCAGACAACCTTAAAACGCTGGTGCAACTAGGGTTTATTTACATTTTCCAGCACTCGCTCCATCGACTTTTTCCGAGATTGTTGAAGATTTTAATGTTCTACCGGTTCTACCAAATAGAGCAGCGCTTTGCGGAAACTTCTTGTACGTTTATTTCTTTTGCCCATCTTTCAGGTATTTGCTGAAGCGATAGTCAATTCTTGTTAGGGATTTCCCGAATAGCCAGATTGTGCTTCGAAATCCTTAGAAAGTTGTACCCACACAAACCGTATTGGATTCACCTACCGTTGTCGCACACTGGATGATGAATACGGAGCATTATAATGATGCTGCTGTAGGTGGTTAAAGGTTTCTATTTATTCATTTCCATGCGTTACGAAATAAGAATCACATAAAATCCCACAAACTCAGACACTAATTACTGAGAAATTGCGGTCAGCGCTTTGGAGAACCAATGTTTTGCCTTTTTTATTTACTAAGAGCACAGATGACAGTGACAACTGTGACAAGTAGCTTGACACTTGGCTACTTCGGAAGAAAAGTTCGGTTCGGAAGTCCAACCACCGAATTCTAACTTAGTGCTTCGCCGACAATAGCTACTATACATTTACATCCGATCTTTATGTAACAATATATTATACTGTTTTTCTTACGTTTGAACCATTCACTATTCTGAAACAATCTTTTTCCGCGCATTTTTAATTATTTATTCAGTTTATGATTTATTCCGTGCTTTGTTTTGTTGATGTTCGTGACATTTTTGTTGCAAAGGAAATGAAAGAGGAAAAAGTGAATAAGTTGAAACATCTATTTAAAGTCAATAAAATGTTTAAATAAAGTGGTAAACCAGGTGTCCTAAGGACTGCATATCCAAGAGATATGGTGGGCTAGGTATGTAGAGTGCGATGAGAGGAATACGAATGTAGGTCAACCCAGAAAGACGCAGGCCAGATTACCGTAAATCAGTGGATGAGTTCAACACTATTCTTTCTCTTCTTCTCTCATGTGAAATTGCCTTGTACAACAACCGAATTAAATGCGATTTATCTTTGACATTTTTAACATAAGGACTGGACTGGACACTGAAACGACTTGTGATATAAGTTCGTCTTCGCTTTTTAACCTAACTTATAGTTGAATCGAACTTGACAGTTTTCTCATGAGTTGTTATGTACATATTTCATAGTTCAGTCAAACTGGAGCCTCAATATTGCAATAACGGTTAAGCACGCTGTAATGATACTTATGTACCTCGTCACCCACTTCATGCAACTACATTAGTGGTCTAATAACACTTAGCGCGCTAGGCATAGTTCCATCATGCCGCTCAAAGTGTTGCCACAAATAATGCTTAGTTTGCAAAACCCAGTTATCTGGCTGGTGGGACATGGGAGCCTAAGCTTCAACTGTTAATGCAATCAGAGGCTACTCAGACTTAGACAAGTTTAGGTTAGTTTGGCTAGAACTGCCATTATCGAAGGAACTTGACGAGATAATATAACATTATATGGTTTATCTAAGGCGCCGTCCACAAATTACGTAACGCTCTAGGGGGAGGGGGGGAGTACGGCCAAGCGTTACGGCCCATACAACAATTTTCGGGGTTTCATACAAAAAAGCGTTACGGAGGGGGGAGGGGGGTCGAAAAAGTTCGATTTTAGCGTTACGTAATAAATGGACGCTGCCTAATGTAAAACAATACAACATAACAAAAGAGAATCATTCCAAAACCATGATTAAATTTATAACCAGTAGTGAAATTACAATTAAAAACAATATATTTACGGTACATTTTATTGTTTGAAACCATACGTGTACCATACAATGTACGGTATATTAAAGCCCACGTATCAGTATTTCAAACAATTCATTTACAATAAAATGTATGGTTTTGTAAAAAAATATATATGGAGAAAAATATTTTTTTATATTGTTACGATACTTAACAACCCGTATAGTATATTGTAAAAATCTTATTTACAATTCACTGTATGGTGTCTACATTACATCTTATTGTTTTTGTATTTTTTATTTTTACAGTGGTGTTTATTGTAACAAAATGGTTCTAAATAGTACTGTTACAATACAACATTCGGTTTTTCTACTGTATTTTTTATTCGGGAACCTCCGCGTAGTTATCGTTTTCCCGGGGGCCTTTCATCGAACCTGCACTGACGCCGCAGGGAATCCCTTGCAGTGGGATCCGGTGGACCAGTGATAAACGTTACCCGGTGGTATCGCATTTCCATGGGCCGAAACAGGAGTGTTTCCCGTTGGAAGCAAAGGAGGTGCAGTGGTGCAGTGATGGCGGGGCTTGAGTAAGTAGTGTTGACCAACTATTTTTGGAGGAATTTGAAAGTGATTTGAAGGAATTTGAAAGATCCGATTGCTTTCTAGCAGGACGGAAAGTTTGGTGGGGATGGTGGCTGTTCGTGTTCCGGAGAAGTTGGCGAATTTTCGAGCAAAGCAACGGAAGCTTCTGTAAGGGCATAGTAGTGTTTCCAGCGGGGGAGCTGCAGGTGAAACGAACCGCAATGTCATTGCACGAAGGTAGGATCTTTTAGTTTTTGCTAGTTTATTGGATCTGTTGAATTACTTAGGTGCCGTCCACAAATTACGTAACGCTCTAGGCCCATTAAACATTTGAGGGTTTTCATACAAAAAAGCGTTACGGATGGGGGAGGTGGGTCAAAAAATGTAGATTTTAGCGTTACGTAATGAATGGATGCTGCCTTATGCGTGAAAATGATTCACGAAGTAAATCAGATTTTTACATGTTCAAAATTTACATCTAGTTGTGCAGTTACCGTAAAATGGGGTTTGTAGGTATGTTTATAGTTTGTGTGAGCGGAAATCACTTTCCTTTTGTGATAACTTTTTAATGACCTGAAAATGTCATTGTATCGTCAAATTATTCAGGACTGTACAATTAGGGCTCGTTCAAATATTACGTAACGCAAATGACAGAGGGAGGGGGTCTAGCGTTGTGTTACGCTTCATACAAAATTTCAAAATGTAAAATCTTCATTGTTCTTAAGTAAGTGTCCAACTAACCATCTTTTCTCATTCCTCAGCAAGGACGTGAAGCCAATGCAGGAGCAGTTAACCCAGAACTTGTTCGATCACATCCTGAGGTGACATCGACGGGAATCTTTCCGATGAAATAGAATTAGATTGGTCTCTGCGGGAATATATATATAGCATTGTTTGACTCATTTATACCAAACTCTTGGTGAAGCTTGTTACTGAAATTGAATTATTGTTATGTATTTGGCCACTTTGCTAGGTCTTCTTATATAAGTTCGCTCTTTCAGCCTGGAAAGCATGCATGCTGTTGAGTCCAATTTAAAAGTTTTCTCATGAGACAACTATTAAATTTGACTCAATTGTATGGTTGTTCTCCAAGCTGCAGTTTATTTAATGTCTAGAAGTGCTAGAATAATGGTTAGGCACGCTGTAATGCTACTTTTGTACCTCATCACCCACTAAATGCAACTACATTAGTGGTCTAATAACACTTAGCGCGCTTCGGCACGGTTCCATCATGCCGCTTATAGTGTTGCCACATATAATGCTTAGTTTGCTAAACCCAGTTATCTGGCTGGTGGGACATGGGAGCCCAAGCTTCAACCATTAATGCAATTAGACGTTTCTTGAACAATAAAATGAGCGATTCGAGTATTTGAAGAACTATTCAAACTACATAGAAGCTTGTGTATAGTCAACATTTAACGAACTTAATCTATGCAATATTTTGCATTTTAACGCTTCGAACGATCTTCAAGTATAGGTTCAAGTTGTAGTATATCGAGTATATTTAAGAGCTAGAATAATGGTGAGGCACGCTGTAATGCTACTTTTGTACCTCATCACCCACTAAATGCAACTACATTAGTGGTCTAATAACACTAGCGCGCTTCGGCACGGTTCCAACATGCCGCTTATAGTGTTGCCACATATAATGCTAAGTCTGCTAAACCCAGTTATCTGGCCAGTGGGGCATGGGAGCCTAAGCTTCAATCATTAATGTAATTAAACATTACTCGATTTACGACATGATTGATCCAAATATTAGATAATTGTTCGATCTGTGTTTTTGAAATGTAGCCTAACATATACAAGCTTCTAGACCAAATGCATAATGATAGTTTAGTGTCGCTTCGTTCAGGATTTGTTCAAGCAGTTCAAGAATTTCCTGATTTACAATAGAAAACAATTTCCAAACCATTGGATTTGATGTAAAAATATTATATTCTGTATCACAATAGAAAATAATTCCAAAACAATTGAATCTAACGTGGAACCAGTAATAAAATCACTACTAATACAATAGGTTTACCGTACATTTCACTGTTAAGAACAATATAAAAACATAAAAATCTTCTGTATTACAGTAGAAAACAATTCCCAAACCATTGAATCGAATGTGGGACCAGCAATAAAATCACTACCAATACAATACGTTAACCGTGCATTTCACTGTTTTATACCATTCGAAAACATAAGAATTTTCTATATCACAATAGAAAACTCTGTAACACAATACTCAAACCATTGACTTCATTGTAAAAACAGTACAAACAGTATGCTTCACATTAGAAAACAGTTTCAAAACAATTGAATCGAATGTGGAACTAGCAATAAAATCACTACTAAACCGGTACGTTTACTGTACATTTCACTGTTTGCAACAATTCAAAAACATAAGAATCATCTGTATCACAATAGAAAACCATCCCCAAACCATTGAATCTAATGTAAATTCACAGTTCAAAACAGACAGTTCTCGGCATATTTAACTGTTCAAAACAATACAAATACATAAAAATCTACGGTATATTCCATTTCACGTATTGGCATTTACAACATTTCATTAACATTAGAATTTTCTGTTTTGTGAAAAAAGTTGTATGGAAAAAAGTCTTTTTTTGTATTGTTACGATACTTAACAACCTATACAATTCAATGTGAAATGCTCATTCACATTTGATTCTATTGTTAGAAACATTTGATTCAATTGTTTTTCTATTGTTATTTTAACATTGAATTCTGTTGTGAGAGCATTGTTTTCAATGGTTCTGTTACATTAGAATCCTATGTTTTTCTATTGTATTTTTTATCCGGGTATAAGGACGTGGCCGGCGCCGGTATTGATCCAAAATGTATGAGCCGCTAGAATTGCACTTTGAGAATAAGTGGAGTGTCCAGCCCTTATTCATTTGGATCTCAGTGCAATTGGTACCAGCTCAGATCAATAACGGAGTAGCAACCATTGACATGTATAGTCAGATTTGATCGTTTTTTTTATTACACATTTCATGAAAAAATATTCGAGTTAATTAGAACAACTGAATTATTGGAAGGCGCTCCAAGGGATTGAGAGCAAAATTTCCATTTTTTTCCAGCCGGTGCACAGTGGAGCACCTAGTACATCAAAACTGATCAAAATTATTTTGACGCATTTTCGCAACCCAAATGCAACCCAAATTAGTAATGAAACGTATTTCATAGTTTTCTTATTTTTTTTTTATTTCGTCATTAGGGTGACCAATTTTATGATTGTAAAAGTCAATATTTTTCGAAACTAAAATTTTTCAAAAAATCACAACTTTTGAACCAGTTGACCGATTTTAAACTTCTTTTTTTTGCTTGAAAGCTGTTGAATTCTAGTTTTCAGCAAAAATACGTTCAGAGGGCCAAATAGTGTTCTAAGGCAAATAATATCATATAATAATATAATTATCACGATTTTTTCAAAGTGTTGCAACTTTTGAAATCGGAAACATCCGGAAGGTTTTCTTTCTGCATTTGAAAGAGGAACAATAGTTTTATCATACACTAAAAGCAGATTTTCCGGAAACAGCCGGAAAATCAACTTATTTCATTTTGAAGGTACGGTAAAGGATTCCATCAAATATTTTTTTCAATATTTTCATATATTATATGTAAATTCAACGCCAATTTGTTTGGGTTTCAAATTAACAGAATAACAACATTAATCTTCTTTAACAAACTGCATCATTGAATTGATTGACTATCAATTTCATTCACTTTGTACGGTCAAAACTAGCACGCGCTGTGAGTCATATCAAAGAAAACGGCTAAACTTAAGCTTCACTTAACCTCTTCTGATAAGCGTAAACAAAACATTTGGACACTGCTTAGCTGTCAAACGATTACACGATAACTACACTTAGCAAAAACACAACGGAAAACCCAATGACTTCATTTTGAGTTTTTCCACTTATGATCAGGTTTTGATGTGATTTACTCCAATGTGCGGTGTGTCAACCTTGAATCCAGCTAACACCGTTTCAGATATTCGCGAAGAATCATGAAACAAGTCTGCCAAAACTTTCCTAATAAATGTTATATTATTCCAAGAACTCGTAAGGGGTGATACACAAATTATGTCACGCAAAAATCGGCCATTTTCAACCCCCCCCCCCCCTCCCTCCCCCCTATGTCACACGTTTTGTATGAGATGTGTCAATATGTATATGCCAAGTTTCTGAAAATAAACCTTCCAAGTCTCTTGCTAGATATTTTTAAGAAATCCAGTAAAAGTCTTGGAAAAACGTCTTTAAAAAAACACACTACAATTAATACAGTAGTTTTCGAAGGACTTAACCGAGGCTCTTAAAAACAAAATAGCACTAATTCGGCTCAAGATTTCATTCAGCATTTATTTATAAAGATCTTGTCTGAAATTTTCCAAAAACATTCTGAACAAGAAATATTCCGAGTCGAATAACTATGTCACATCATAGACATAGACACTCCGATAGTGAGCAAAAAACGTAAGACAGTGGTGAAAAAAAAATAAAGACGAGTACATACGCCCCTCGGAATTGCTATGAAAAATACGACAGTTTTTTTTTACGAATTTGAAAATTTGAAACAATAATGAACATGTGCACCGTGGAGCAATTTATTTCCAAAAAGTGCACCGCGAGCCGAAATGCCTGAAAACCCCTGCGTTAGAAACACAACTGATCAAGTTTGACTAAAAAGGCGCGCACACCGCTGTGCTCGTGTTTTGGGTTGACAGCTAATCGCTTGGTGGGTTCGGCCGCTTAGGTCGAACAGACAGGGTTCGGATATTGCCTATCCCAACACTCAGAAAAAAATTTAAACTAAATAGTATACATCCCATGCTAAATCATTTTCTCCTGGTTGACCCTAGGCTTCGTTTATATGCAGGCTATACTGGCTCAGTTTAACTCTGATTTAAACGTAACCTAGTATAACACCGGTATATTAAAGCTTGTTTAACCAGGATTTATTTAAATATGTATATGATAGATATATTTTTGTATCTTATCTTAGGAAAAAGAAAAAAAAAACATAAAGAGATGTAACTCTGTTTTATTTATTATTTAATAAAATTATTGTAGTTTCCTTCGAACGGAGCTGGTGGGCAACAGCATAGTGACTTGGGGTTTTCGAAAATTTCTGAAAAAAAAAACTTCGTCATCCAGATTTTGATTTCCGGCATGCAGATCGCAAGAATCTCCGGAAGCGTCCCAGAACCCTCGCCTATGCACGAAAAAAGCCTTGTACGATAGAATTTTGGACGGGTGTTCGGCTCACAACGCTTGGGCATCATCGATTCCTCACCGGATTCCTCCTCTTCCGGATGATTGGTGTGCGCTACATAGTCTGCTGCATCATTGTCCTCGCTTTTGCCGTGGTTTCTCCGGAACGTCTTTCTCGGAGCCTTGCGCTTCCTATTATTACTGATGATGCATCTTACGTGCTCCGGGATGGTCATTGGATTGTTGCACTTCCGGATGTGGCAGGCTGTGCTCCTCAGCGCCAGCTGAGGATCGACTTTAGTGGGATGGTTGACTGCACTCGTGATGTTACTCGTATTCCGGTGGAGACTCTTTCATTCGGATGCGTTTTTCTCCAAGTCGATGCATTTGCAGAGCAAACCTAAAAGTTGAGTTTGTAAACAAACAATAAACATATTTTTTATAGTTTTTACAAACAGATTCGACTGAAATAAACTTACTTCGGGTAAATTGTTCTGCTGTTAAATAAATTCCACTAAAAAAGTAAAAAAATGACTCGTTATTTCACCAAAAATGTTGAAAATGGAGGTGGACCGAAGTTACATTTTTTTTGGTTGCGATCAGAGTAAATTTCTAACGTCTAACATGGCTTATACACAGGATAAAATATTGTCGCGTTAATTTGCCTAAGTTTAAATTATTAAGCGATACCAGTATACTTTTTATACTGGGACAGGTGTAAACTTCGTAAATGGCAAAAATGATTATATTTTAAACTAAACAAGATTTGTTTCATTTCAGAGTGAACACCCCCGCTCAATGTCCGGAACGTGCCAACCCCAGGCTGGCTCGATGCTTCTGGAACGCACTTACTGGCAATCCTTTTGTCATAATATCCGCTACCTGCTCGCCGGTACGGATGTACTGAACCGCTATATTCCCCCGCTGAATCTCTTCACGGACGAACCGATGCCTAACGTCGACATGCTTCAAGCGACCGGTATCCCGTTCTTCTTCGACCACCTTAATCGTAGATTGATTGTCTTCGTGGTACACGACCGGATGCTCCGGCTCGACATCCAAATCTTTCAGTAGACGCTCCAGCCAAATTCCGTGACAAACAGCCGTGCTCAGGGCCACCAGCTCCGCTTCCGTGGAAGACAACGAGATGGTAGACTGCTTCCTGGTCAGCCAGCTAACAGTCGATCCATGAACTCGAAAAACGAATCCTGTAAGCGAACGCCTATCGACAGGGTCATTCGCCCAATCCGCATCGGCAAATGCTTCGATTACCGGTGCCGATTCCTCCGCCGAGAACACCAGTCCCAAATCCAACGTTCCCCGAATGTATCGCAGCACTCTTTTCGCATGCACCCAGTGCACCTCTGAGGGACAGCTCTGGAACTGACTCAAGTAGCTAACCGCTGCACACAAGTCCGGTCTAGACGTCAGTGTCACGTACGTAAGACAACCGATTAGCTCTCGGTATGGTTTATCAGTACGCTCAGCTTCTTCCCCTTTCTTTAGTCGCAGACGACACTCAATGGGTGTCGAGGTAGCCTTGCACTCGTGCATGTTGAAACGTCGAAGCAAATTCTCCAGAAAACCTCGCCGACTGATCCGAAGAATCCGTCTCTCTAAGTCCCGGTCAATCCTCATGCCGAGAAACGCTTGAACCTCTCCTATATCCGTCATTTCGAACTCGTTTGCTAGGCACCGCTTCACCACCTCAACCGCCTTCAGCTGACGTCCAACCACGAGCAAGTCATCCACGTACAATACCAGTATGACTTGGTTGCACCCGCGGCCTTTCACGTACAGGCACGGGTCGCTCGAACTCCGACGAAAAATCAATCTCTCGACGAAACTGTGGAATCTTGCATTCCAGGCTCTCGAGGCCTGTTTGAGGCCGTACAGTGACCTGTTGAGTCGGCACACCAGCTGCTTTCCACGCTCAAAGCCCTCCGGTTGGGTCATATATATCTCTTCCTCCAAATGCCCGTTTAGGAAGGCAGTTTTCACGTCCATTTGGTGCACTGCCATCCGCTGCTCGTTCGCTACCGCCAACACGACCCGAACGGTGTCCAACCGCGCAACGGGAGAATAAGTTTCGGCGTAGTCGAAACCTGCCTTCTGACTGAACCCGCGAGCCACAAGTCTGGCTTTGTAGCGGTCTCCCCCATCGCCTTCGTTGTGCTTCACCTTGAACAGCCACTTGCACGTAATGGGCACTCGCCCCTCTGGTAGCTTGACTAACGTCCACGTTTGGTTCCGCTCTAGGGAATCCATCTCTTCGCGAACAGCCGCTTGCCACTTATCCCAGTCCGGCCTTTTCTTCATTTCCGCCAGCGATGTTGGCAAGTTATCGACGAAGCTTGAGGCGTTCAACGCAAATCCCGTGTAGTTCATCTCGTACTCTTGATGCCATCCCGGCGGCTTCCGGTCCCGTCCAGACCGGCGAGCCGGCGACTCTGCCTCCGCTTGCTCTTCAGCCTCTTCTCGAATTGTTCTCTCGGCGCAACTGTCGTAGCTATCCTCCTCAGCGCTTTCATCCGAATCTGCTTCCGAATTGTCCTCCTCGTCATCAGCATCTGCGGAAACGTTCTCCCTTACAGCTTCACTGTCTTCTTCGGAATCTTCCCGCATCACACGAATCCGAAACTCTGCAGAACTGCACTGGGTATTCGGAATCTCTTCCGAACTCGCTTTGGAATCGTTCTCAACGAAAACAACGTCCCGCACTACAACGATCTTCTTCTGTTTAGGATCCCACACTCGGTATCCGCAGGGAGCGTACCCTACGAAAATCCCTTTCCAGGATTTCGCATCCAATTTTCTCCTACGTTCCTTGGGGATGTGCACGTGAACCGCCGCGCCGAATACGCGCAGACCACGAACATTAGGTCGCCGACCTTCCCAAGCTTCGTACGGCGTCTTCCGTTGACCGATCGCACTAGCAGGACTGCGATTCACCAGGAACGCTGCAGTCTGGATCGCAGGACCCCAGAACTCCTTCCCGATACCGCAGTCTTCGAGCATGGAACGAACCTTTTCCACGAGCGTTCGGTTCATCCGCTCGCTCACCCCGTTCTGCTCTGGAGAGTAGGGAACAGTGTACTCGATCTTAATCCCCTTCTGCTTGCAGAATCTTCGAAACTCGCGACCGACGTATTCGCCACCGTTATCGCAGCGCAATCGAGATATACGTTTACCGAACTTCGCACTTACTAACGCTTCGTATTCTCTGAAGTTTTCCAGTACTTCTTCTTTTGAGTTCATCAGAAATACGACCGTGAACCGACTGAAGTCGTCAACGAATGTCACGAAATACCTTTCGTCGTCAATGCCCACCGGCGTCACAGGGCCACAAACATCTGAGTGGACTAGTTCCAGCACTCGCGTCGTTTGTCTGTCCTCGCACGCGAACGGTTTACGCGTTTGTTTACCGGCGAGACACGGTTCACACACGAAATCACTTCCGGACTTTTTCGAGCTAGCACTCATCCCATCGACCATCTCGTTATCGATCAGCACTTTCAAGTTTTTCGCACTTAAGTGTCCGTAGCGACGATGCCACAACTCAAGTTCTTTTGGAACACAACCGCACGAATAGCGAACCGATTCGGTCGGCCTTTCCCGGTGAAAGTCTAGTTCATAGAGTTTACCGCGACGCTCGCCAACGGCGATCACTTCAGAATCCCGCTCGATACTAACGACACCATCCGCGAACACAACTTTTAGACCTGCCATTTCCATTTTCCGAACGGATAACAAGTTCACTCTCGCATCCGGGATGTATAGAACGTTTTTGAGTGTAATTGGAACAGACTTACCCCTCGCCACGGCGAACACATTCACCTCACCGCACTCTCGGGCGACGATGGACTCTCCTTCCTTTGCCACCGAGATGTGCATCGACTCCTTCATCGGAACTAGTTTCGCAAATAGCTTCCGATCATTCGTCAGGTGCTCGGACGATCCAGAGTCGATTATCCAGCTCGTTCTGGGTAGTCTTCCATTCTCACTGCCGAGGAAACAAACACTCTTTTCGCTTTTCCCCAAATGCGCACTTGTTTTCTTCGGTTCGTTCTTCTTCGCACTGTAGTTTTTCTCCGGGCAATCGGCAATTTTGTGCCCTTCGCGATTGCAACCGAAACACTTCCACTTAACACTCGTTTTCTTCTTCTTTTGCTGCTTCGTACCAGCGCCACTGAATGCGGCGGCTTCACCCGGTTCACGCGATCTTCCACTTTCACCACTGCGCTTGATTTCCTCATCAAGCAATCTGCACTTGACGAAATCCAACGACAGCTTGTCCTCCGGCATCGTCTCCAGGGCAGTAACAACGGTCGCAAATTCCGGACCGAGCGTCAAAAGCAAATAGCAGACAACATCGATGTCTTCCAATTTCGCTCCGGTCGACTTGTACTCCCGGACAATCCGCTCGAACGTGAGAAAGTGGTCTTGTAAACAACCACCGCCGTGTCGAAGTGTCAGCAGCTTCTTTTGCAAGTGGAGTCGGCTTGCAATGCTCTTTCGCTGGAAAACCCTTTCCAGCGCCTGCCAGATAGCTTTAGGTGATTCCTTATCCTGGATATACTCGAGCATGTTGTCGTTGATCCGCGAAATCAGCAGCGACTTGCAGCGACGATCCTGTTTCGCCCGCTTCTCGGCTGCTTTGGTCTTCGCCTCCCGGACGGCCGCAGAGTCCTCTTCTTTCACGTTCAATTCCTCCACTTCCGCCTGCTCCAACGCGATGCACTCCTGCAGCTCATACTCCTGCAGAAGCACCAACATCCGGAACTTCCATTGCGGATAGTTTGATCCGTCGAACTGTGGTACTCGAGCGACTTCTGCTTCCCGTTCCATTTTTGCGACTTCAGCTCACTTTTTACACTTTTCCGGCACTCGCGATCACTGGGCCCATAACCTAATGGGATTCAGGTTGGCAGTGATACCGGAAATAAAACGCGGAACACGCGAAATTACAGAAAAAGGTAACTTTGTTTATTTCGATAATGTTACATTGATTACGTTAGAAACACAACTGATCAAGTTTGACTAAAAAGGCGCGCACACCGCTGTGCTCGTGTTTTGGGTTGACAGCTAATCGCTTGGTGGGTTCGGCCGCTTAGGTCGAACAGACAGGGTTCGGATATTGCCTATCCCAACACTTAGATCCGGTAGGTACTAATGAACAATTTATGTGATTAATTTGAGGAGCTCTTGCTATGCCTCCGGCGGGCGATCTTCCGGATTTTTTGTTAGCTGGCCAATCCGGTGTCTGTCGCCGTAGACATCGAGATTGATGATAATAGAAGCCATAGGCAACTCCAACGGAAGCTAACAATCCCTCCGCATCTGGTGACAGGAATGAGAAACCAATGAAAAGAGGGGCTCCTCCAAAATTTCACATGGCGCAGCATAGACAAAATGCACTTTTTTCACTTTTTCATATCGAATTCCGCATCGTAGAGAAACAAACGAGTACTTTTTGGAAAGAAAATTTTATTCTCTTTCAGGTGCGCTTAGATCCGGTAGGTACTAATGAACAATTTATGTGATTAATTTGAGGAGCTCTTGCTATGCATCCGGCGGGCGATCTTCCGGATTTTTTGTTAGCTGGCCAATCCGGTGTCTGTCTACGTGGGCACCAAGAATGATTATATTAGAAGCCATTGCCAATGGAAAATAGCAACTATCGGTGCAAAATATGAATAAATTTTGAAGACAAAAAACTTGATTTTTTATGTAAACAAACGATTTTCTCCTTATCTCACTCAGCGCCTCTACAACGGGGGACCATTCAGATTCACCTATTGCCCCACAGGACCTCGCGAAAAGAGTAAGGTAGGAGTAGTGAGAAATGAAGTGGGAGGCGTCGTCCGGTGTTGAGTGCGGACGCCAGGAAGCTAGGAGGAAGTAAGCTGGAATGGGAGAGTGAGGAAAGTAAGACGTCAAGGATACGGAACAAAGGGCTCAAGACTGATAATAGGCGGAGTTTCCGTCGTAAGGCAATCTACAATCTATAGGAACATGAAATATCAGTAACAACTCTAACTTACCTTTGGTATTTTCAAACTAGAAACGTTCTGGAATATGTTTCCATTATATTGCAATAACGGTAAGTAACTTTCCATTATACTGTACATTTTGTCAGCGAATTTTGTTTCTTGCTCAGTAGATTTCAACTGTTCGTAGACTGCATTTACGTCACAGTGGTACATTTTTATAAGAGTGTACAAGAAATGCGCTCTATGCTCTAAAATTATTTCCGACATATTCCGGTCTGATCCAACAGCCTAGAAACAAAAATATTGTATATCATATAGATAAGTATAAGCGTGGGTAATGGAGGTCGTGTCGTGTTTTCAGATCAAGGTTTTTTTGGTTTCTTTTCGGGTCCTGAGCGACTGTACAAAATTTGAACTCGATCAGTCATGCCTACACTTTGCGCATCGCGATTGAAATTTGTATGGAATTTTATATGGGAAAACTTGCTTTTATGTATTTTCCTTACAAAAGAATAAATTTATTCTAAAAGTATGTAACCAATTATGTAAAAGTATAGCCTCAGATGTCCTGATAAATTTTGCCGCGGACCGCAATGCGATCCGTGTCTTGTGACAAAAGTTACCCATTGATCATTTAACATGTAAAGGAGGCAACGTCCATAAATTACATCACGCTTTTATGGTGGAGGGAGGGGGGGGGGGTGATGTCCAGTTAAGTTAATGGGCAATTTTTGCGTAGCGTAATTTATGGACGCTCCCTAACATCAATAAAAAAAATCTCAATTTTTGCCCAGAATTGCCAATAGTATATCTTTTTCCACATGCATCGAATCGCTTTGCAGTCTTCGACAATTTTTATCGACACATTCTACACAGATCGATAAAAGAGTGTAAAATTCTGTGGCATATGATGCACATGATTGGAGCGTGGGATATCATAGAAGTTTACATGACATATCATGTAAAGTTCATGAAATATCATGTAAACTTCCATTATATGTCATGTAATTCAGCATGACTCTGAGAGTTTACATGACATATAACACAAATTTACATGATATATCATGTAAACCATCATAACATTAAGTTTACATGACTAAAATGAAGTTTACATGACGTGTAAATCTCATTATTTTTATCTGTGTAGGCTATACTTTTACACTCGCTTTTACATTATAATGGTATAGGGAATCGCGCTACTTGGGCGGTGGCTTCTATATTCGTCTGTTTTCCACTATAACTCAGTCAATCTTGAACCAATTGACACAATTCTTGGAATGCGGTGAGATAGGTATAGTATCTACCCGTGTACAAAATTTCAAGTCAATCGGTTCAAAATTGACCGAGTTACAGTGGAAAACAGACGAAAATAACAGACGAAGAAAACCACCGCCCAAGTAGCGCGATACCCTAGGACAATTTTGAGCAAAATACGGAAGAGTATGTTTTCCCATGTGGCACGGTAAAGGCTGGGTATGCTGCGCAATTCAGATCCCATTGTGATCCACTAGCCTCTGCCCAGCAACTCCTATCCCTACCTCCACGCGGTACCGGCCGGAAACTATGAGCAACCTTAGGGAAGATCGGGTAACCAACCCCGGTGGGACCTTTGGTCGTAGGCTGACAGGGAAGGGGGGGGTTTGCTTCGGCAAACCTGAGCGTCTGTTCTCCAGGAGGAGCGGCTCACAACAGCGTCTGATCCCCATGTTAGGGGCGGCTGATCTACGTCCGAGTGCCAGGGAAGGACTCTAAGCTCAACTGTGCACTATGGTCCTCCGGAAAGTAGGGGGTTGGTGTCAGGCCCTACGAGCCAGCCGTAAAAACCCATTGTAACGGAAAATCAGCAACAGAATAATACGAACCGAGACCAACGGCAACGACCCCAGCGAACAAAAAGGACTTGCGATTGGAAACTCGGTACGTGGAACTGCCGATCTCTCGACTTCATTGGGAGCACCCGCATACTCGCCGATATACTGAAGGACCGCGGGTTCGGCATCGTAGCGCTGCAGGAGGTGTGTTGGACAGGATCCATGGTGCGAACGTTTAGAGGTAATCATACCATCTACCAGAGCTGCGGCAACACACGCGAGCTGGGAACAGCTTTCATCGTGATGGGTGATATGCAGAGGCGCGTGATCGGTTGGTGGCCGATCGACGAAAGAATGTGCAGGTTGAGGATCAAGGGCCGATTCTTCAACTTCAGCATAATAAACGTGCACAGCCCACACTCCGGAAGTACTGATGATGACAAGGACGCATTTTACGCGCAGCTCGAACGCGAGTACGACCGCTGCCCAAGCCACGACGTCAAGATCATCATAGGAGATTTGAACGCTCAGGTAGGCCAGGAGGAGGAATTCAGACCGACGATTGGTAAGTTTAGCGCCCACCAGCAAACGAACGAAAACGGCCTACGACTCATTGATTTCGCCGCCTCCCAAAATATGGCCATACGTAGCACCTTTTTCCAACACAGCCTCCCTTATCGTTACACCTGGAGATCACCACAGCAGACGGAATCTCAAATCGACCACGTTCTGATTGACGGACGGCACTTCTCCGACATTATCGACGTCAGGACCTATCGTGGCGCCTACATCGACTCCGACCATTATCTGGTGACGGTCAAACTGCGCCCAAAACTCTCCGTCATCAACAATGTACGGTACCGGCGACCGCCACGGTACAACCTTGAGCGACTGAAGCAACCGGATGTCGCCTCAGCATACGCGCAGAATCTCGAAGCCGCGTTGCCAGACGAGGGCGAGCTCGATGAGGCCCCTCTAGAGGACTGCTGGAGTACAGTGAAAGCAGCCATCAACGACGCAGCCGAGAGCACCATCGGGTACGTGGAACGGAATCGACGAAACGAATGGTTCGACGAAGAGTGCAGAACGGTTTTGGAGGAGAAGAACGCAGCGAGGGCGGTAATGCTGCAGCAAGGGACTCGACAGAACGTGGAACGTTACAAACAGAAGCGGAAACAGCAGACCCGCCTCTTTCGGGAGAAAAAGCGCCGCCTGGAAGAAGCGGAGTGTGAAGAAATGGAACTGCTGTGCCGTTCCCAAGAAACACGGAAGTTCTATCAGAAACTCAACGCATCCCGCAACGGCTTCGTGCCGCGAGCCGAAATATGCAGGGATAAAGACGGAGGCCTCTTGACGGACGGACGTGAGGTGATCGAAAGGTGGAAGCAGCACTTCGATCAGCACCTGAACGGCGTGGAGAGCGTAGGCACGGGAGCCCACGGCAACGGAGGAAATGACGACGCCAATGCAGCGGAGGACGGAAATGAACCAACTCCCACGCTGAGGGAAGTTAAGGATGCCATTCACCAGCTCAAAACCAACAAAGCAGCTGGTAAGGATGGTATCGCAGCTGAACTCATCAAGATGGGCCCAGAAAAGTTGGCCACCTGTCTGCATCGGCTGATAGTCAGGATCTGGGAAACCGAACAGCTACCGGAGGAGTGGAAGGAAGGGGTAATCTGCCCCATTCACAAGAAAGGCGACCATTTGGAATGTGAGAACTTCAGGGCGATCACTATTTTAAATGCTGCCTACGAAGTGCTATCCCAGATCATCTTCCGTCGTCTGTCACCTAAAACAAATGAGTTCGTGGGAAGTTATCAAGCCGGCTTCATCGACGGCCGGTCGACAACGGACCAGATCTTTACCGTACACCCGCCTGAAACGCGAAGCAGCAAAGGTCGGACTGGTGGTGAATGCCTCAAAAACAAAGTACATGCTGGTAGGCGGAACCGAACACGACCGGATCCGTCTGGGTAGTAATGTTACGATAGACGGGGATACTTTCGAGGTGGTGGAGGAATTCGTCTACCTCGGATCCTTACTGACGGCTGACAACAACGTGAGCCGTGAAATTCGGAGGCGCATCATCAGCGGAAGTCGGGCCTACTACGGGCTCCAGAAGAAACTGCGGTCGAAAAAGATTCACCCACGCACCAAATGCACCATGTACAAAACGTTAATAAGACCGGTAATCCTCTACGGGCACGAGACATGGACCATGCTCGAGGAGGACCTACAAGCACTCGGAGTTTTCGAGCGACGCGTGCTAAGAACGATCTTCGGCGGTGTGCAGGAGAACGGTGTGTGGCGGAGAATGATGAACCACGAGCTCGCTGCACTTTACGGCGAACCCAGCATCCAGAAGGTGGCCAAAGCCGGAAGGATACGGTGGGCAGGGCATGTTGCAAGAATGCCGGACAACAACCCTGCAAAGCTGGTGTTTGCAACGGATCCGGTTGGCACAAGAAGGCGTGGAGCGCAGAGAGCACGATGGGCGGACCAGGTGGAGCGTGACTTGGCGAGCATTGGGCGTGACCGAGGATGGAGAGCGGCAGCCACAAACCGAGTATTGTGGCGTACTATTGTTGATTATGTCTTGTCTCAATGATGTGGAACAAATAAATGTATGTATATATGTTTTCCCATGTAAAATCCCATACTAACTTCAATCGCGATACGCAAAATGTAGGCTAAACCAATCATGCCCAAATTGTGCACAGTTAATTTGGACTCCAAAAGGCACCAAAAAATTTTGATCTGATTGGATCTGATGAATTTTAAATTTTCCCATACAACGTCGACACACCCTCATATGTATAAAGCATACATGTGTAAAACAAACAATGATACTTGCCAGCAAAAATCTTCCGAAAGATTTAATCGCAAACTTTCCACTTTGTAGAGAAATTATTCTTGGTTTGAAAAGCGTTTCGCTCAGAAAATGTGCTGTCCCCTTGAATGAGAATTATTTTGGTTAGAAGCGGTACCCTTACTGCCCCTATTCGCATAAAGCCTGGTTTAGACTGTTAAATTCAATCCAATGGAAAAAGAGATGAACCAGCCTAGGGCTGAAAATCTCTATAATAAAATAATAATAATAATAATAATAATAATAATAATCCAATGGAATGACGTGTTTAGACTCAGCAAATGACTTGAGTGTCCACTTGCATGCTCTTAAATGCATCTCAGTTGAAGCAAGTACATTGTACAACTCGTGCGGTACGTAAGCAAACTGAATTGAATTTATCTCGCTTGACAGATGATTTGAATTCAACTCACATGAATCGTAGATTTAGACGAGGCAAGTAAGATGATTTCGTTTGGACTTGAATGAAAAAGTTCAACATGTTCAACTTTCGTTCAAGTCAAGCCAGTTGCTCAAGTGAGATGAATGGCGGTGTTTACACGTTCAATTCGCATTCAATTTGGGCATTTTCCATTGGCTTGAATCATGTCATTTACACCGTCTAAACCAGGCATAACAGTCCCATGTTTGCTGGTTTTCCTATTCACATGGGACTGTTGCAACTGTTGTGTGAATGGGGGCTGCTTAGTTTTCGTTCAACTTACCATTAACTGGCCGCATAGAAGCATTTTTTGAGTTTCCGAAACCCAAGACGGGTGAAAATAAATAACAGATTTCACCGGGTCATGAAACTCGTCGTTTTTCATTGTGTCATATATGAAGACGATCATCATTTCCCTGTAAACGAAGAAAAAAGAGAAACATAAATATTTTATATTCATATGAAGATCAACACAGGTCACATCAACATTGCGTAAACAAACACGTTTCTGTCGACTTACGTTGAGCGCATAGTGGGTAAGGTGCGATGCAAAGAGATAAGAGATCGGATAAGCGTCGAAGCACACTCTGTGGAAACTATATGCAGAACGCATGAACCGCACATAGTAGATGAGTTGCGATGAGTGCGGTGATGCGATGGAGCTGCTTCGACGCATGTGAACGCAAGAGAACCCAAGAGAAAGCAAGAGAACGCTTGTCGGGTATGGATTTTATGATTGCGCTCGTTGTGTATGTAAAGCAATGCGGATTTAATGTGTTGGGAATGCTAGTAGGTAATATAAAATGCTTTAATATGTTGTTGTTTTTAAACATAACTCAAATCTTTCTCAAATGACTTGCATTTTGACGATCCAGTCGTAATAAAAATTTATAATACTGCCTATCGATCGCCATGTAAAATAACATACTTCATTGCATATAAAATAGTATTCCATCGAATCGTTTAAGTTTTTTTACAGCATAATTTTGTTATTATATGTGTAGGTATAAGAAAACATTTTATTTTCTCTGTTTGGGATTTAAATCAAGTGATCAATGTATGATATGGTCGTTTGTTCAGGGAATGTTATTCATGTGCAAGTTAGAAAGTTTAATGTTTTATGACATTCAACTTAATTGCTAAAAGGATTCTGATTAAAAGGTTCTGTTTTTTTCTTTGTCGGGCAAAACTAGATCCCTTAACGAAAAGAGTAAATAAACACGAATATTGACCATGCATCCAAATCATACTGCTTAAAACCAAAGAACACCGAATACAAAATTATAAATATTAATTAATTTATCCCAATTTTAAAAATCATTCTCATAACATTCAACAAGGTATGTATGGTTATTAAGGTGGCCCACACTTATATGAAAAACAAAAATTTCGAAAAATACCAACTCTTACCTCCTAAATCAGTTGTTTTGAACTCCCAGAAGCTACGTTCAAAATTTGAGCGAAATCGGTTGAGCCTAAGGGGGCGCTCAAAACGCTTAAAGTTTGTATGGGAAAACTTGGCCAAATGTATGCAGAAACTTAAAGTTTTTGAATTTTTCCGCTAGGTGGCGCTGTAAGCGTTCAATAATCAAACCCTTTGGTATTATTGTAGGTGACTATATGCCAAACAACTTTGTCCAAGACCGCAAAGTGATCCAACGCCTGTGAAAAAAGTTATACCCTAGGTAAAGTGAGGATAAACTTTATTGTTATTTTTCCAATACATGTAAAGGAATAATATCAATAATGAAATCTCAATACTTTGCCTCACTTTGTCTTGGGTATAACTTTTTTCACAGTCGTCGGATCACTTCGCGGTCTTCGAAAAAGTTCTTTAGTATATAGTCACCTACAATAATACCAAAGGGGTTGATTATTGAACGCTTACAGCGCCACCTAGCGGCAGAGTTCGAAAACTTAAAATTTCTGCATACATTTGGCCAAGTTTTCCCATACAAACTTCAAGCGTTTTGAGCGCCCCCTTAGGCTCAACCGATTTTGCTCAAATTTTGAACGTAGCTTCTGGGAGTTCAAAACAATTGATTTAGGAGGTAAGACTTGGCATTTTTCGAATTTTTTGTTTTTCATACAAGTGTGGGCCACCCTAATGGTTATGGTTGATGTATAACATTATGGGTTTCACGCATTACGGGCTAAAACAACTTTTGTTGCTACGGTTTGTAAAAAAATGTTCATACTGACAACAATGAGTCATTTAACTAATCATTCTTAGTAATGTACACTAGGCCTGTCCAGCTTTTCAAAAATGTTCTCTGATTCTCAAGTCCACCCCCATATTTTGATTGGCATCCTAAAAGAAGTAACTGGTCAAAATTTCAGCCAAATCCATTGAAATTAAGAGGTGCATCAAATCAATTTTGTGTTTTTCGACTATTTTTGAACTTCAAAAAATCATAACTACACTAAAACATGTCAAAACTTAATTCTTTCGGCAGAAATTGAAAGCTATACTTGTTTGCTACAACTTCTCCAAACAACGTATGCCAATGAAATTGAAGGAAACATGTGTGATTATCACATTTGTAATCAGAAAAACCTTGAAAAGTTGATTTTTTGATAGATTTCATTCTGGAACACCCTAATATACGTAATAAGTTGGATTTTTCAAAACGGCATCATATTCTCCAATGTTTTTTGGTTATTTGCTTCTTTGACACCAATGCTGTGGGAGTTGAGCAAAAATTACTAAAATTCGTGAAAGCCAAATGTGGCCTAAAAACTAGCTTTTTGGGTGCAATCACGCTTTGGCGCGCAAAAAGTGGCATCGCGTCAGCACTGATATGATAGCCAACACCTGTCATCGCGCTTGTTTGTTATCACCCGTGGTAGGGGGTAGCCAAGGCAAACTACAAGGAAGCAAAGCTACTACGTTCAGTACAATTTCGCGCCACAACGTGATTGCCTCCAAAAAGCTAGTTTTTAGGCCACATTTGGCTTTCATGAATTTTAGTAATTTTTGCTCAACTCCCACAGCATTTGTGTTAAAAAAGCAAATAACCAAAAAACATTGGAGAATATGATGCCGTTTTGAAAAATCCAACTTATTAAGTATATTAGGGTGTTCCAGAACGAAATCTATCAAAAATTCAACTTTTCAAGGTTTTTCTGATTACAAAAGTGATAATTACACATGTTTCCTTCAATTTTATTGGCACACGTTGTTATGAGAAGTTGTAGCAAACAAGTATAGCTTTCAATTTCTGCCGAAAGAATTAAGTTTTGACATGTTTTAGTGTAGTTATGATTTTTTGAAGTTCAAAAATAGTCGAAAAACACAAAATTGATTTGATGCACCTCTTAAGTTCAATGGATTTGGCTGAAATTTTGACCAGATACTTCTTTTAGGATGCCAATCAAAATATGGGGGTGGACTTGAGAATCAGAGAACATTTTTGAAAAGCTGGACAGGCCTAATGTACACTGTACATATTTTTGTGCGAGGAATATGGGTTCTGTCACATTCGCCCGAAAACCATTCGCCCGAATTCCAAATGCCCGATTGACAAACGCCCGAATGTAACAAACGCCCGAAAGTCATTCGCCCGAATAGACCATTCGCCCGAAAAGACCATTCACCCGAAATACCATTCGCCCGAAAAGACCATTCACCCGAAAGGCCATTCGCCCGAAAATCATAATAATTTTGAAAATACTTTTCTGAAATCAATTTAGGCGTCGTCCACGCGTATTTCTTTCTTTGAACACAGTCTGATATAAGACTTATACTGTTATAGACATTTTCAACAATATAGCTATGGAAACATTTATTGGAATTGTCCCTTCTTTTGTTAATAGGCTTTTCTTTCTAGTTCTATCTTCAAGGAAATCTAATTCAATTTGATGTTATTTTTTACCAGAAATTTGCCCTTCTTAAAATCCTGGGCTGTTCTTTTAAGTTGTTATTTTATGGGGAACCTTGACGTTTTATTTTTAAACCTTGGATTCAAACCATGGTTTCAAAAGAACAGCTTATTCAAATAAGAATGCTGCATTCTCGCGATTTTGGTGTTTTTTCTGCATCCGCATTTTATTTTTTATGAACTATTGTTCATTTTAACGAAACGTAGTAATTCCGAGTAGATCAGTCGTGAACACTATTAAGTTAAAAGTGTTGACTACTCTATGCTGAAGTTTTGGCGTTATCCTCTCGATCAACAAACAAGAAATTAGGCCTTCTTCAAAACATAGGCCGTTCTTTCAAACTAAGCTTATGATTATTATTGGCGTTAGTCCCGCTGTTCTTGCGATTGGTCGGATACTAAGTACACCATTAGTCGGATACTAAGCGACACATGCGTCTGTCCTTAAGCTTTCATCATGATAAACCAGAAAGAAAACATGTTCAAAGAAATTGCATGGAACTGGCGGATGACTTTCGGGCGAATGGTCTTTCAGGCGAATGGTCTTTTCGGGCGAATGGTCATTCGGGTGAATGGTCTTTTCGGGCGAATGGTCTATTCGGGCGATTGGAATTCGGGCGTTTGTCATTCGGGCGAATGGTTTTCGGGCGAATGTGACAGAATCAAGAATATGAATATGTTATGAATATTATTCAAACATGGAGAAATAATAGTATGATTTCATTGAACATCATGCAAAAATGAAACAAAAAACGTATACATTTTTTAAATTATATGCACCATCTTTGTTTACTCCTCTGTTCAACATCCATTTTCACCGAATTTCAAATGAATTTGGTTGCATACGGTGTTTGGCGCAGTTATGTTTCAATAACGGTTGCAATTTGTAAATTAATAGAGACATGTCATGATTTATTAAAACTTTTACACATATTTATTGAAGAATTCAAGGTATTGTTTGTGTACTTATTAGAGACATCTTTTCTCGTAGATATCGCCGAAAATTTTGTAATAAAAAACCTATACCCTTTAATAATACATACCTGCCGATTTTTTGTTACTTTTCACCGAGACCAGCACAATCAAGTAGTCTACAAAATTTTCTAATGCCGAAAATCAGTATAACAGTCTCATATTGATTTAAATTGAAATCAACACTCAGATAGCCCAGTACAGAAAGTAAAAATATGTTGTTACCTTTCAAAAAGGTCACACTTTGTTTTAATCATATTTTTGTACATATTTTCTTTAATTTTTGTACATACATTCTTTTATTGTTCTTCAATTGTTAAGTAGTGATCTTTTATATTTCAATATTAATGTAGCGAGGCTTAAAAAAAAGGAGGAAAGTTAAAATTAAACTAGAATAATGAAATGATTTATAAATAATTGAACTTAAAACGAATTGGAATAAAACCTGAAAGAAAAAAAAAACATCGATTGTTTCCCATCCCTGGACATCCCTATGCACCCTCTATCCGTTACGCACATCAAACCACCATCATCGGCGTGCGAGGTTTGCCGAAGCCGACGACGTCGACGACGAAGCTATCGTGTCGAGGAAATAAAACTGCTGGTCACTATCGAACGAGCAGCTATTAGGTGAACCACTATCAAAAGTGCATGTTGTGCGCGTTTTCACTTCGATTATTTTTTTTAGTGAACCGCCATTGTGAAGTGAGAAGAAGTTGCCGGCGTGCCACGTTGTCCTCTTTGGCCCGGCCGGCGAATCGCTGAAAAAGTCCCCCCCCGTAGGACAGTGCCATTTAGAAGAACCCGCGGAACCACCGCTGAGAAGTGAAGAGAAGTTGCCGGCGTGCCATGTTGTCCTCTTTGGCCCGGCCGGCGAACCACTGAAAAAGTCCTCCCCGTAGGACAGTGCCAATAAGAAGAACCCGCGGAACCACCATTGTGAAGACAGTGCCAATTAGAAGAACTAGCGTAGCCGCCATTGTGAAGTGAGGAGAAGTTGCCGGAGTGCCACGTTGTCCGCTTTGGCCCGGCTGTCGAACCACTGAAAAAGCCCTCCCCGGAGGACAGTGCCAATAAAACGAACCAGCGTAGGAAGCGCCAGTGTGCTACGGTGTGGCCCGGTTGGATGGTGATTACGGACGAATAAGGCCAACACCGTAACGCGATCAAGATTTTGCGACCAAGAACCTGAAGACCACAGCCCCCTCGCTGTATTCCGGCAACCATTTTGACCGGACATTTGGCTTACGGAAGCGCCTCGGATTCGCCGTTTGATTGATCCCCACCACGAACACGATGTGGGTTTCACGCCAACGAGTCCCAGATGCCAGCGTCGCCGTATCACCCCGTTCGGCCACGAGAAGGTTAGTGTGCTGGTAGGTGCTGATGGCATCGTCAACCGACAGGAAGTGCCCCTCCGAAGTTAAAGGTGTGTAAAATCTTTCCCATGTTTCCTTCCCCATAAAAATGTTATATCAACCCTGAAAAATCAACGAAAATTAAAGTATACGATGTAAATTAGAAATATTGGATACCCTTTTTAATTTAACCACGCTAAGCCCTGATTTCACTCGTTTTTGTTAGATCATTCTACCTCGTCTTTGTTTGGACGTTGAACAACGTCCAAGTTTTCTTTAAGGGAAGTCGTTCCACTTACCCCAATTCCCTCTCGGAGCCTGTGTTACGACCCTGAAGCCCAGGATAAAGCCTGGGTGGCCACAATAGGGTGGCCCCACAATAGTAAATTCTAACAATGTGTACACAAAAGACATCGCTCACGCGGATATAATAACATTTTATTAATTCTTTTCTTAAATAATTAATTCAATAATCTCAATCTTGTACAGTTACACCAGATTTTTTTTTTGAACAGGTTGGCACAGACAAACAGACGTAACACTTCGAACATTTTTCGAATCAAATCATAGTCACGGAAACATGTTCGCCCAATGCTAAAAGGACTGAGTTTGACCGACCATCAACTAGGTGGCGGTAGTGGGCAAACGTCAAACTCGAGCAAAAACGATGAGAGCGCCACGGGTGGTCAGTTGGCCAACTATCAAATTTTTAAATAGACCGTTAAATCGGTGTACGATGCAAAATATCAGAGTGTTACGTCTGTTTGTCTGTGTCTGTGATCAAATTTTGAACGTAGCTTCTGGGAGTTCAAAACAATTGATTTAGGAGGTAAGACTTGGCATTTTTCGAATTTTTTGTTTTTCATACAAGTGTGGGCCACCCTAATGGTTATGGTTGATGTATAACATTATGGGTTTCACGCATTACGGGCTAAAACAACTTTTGTTGCTACGGTTTGTAAAAAAATGTTCATACTGACAACAATGAGTCATTTAACTAATCATTCTTAGTAATGTACACTAGGCCTGTCCAGCTTTTCAAAAATGTTCTCTGATTCTCAAGTCCACCCCCATATTTTGATTGGCATCCTAAAAGAAGTAACTGGTCAAAATTTCAGCCAAATCCATTGAAATTAAGAGGTGCATCAAATCAATTTTGTGTTTTTCGACTATTTTTGAACTTCAAAAAATCATAACTACACTAAAACATGTCAAAACTTAATTCTTTCGGCAGAAATTGAAAGCTATACTTGTTTGCTACAACTTCTCCAAACAACGTATGCCAATGAAATTGAAGGAAACATGTGTGATTATCACATTTGTAATCAGAAAAACCTTGAAAAGTTGATTTTTTGATAGATTTCATTCTGGAACACCCTAATATACGTAATAAGTTGGATTTTTCAAAACGGCATCATATTCTCCAATGTTTTTTGGTTATTTGCTTCTTTGACACCAATGCTGTGGGAGTTGAGCAAAAATTACTAAAATTCGTGAAAGCCAAATGTGGCCTAAAAACTAGCTTTTTGGGTGCAATCACGCTTTGGCGCGCAAAAAGTGGCATCGCGTCAGCACTGATATGATAGCCAACACCTGTCATCGCGCTTGTTTGTTATCACCCGTGGTAGGGGGTAGCCAAGGCAAACTACAAGGAAGCAAAGCTACTACGTTCAGTACAATTTCGCGCCACAACGTGATTGCCTCCAAAAAGCTAGTTTTTAGGCCACATTTGGCTTTCATGAATTTTAGTAATTTTTGCTCAACTCCCACAGCATTTGTGTTAAAAAAGCAAATAACCAAAAAACATTGGAGAATATGATGCCGTTTTGAAAAATCCAACTTATTAAGTATATTAGGGTGTTCCAGAACGAAATCTATCAAAAATTCAACTTTTCAAGGTTTTTCTGATTACAAAAGTGATAATTACACATGTTTCCTTCAATTTTATTGGCACACGTTGTTATGAGAAGTTGTAGCAAACAAGTATAGCTTTCAATTTCTGCCGAAAGAATTAAGTTTTGACATGTTTTAGTGTAGTTATGATTTTTTGAAGTTCAAAAATAGTCGAAAAACACAAAATTGATTTGATGCACCTCTTAAGTTCAATGGATTTGGCTGAAATTTTGACCAGATACTTCTTTTAGGATGCCAATCAAAATATGGGGGTGGACTTGAGAATCAGAGAACATTTTTGAAAAGCTGGACAGGCCTAATGTACACTGTACATATTTTTGTGCGAGGAATATGGGTTCTGTCACATTCGCCCGAAAACCATTCGCCCGAATTCCAAATGCCCGATTGACAAACGCCCGAATGTAACAAACGCCCGAAAGTCATTCGCCCGAATAGACCATTCGCCCGAAAAGACCATTCACCCGAAATACCATTCGCCCGAAAAGACCATTCACCCGAAAGGCCATTCGCCCGAAAATCATAATAATTTTGAAAATACTTTTCTGAAATCAATTTAGGCGTCGTCCACGCGTATTTCTTTCTTTGAACACAGTCTGATATAAGACTTATACTGTTATAGACATTTTCAACAATATAGCTATGGAAACATTTATTGGAATTGTCCCTTCTTTTGTTAATAGGCTTTTCTTTCTAGTTCTATCTTCAAGGAAATCTAATTCAATTTGATGTTATTTTTTACCAGAAATTTGCCCTTCTTAAAATCCTGGGCTGTTCTTTTAAGTTGTTATTTTATGGGGAACCTTGACGTTTTATTTTTAAACCTTGGATTCAAACCATGGTTTCAAAAGAACAGCTTATTCAAATAAGAATGCTGCATTCTCGCGATTTTGGTGTTTTTTCTGCATCCGCATTTTATTTTTTATGAACTATTGTTCATTTTAACGAAACGTAGTAATTCCGAGTAGATCAGTCGTGAACACTATTAAGTTAAAAGTGTTGACTACTCTATGCTGAAGTTTTGGCGTTATCCTCTCGATCAACAAACAAGAAATTAGGCCTTCTTCAAAACATAGGCCGTTCTTTCAAACTAAGCTTATGATTATTATTGGCGTTAGTCCCGCTGTTCTTGCGATTGGTCGGATACTAAGTACACCATTAGTCGGATACTAAGCGACACATGCGTCTGTCCTTAAGCTTTCATCATGATAAACCAGAAAGAAAACATGTTCAAAGAAATTGCATGGAACTGGCGGATGACTTTCGGGCGAATGGTCTTTCAGGCGAATGGTCTTTTCGGGCGAATGGTCATTCGGGTGAATGGTCTTTTCGGGCGAATGGTCTATTCGGGCGATTGGAATTCGGGCGTTTGTCATTCGGGCGAATGGTTTTCGGGCGAATGTGACAGAATCAAGAATATGAATATGTTATGAATATTATTCAAACATGGAGAAATAATAGTATGATTTCATTGAACATCATGCAAAAATGAAACAAAAAACGTATACATTTTTTAAATTATATGCACCATCTTTGTTTACTCCTCTGTTCAACATCCATTTTCACCGAATTTCAAATGAATTTGGTTGCATACGGTGTTTGGCGCAGTTATGTTTCAATAACGGTTGCAATTTGTAAATTAATAGAGACATGTCATGATTTATTAAAACTTTTACACATATTTATTGAAGAATTCAAGGTATTGTTTGTGTACTTATTAGAGACATCTTTTCTCGTAGATATCGCCGAAAATTTTGTAATAAAAAACCTATACCCTTTAATAATACATACCTGCCGATTTTTTGTTACTTTTCACCGAGACCAGCACAATCAAGTAGTCTACAAAATTTTCTAATGCCGAAAATCAGTATAACAGTCTCATATTGATTTAAATTGAAATCAACACTCAGATAGCCCAGTACAGAAAGTAAAAATATGTTGTTACCTTTCAAAAAGGTCACACTTTGTTTTAATCATATTTTTGTACATATTTTCTTTAATTTTTGTACATACATTCTTTTATTGTTCTTCAATTGTTAAGTAGTGATCTTTTATATTTCAATATTAATGTAGCGAGGCTTAAAAAAAAGGAGGAAAGTTAAAATTAAACTAGAATAATGAAATGATTTATAAATAATTGAACTTAAAACGAATTGGAATAAAACCTGAAAGAAAAAAAAAACATCGATTGTTTCCCATCCCTGGACATCCCTATGCACCCTCTATCCGTTACGCACATCAAACCACCATCATCGGCGTGCGAGGTTTGCCGAAGCCGACGACGTCGACGACGAAGCTATCGTGTCGAGGAAATAAAACTGCTGGTCACTATCGAACGAGCAGCTATTAGGTGAACCACTATCAAAAGTGCATGTTGTGCGCGTTTTCACTTCGATTATTTTTTTTAGTGAACCGCCATTGTGAAGTGAGAAGAAGTTGCCGGCGTGCCACGTTGTCCTCTTTGGCCCGGCCGGCGAATCGCTGAAAAAGTCCCCCCCCGTAGGACAGTGCCATTTAGAAGAACCCGCGGAACCACCGCTGAGAAGTGAAGAGAAGTTGCCGGCGTGCCATGTTGTCCTCTTTGGCCCGGCCGGCGAACCACTGAAAAAGTCCTCCCCGTAGGACAGTGCCAATAAGAAGAACCCGCGGAACCACCATTGTGAAGACAGTGCCAATTAGAAGAACTAGCGTAGCCGCCATTGTGAAGTGAGGAGAAGTTGCCGGAGTGCCACGTTGTCCGCTTTGGCCCGGCTGTCGAACCACTGAAAAAGCCCTCCCCGGAGGACAGTGCCAATAAAACGAACCAGCGTAGGAAGCGCCAGTGTGCTACGGTGTGGCCCGGTTGGATGGTGATTACGGACGAATAAGGCCAACACCGTAACGCGATCAAGATTTTGCGACCAAGAACCTGAAGACCACAGCCCCCTCGCTGTATTCCGGCAACCATTTTGACCGGACATTTGGCTTACGGAAGCGCCTCGGATTCGCCGTTTGATTGATCCCCACCACGAACACGATGTGGGTTTCACGCCAACGAGTCCCAGATGCCAGCGTCGCCGTATCACCCCGTTCGGCCACGAGAAGGTTAGTGTGCTGGTAGGTGCTGATGGCATCGTCAACCGACAGGAAGTGCCCCTCCGAAGTTAAAGGTGTGTAAAATCTTTCCCATGTTTCCTTCCCCATAAAAATGTTATATCAACCCTGAAAAATCAACGAAAATTAAAGTATACGATGTAAATTAGAAATATTGGATACCCTTTTTAATTTAACCACGCTAAGCCCTGATTTCACTCGTTTTTGTTAGATCATTCTACCTCGTCTTTGTTTGGACGTTGAACAACGTCCAAGTTTTCTTTAAGGGAAGTCGTTCCACTTACCCCAATTCCCTCTCGGAGCCTGTGTTACGACCCTGAAGCCCAGGATAAAGCCTGGGTGGCCACAATAGGGTGGCCCCACAATAGTAAATTCTAACAATGTGTACACAAAAGACATCGCTCACGCGGATATAATAACATTTTATTAATTCTTTTCTTAAATAATTAATTCAATAATCTCAATCTTGTACAGTTACACCAGATTTTTTTTTTGAACAGGTTGGCACAGACAAACAGACGTAACACTTCGAACATTTTTCGAATCAAATCATAGTCACGGAAACATGTTCGCCCAATGCTAAAAGGACTGAGTTTGACCGACCATCAACTAGGTGGCGGTAGTGGGCAAACGTCAAACTCGAGCAAAAACGATGAGAGCGCCACGGGTGGTCAGTTGGCCAACTATCAAATTTTTAAATAGACCGTTAAATCGGTGTACGATGCAAAATATCAGAGTGTTACGTCTGTTTGTCTGTGTCTGTGATCAAATTTTGAACGTAGCTTCTGGGAGTTCAAAACAATTGATTTAGGAGGTAAGACTTGGCATTTTTCGAATTTTTTGTTTTTCATACAAGTGTGGGCCACCCTAATGGTTATGGTTGATGTATAACATTATGGGTTTCACGCATTACGGGCTAAAACAACTTTTGTTGCTACGGTTTGTAAAAAAATGTTCATACTGACAACAATGAGTCATTTAACTAATCATTCTTAGTAATGTACACTAGGCCTGTCCAGCTTTTCAAAAATGTTCTCTGATTCTCAAGTCCACCCCCATATTTTGATTGGCATCCTAAAAGAAGTAACTGGTCAAAATTTCAGCCAAATCCATTGAAATTAAGAGGTGCATCAAATCAATTTTGTGTTTTTCGACTATTTTTGAACTTCAAAAAATCATAACTACACTAAAACATGTCAAAACTTAATTCTTTCGGCAGAAATTGAAAGCTATACTTGTTTGCTACAACTTCTCCAAACAACGTATGCCAATGAAATTGAAGGAAACATGTGTGATTATCACATTTGTAATCAGAAAAACCTTGAAAAGTTGATTTTTTGATAGATTTCATTCTGGAACACCCTAATATACGTAATAAGTTGGATTTTTCAAAACGGCATCATATTCTCCAATGTTTTTTGGTTATTTGCTTCTTTGACACCAATGCTGTGGGAGTTGAGCAAAAATTACTAAAATTCGTGAAAGCCAAATGTGGCCTAAAAACTAGCTTTTTGGGTGCAATCACGCTTTGGCGCGCAAAAAGTGGCATCGCGTCAGCACTGATATGATAGCCAACACCTGTCATCGCGCTTGTTTGTTATCACCCGTGGTAGGGGGTAGCCAAGGCAAACTACAAGGAAGCAAAGCTACTACGTTCAGTACAATTTCGCGCCACAACGTGATTGCCTCCAAAAAGCTAGTTTTTAGGCCACATTTGGCTTTCATGAATTTTAGTAATTTTTGCTCAACTCCCACAGCATTTGTGTTAAAAAAGCAAATAACCAAAAAACATTGGAGAATATGATGCCGTTTTGAAAAATCCAACTTATTAAGTATATTAGGGTGTTCCAGAACGAAATCTATCAAAAATTCAACTTTTCAAGGTTTTTCTGATTACAAAAGTGATAATTACACATGTTTCCTTCAATTTTATTGGCACACGTTGTTATGAGAAGTTGTAGCAAACAAGTATAGCTTTCAATTTCTGCCGAAAGAATTAAGTTTTGACATGTTTTAGTGTAGTTATGATTTTTTGAAGTTCAAAAATAGTCGAAAAACACAAAATTGATTTGATGCACCTCTTAAGTTCAATGGATTTGGCTGAAATTTTGACCAGATACTTCTTTTAGGATGCCAATCAAAATATGGGGGTGGACTTGAGAATCAGAGAACATTTTTGAAAAGCTGGACAGGCCTAATGTACACTGTACATATTTTTGTGCGAGGAATATGGGTTCTGTCACATTCGCCCGAAAACCATTCGCCCGAATTCCAAATGCCCGATTGACAAACGCCCGAATGTAACAAACGCCCGAAAGTCATTCGCCCGAATAGACCATTCGCCCGAAAAGACCATTCACCCGAAATACCATTCGCCCGAAAAGACCATTCACCCGAAAGGCCATTCGCCCGAAAATCATAATAATTTTGAAAATACTTTTCTGAAATCAATTTAGGCGTCGTCCACGCGTATTTCTTTCTTTGAACACAGTCTGATATAAGACTTATACTGTTATAGACATTTTCAACAATATAGCTATGGAAACATTTATTGGAATTGTCCCTTCTTTTGTTAATAGGCTTTTCTTTCTAGTTCTATCTTCAAGGAAATCTAATTCAATTTGATGTTATTTTTTACCAGAAATTTGCCCTTCTTAAAATCCTGGGCTGTTCTTTTAAGTTGTTATTTTATGGGGAACCTTGACGTTTTATTTTTAAACCTTGGATTCAAACCATGGTTTCAAAAGAACAGCTTATTCAAATAAGAATGCTGCATTCTCGCGATTTTGGTGTTTTTTCTGCATCCGCATTTTATTTTTTATGAACTATTGTTCATTTTAACGAAACGTAGTAATTCCGAGTAGATCAGTCGTGAACACTATTAAGTTAAAAGTGTTGACTACTCTATGCTGAAGTTTTGGCGTTATCCTCTCGATCAACAAACAAGAAATTAGGCCTTCTTCAAAACATAGGCCGTTCTTTCAAACTAAGCTTATGATTATTATTGGCGTTAGTCCCGCTGTTCTTGCGATTGGTCGGATACTAAGTACACCATTAGTCGGATACTAAGCGACACATGCGTCTGTCCTTAAGCTTTCATCATGATAAACCAGAAAGAAAACATGTTCAAAGAAATTGCATGGAACTGGCGGATGACTTTCGGGCGAATGGTCTTTCAGGCGAATGGTCTTTTCGGGCGAATGGTCATTCGGGTGAATGGTCTTTTCGGGCGAATGGTCTATTCGGGCGATTGGAATTCGGGCGTTTGTCATTCGGGCGAATGGTTTTCGGGCGAATGTGACAGAATCAAGAATATGAATATGTTATGAATATTATTCAAACATGGAGAAATAATAGTATGATTTCATTGAACATCATGCAAAAATGAAACAAAAAACGTATACATTTTTTAAATTATATGCACCATCTTTGTTTACTCCTCTGTTCAACATCCATTTTCACCGAATTTCAAATGAATTTGGTTGCATACGGTGTTTGGCGCAGTTATGTTTCAATAACGGTTGCAATTTGTAAATTAATAGAGACATGTCATGATTTATTAAAACTTTTACACATATTTATTGAAGAATTCAAGGTATTGTTTGTGTACTTATTAGAGACATCTTTTCTCGTAGATATCGCCGAAAATTTTGTAATAAAAAACCTATACCCTTTAATAATACATACCTGCCGATTTTTTGTTACTTTTCACCGAGACCAGCACAATCAAGTAGTCTACAAAATTTTCTAATGCCGAAAATCAGTATAACAGTCTCATATTGATTTAAATTGAAATCAACACTCAGATAGCCCAGTACAGAAAGTAAAAATATGTTGTTACCTTTCAAAAAGGTCACACTTTGTTTTAATCATATTTTTGTACATATTTTCTTTAATTTTTGTACATACATTCTTTTATTGTTCTTCAATTGTTAAGTAGTGATCTTTTATATTTCAATATTAATGTAGCGAGGCTTAAAAAAAAGGAGGAAAGTTAAAATTAAACTAGAATAATGAAATGATTTATAAATAATTGAACTTAAAACGAATTGGAATAAAACCTGAAAGAAAAAAAAAACATCGATTGTTTCCCATCCCTGGACATCCCTATGCACCCTCTATCCGTTACGCACATCAAACCACCATCATCGGCGTGCGAGGTTTGCCGAAGCCGACGACGTCGACGACGAAGCTATCGTGTCGAGGAAATAAAACTGCTGGTCACTATCGAACGAGCAGCTATTAGGTGAACCACTATCAAAAGTGCATGTTGTGCGCGTTTTCACTTCGATTATTTTTTTTAGTGAACCGCCATTGTGAAGTGAGAAGAAGTTGCCGGCGTGCCACGTTGTCCTCTTTGGCCCGGCCGGCGAATCGCTGAAAAAGTCCCCCCCCGTAGGACAGTGCCATTTAGAAGAACCCGCGGAACCACCGCTGAGAAGTGAAGAGAAGTTGCCGGCGTGCCATGTTGTCCTCTTTGGCCCGGCCGGCGAACCACTGAAAAAGTCCTCCCCGTAGGACAGTGCCAATAAGAAGAACCCGCGGAACCACCATTGTGAAGACAGTGCCAATTAGAAGAACTAGCGTAGCCGCCATTGTGAAGTGAGGAGAAGTTGCCGGAGTGCCACGTTGTCCGCTTTGGCCCGGCTGACGAACCACTGAAAAAGCCCTCCCCGGAGGACAGTGCCAATAAAACGAACCAGCGTAGGAAGCGCCAGTGTGCTACGGTGTGGCCCGGTTGGATGGTGATTACGGACGAATAAGGCCAACACCGTAACGCGATCAAGATTTTGCGACCAAGAACCTGAAGACCACAGCCCCCTCGCTGTATTCCGGCAACCATTTTGACCGGACATTTGGCTTACGGAAGCGCCTCGGATTCGCCGTTTGATTGATCCCCACCACGAACACGATGTGGGTTTCACGCCAACGAGTCCCAGATGCCAGCGTCGCCGTATCACCCCGTTCGGCCACGAGAAGGTTAGTGTGCTGGTAGGTGCTGATGGCATCGTCAACCGACAGGAAGTGCCCCTCCGAAGTTAAAGGTGTGTAAAATCTTTCCCATGTTTCCTTCCCCATAAAAATGTTATATCAACCCTGAAAAATCAACGAAAATTAAAGTATACGATGTAAATTAGAAATATTGGATACCCTTTTTAATTTAACCACGCTAAGCCCTGATTTCACTCGTTTTTGTTAGATCATTCTACCTCGTCTTTGTTTGGACGTTGAACAACGTCCAAGTTTTCTTTAAGGGAAGTCGTTCCACTTACCCCAATTCCCTCTCGGAGCCTGTGTTACGACCCTGAAGCCCAGGATAAAGCCTGGGTGGCCACAATAGGGTGGCCCCACAATAGTAAATTCTAACAATGTGTACACAAAAGACATCGCTCACGCGGATATAATTACATTTTATTAATTCTTTTCTTAAATAATTAATTCAATAATCTCAATCTTGTACAGTTACACCAGATTTTTTTTTGAACAGGTTGGCACAGACAAACAGACGTAACACTTCGAACATTTTTCGAATCAAATCATAGTCACGGAAACATGTTCGCCCAATGCTAAAAGGACTGAGTTTGACCGACCATCAACTAGGTGGCGGTAGTGGGCAAACGTCAAACTCGAGCAAAAACGATGAGAGCGCCACGGGTGGTCAGTTGGCCAACTATCAAATTTTCAAATAGACCGTTAAATCGGTGTACGATGCAAAATATCAGAGTGTTACGTCTGTTTGTCTGTGAGGTTGGTTTTTGCTATTGCAACAGGATCAAAACTGACTATGTTATAACAAAAAAAAAACGGCTCGTGAAAAACAAAAAGCGGGTGCATTTTATCTTTCCGCTCTAATAGATGAAACGATCATTTCACTACCCACATCCAAAGAAGCGCTTCAACATATAAGCGACTTCATCGATCAAATCACGCGAGTCGTTGATGCGCACGAAATAGGCGAAAAAGGATGTGAAAACAACATGCGCACCCTCATTGAAAACCTCATGCACTATGGCCTATCAAACATCCCTCTTCTCATCTCATAACTTATCGCATCCGATCGCATCTCACCTTACCCACTATGGTCACAGCCTTAGGGCCTTCTGGTATCCACCCACGCATCTCACCACCATTAACAGAAAGCTTGATGCTTTCGTTTTCTGTTAGAGCATCGCCACGGGAGTCCTCATCGCTATCCCTATTATAGCACTCCTTTTCGGGTGCTATATTAGGATAGCAACCCACCTTCCCACCAGTGGTGTCTATTTTGGGTTTAGCGACTTCAAAAACATATTGATTTTCCACCGTGCGTTGCTAAAAGTAGTCCTTACTTTTTATCGGACGTAGTACAAACTAAAACATTAAATGTATCCACTACCGGCACCTACTGAGCGATTTGTGAAATAACGTGTTTGGCATTGGGGATTATGTTTACATGAGGATGATTTTAATAGCAATTTCTTTCAAGTGATACGTTGCTATTCAAAATCATAGTCGTGGAAACATATTCACCCAATCTAAAAGGACTGAGTTTGGCCAATAGAGTGGCCAATCATAAACTAGGTGACAACAGTGAGCGAATGTAAAACTTGAACAAAAACGCTGCGAACCCCACAGTTGGGCAGTTCGCCAACTATTAAATTTTTAAATAAATGTGAATCAGTGTACGTGGGAATTATTAGTACTGAGTCTTTTTGTTTGTGATAGGGTTCTGGAAAACATCTAGTCACGTAAGACAAAGTAGGGAAGTGGAACCATCTCGGCTGGGGTCCTATTTTGGGCACTTTTCTGCTACACGGACAGAAAATTGTTCTCATTGAACTAAAAATAGTGATTGTTGATATTACATGCACAAATATCTTTGAAATCATGTAATATATTGTTATTTTTACAATTTTCTTCCATTTAAATTTAAATTTATTTCTGTTTGTTTTTTAAATATAAAGCTTTATGGAAAAAATTGTAGAAACAAAAATATGTTTATTATTTAATTTATTTAAATTTAATTCAGCTGCCCTATCCCTCGAATAAAAAAGTATTGTGAATATTAAAATATTTGACATGAATTCAATAAGATTTATTTTAATTGGTGAGCACACTAACGTCAATTCCCTCGCGAGCTGGATCTTGTTTATGTTTAACTGTCAAATAAGTGTGTTTGTTTCAATTACTAATTAAAAAAAACGAAAAATGTGTTTGAACAAGAAATATTGGACAGGTACGCAACAATTATTATTATTAAATACATGTTTTTTTTTAATAATTTTGTAGACCAACGGGGTAATTGAAAATTAACGACTTCCAGGAGTTCCGCTGATGCAAAAACTTACTCAGAAGGTGATAAAACATCTTCGACTAATGCAGAACCCAAGTCTATTTGTTTTCTATTGGTGAGTATACAAATAATAAACAATCTGCTGAATAACTTTAAATCATAATAAAAATCATAATATAAAGATTATTATTAATCTTAGAAATATAATTTGATTTCAGCTCCTGTCTGTATGCAGATTCCCCTACGTCGCGTCCACTACTTGGTCCGCTGGATATGTATCCGGACCGATCCGGACAAATAAATAAAACCTGAATTAATCCACCTATGGTGAACAGAACCCTTCTTACACTTATTAAAATTATGGTTGTATTATTCGTATGTATGATGGTGATTTTTGGCCATTCTAAAGAATATTGTAGATTTGGCATCAAATTGATTGCTTTCCATAATAGAATCATCGACCATGGGCTCAACTACCAGAAATGCCAGCCAGAATATCCTAGAATCTTGTGTGGAATGTTTAAACAATAGCTTACATATTCTGGAATATTGTATCTCTTGTTAACTGCCAATCTATTAATACATGGGTAAACAAATCATCGAGATACACTTTGTCAAATATTCTTTATCAGTTGACTAAATTAGATCCAAAGTACTTGGGACCCATCCATGGTTAAGGCACAGAGAAACAGACGTCACACTCTGCTCGCTTCCCATCGACCACCTTTTTAACGGTTGATTCAAATTTTCGGTAATAGGTCGATTGATCACTCGCTGTTCTGGCTTCGATTCTGGTTCTGTTTGACGTTTGCTCACTACTGACACCTAGTGATTGCCCGGCCAAGCACAGTACGTTTAGCATTGGGCGGTTATGTTTTGATGACGATGTTTTTCAATGAAACTTGTTCTAAGAGTTATGTCTGTTTCTATATGGTTATAGATCGAAACCAAGCATCATTTATACAATCTCGGTAACTAAATGTCCAATCAAAATAAAATTCAATACAATTGTACGAGGATGTTGTAGCTTTCATTTGATGCTAAGATAACCCGAATCGGTTGACAGACGGCTGTGAAATTTATTATGATACATTTTATCAGAAATCTCTCAATAGCCTAAATTTTATTACTCCTAAGTACTCCTCGAAAGATACAGTGATAGACATTCGTTTAGCCGAGAACAAAAAAAGTGTCAGGAAACTCATACAAAAGATTTTATGATAAAACTTTTTTATCCTAGTAATAGTATATCTAGTACAGTTTTATAAAAATGTGATACATTAAACTTACATATACACTGAAACAAAACCGAGGGTAAAAACCCTTCAAATTTCATTTTTTGCCTAGACATTCGTTTAGCCGAGGTAAATGAAAAATTGGATTTCAATAGATTTTTTGCAATTTCGTGAGTATATTTCGAGAATATACTCCAAGGCATTTTGTTTATGACGTGTTAGCAAGATATTTGACCTTGAAAGTTTATTTATTTGTGAAATTCAGAGAAATATTATAAAAAAATGTTCTGATAAGGAGAAGCGACGATAAACAAATTTATTTAAGAAAATTGATTTCTGTAAACACTCAAACGTAAGCTAGATTAGCAGTTTTGAAAATATGGCACATAATTATTGTCAGAAATGTTCAAATTATTGCATAAAATGTCATGAAAAAATAAGTATATTGGTTTTTGGTTGGTTAAACTTTAAAATGGGATTGATAAAAGCTAAAATAAATAGTTCTGCATTGAAATAAATACGTGCCCTAATGCCTGTGGAGTATACCTGTTTGATACTACCATTACTAAATGAGTTAGAAGACTGTAAAGTGAAAGAACTGCAAGAAGTGTCAGATTTTGTGTACCCTGTTTATTCAAAAGCAGATGCTCATACAAAAATGCAAGATTTGGTTAAATAATTGGCTTACTTCATTCAATCTGAAGAAGTATATTATAAATAAGTCTTAGTTGTGAACCACATTCATTTTTAACATGATTTATTTGAAAAGAATGTCTAAATTATGAAACAAGTAGTTCATGCTAGAAATTTGAATACTTTCGGTGCCATTTCTCGAAATATGAGCCGTCCAATGTATATTATTTCAGCCAGAATACAGTCTAGAAGATATTGGGAGCTATTAGAAGACGTAATAGTAGTAAATGCTGTGATTTATGCAAGTGAAACCATCATATTTCATCAAAACAATGCTTAAATACGTGATTTTTTGATGGTTTGTGTTATTTTTTTCTGTTAAAATCGTTGTTTTTCGCAAAATTTCAACCTGCTCTGGTCATGAAACTTTCATTAGATTCGTTTGAAACACTTCCGATAAAAATAACTACATCAAATCTCAATTGAGAAACATTTAAAATATTATGACATATTTATATGAGATGCATGCAAAATTAATATGGCAACACTTCCAAAAACGATCTAATTCATTATTTACAAGTCGATATATATGCAGATCACCATACAAAATGACTTTGTTGGATATTTTTCGAAATTTGATAGTTTTTTATTATGGAATTCTAAAAATTGTACAATTCAGCTAAACGAATGTCTAGGCAAAAAATGACATTTGAAGGGTTTTTACCCTCGTTTTTGTTTCAGTGTATATGTAAGTGTGATGTATCACATTTTTATAAAACAGTACTAGATATACTATCACTACGATAAAAAAGTTTTATCATAAAATCTTTTTTGCAATTTCTCATCGTAATAGGCTGTTTAACCTCACGCAAATCTGACAGGAAAAGGCCTACTTTCCCACACTAAATTAACAGTGCTGTAATGGTTCATTACAGCACTGATTTGCGTTGCGTAATGAACTATTACAGCACTGTTTTCAGTTTTGATCAACTTCTTGATGCTTTCTGGACGCAGTTTTGAAAAATTGTGACAGCTGCACAGTATAACCTGTTTTCATAAGATTTTTTTTAAATATGGCTATGATCATCAGTGTGCAGTTTGATGAAAAAGTTTTGTTAAAAACTATCCTCAAGCGGTAATTTATGAACTTGCAAAAAATGTTGTACGCAACTCGGTGCAGAACTTGATTTTTACAGCACTCGTCGTAATTATCCAACTCGGCAAGCCTCGTTGGATAAATGTACGACTCGTGCTGTAAAAATCGTCATTCTGCACCTTGTTGCGTAAACTACTATTGTATGAGTTTCCTGGCACTTTTTTGAAATTTTTTTAGCCTCGGCTAAACGAAAGTCTATCACTGTATATCGGAAACAAAATGTCTAAACGGAATGAAGTTCAATAGCATACTACTAGGATGCTGCACCTTTTATTTGCTGATGAGAGAACTCAAATCGATTGAGACACGGCTGAGAAATTTATGGTGATACACTTTGTCAAAAATATCTTTTTTTTTCCTTTTAAACCATAGGGGGATAAATCTGCTCATCAGACACCCTAACAGGAAGGGTAGTGTGGGGTTAAGGCCGTCTTCTACAACGCCAGTAGAAGCCAGGACTACTCTCTCCTCGACCCACTAAAACACATTCCTACACGGAAAGATCGATGTACACAGAGCAAGGAGTAACTTTCACGCAGCGATCGAAAAGACAAAAGATTTCATGCAAACTTGTGTGAAAATTCACGCAAATTTGTGTAAACCCGGATCAGCACATTTTTTGTGCTGATCCAGTCGCACGCAAATATGAGTGAAAAATCCTTTGTCTTTTCGCAAGTTACTCATTCGCTGTGTACTTTCGTTTTAGGGTGTATGGTCGCCAAACCCTACGTCTCTCCGGAACCACCAAGAAGGTATTGCTTCAGAGAGGGGCTAGTGCATATCGCACCCTCAAGGTTAGCTGCCGTAGCCTAGCAGCAACGAACATCGATGACTCGCTCTGGAGAGTCCATCACGATAGCATGCTGGCGCTTAGCCAGTTTCCCGAGTGGTCCTCGCCACTCCCTTTCAGTCTTCAAAAATCATCATTGCAAAGCTGAGTTTTAAAAAAGTATGCGTTGAAAAACTCAATGCTTCGCTACAAATTCGATCATTCGCATTTTATTGCTCCTGTGATGATTTGGTGTGAAATACTGCATCATTGATTCAAATCATTTCAACGCAACGGTGCCAAGCATTTTTGACGTTTGAGCGAAGCATCAGAATTCTCAGACCAAATCAAGAGCGTTCTACTGCAGTAAGCGTCTCTGAAAATGTTTGATGCGCACAGATTTCAATTTAATGACCTTGGATACATTTAGGGTTCTCAATTGGATATTTCTCTAACTGACTAAATCTCTATGACACAATTTCCGAATCACAAACTATGCGTGTTATCAAATTTTACGTTTCAGATATCATACTTTATTTTTACTAGTAATTTGTACATAATCATATCCAAAAGAATAAACGCTGACGATAAGAATAATGTTTTCCATGAGTGTTGGTATTTTTGCCGCATAATACTTGAGGAGAGACAGGTAGTAGAACCTAGGAAAGAGCCCAAAATCAGTTTGAAAACGTACTGAATTTCTACTGGGAAATTCTACTTTACTACCATTTTGTTGGTTATTATAGTAAGATGTTCGGGCAACAATTCTTGAAACGTTGTAACCAAATCGTTACTATCATTTTTCTGGTTTTACTAAATTGTCCAGCTGGATGTCTGGGTTTTGTAGTTCTATTATTGGGAAATAGAATGTTAATGGGACAAATATCGAATATTGTAAATGAATAAATTAAACTATAGAAAGAACTTTTTATTTGGTTGGTATTATTTTGCTGCTCCTTACAAAATAAAACAGATGAAAAATTAGAAAATTTGGCAGCTGTCTTCATTACTTTGGATCGATTTGGTTTAATGCATTTCCGTGGGATTATTTTCATTGAGGCGATCCGGGACCCCACCCAACCAGTCAGATCCACCATGTGTAGGAAAGGCTAGAATAAGACCGGTCAACATATTTCATTTTCGCCCATTCTCGATCAATGCTGAAGGAAATTGAGGAGACCTTGGAAGTTCAAGTTTATAAATTAAATGTATACTTGTCTGAAGGAAGGACCAGGACTTAGTTGACTTTCGACCAGACGCAAATTAAATTTGTTACTAGCGTTGCTAGGCCTACCGCATACGGTTGTTATGCCTGAAACATTGCCCGCCGTGTGCGAAGAGTTGATCAATGATTTAGATCAATGATGCAGTATTTTGCCAAAATGAGAGGAGCAAATCGCAGCTAAGTTGATTCGCCAAACAAGGAGCGTGCATTTTTCTACTCCTTAGTTTTTAGATCAAAGCAACGAAATGCAAAGGATATTTTGAAGACTGCTCCCTTTGTCCTCGGAAGGCGGGCAGGGTCAACTCCGCCCGCGCCCTACTGCTGAGCGGACATCAAGAACTGATGCCCACATGCAACCCGATCTGACCTGCCCGCAAAGGAAGGATATCACTACCCTTCAGGCCCTATCAGATGCATCCGTAGGTTGCAGATAGCAGGGTCTCACCTACCCCGACCCATGCCGGGGACCCCTTTCCAACCGCGGGCTCGGATCCAACCCAGTAGACTGACGCCACGACAGCACCGCTACCGGGACTTCCTCTCCGCGGCCACTTAATCGCTGTAAGGGTCGATTTCGGCCGCAGGGCACCGGTATGACCTACGAAGCCGACTTCGAACCCCTGGACCACCTCTTGTACTGCATCTGGACTAACCATTCTCCGAGTCCACGCGCCACCTCCTCTGTAGCTCCCAGACGATATGGGTGATAGCCGTTGAAACGGCATTCCAGCTAATCTCATCCCTACACATTCTCTGGACCAAGTTGTCCGGAGTTGTGTCCTCCCCGCATGTGGCAAGCATGCGGTCACGCATTGTGCGAAAACGCGGACACACGAACAAAACGTGTTCCGCCGTTTCCTCTAAACCATTGCACACTGGGCATTCGGGAGAATCCGCATGCCCGAAACGGTGTAGATACTGTCGGAAGCAACCATGACCTGTAAGGACCTGTGTCAGGTGGAATGTAACTTCCCCATGGCGCCTATTAATCCAACTATCTACCCTCGGTATCAACCTATGGGTCCACCTTCCTTTGGTGGAACTGTTCCACGCGCGCTGCCATTTGACCATAGAGGCCATCCTGACAGTCTTGCGTATGCCTCTTGTGCCGCGCATTTCGAAGCACTCCATGTCCTCACTGATAAGAATGCTGATAGGCACCATACCAGTAATGACACAGAGAGCGTCGTGTGACACGGTACGGTACGCGCTTAAGGTTTTTCAATTGTTTTTCCCATAGCCTTAATTGTTCGTTTTTATCCGGGTTGCAACCCTCAGACACATAAGCCTGTAAGTACTTTCCAGCTCTTATCTCGGTCTTGAGCGCGGCTTTTGCAGCGGCGAACACCACCCGCCGTTCGTTTCGCTCTTCCTCTGATCGTGCTCGCTGCATCCGCCGCCTAGCCCGTAGGCAGGCGCGGCGCAGGTCCGCAATCGCGTCGGTCCACCAGTAAGCCGGTGGCCTCCCATTTCTAGGATGGACTCGCCTAGGCATGGTCGCATCACACGCACGTGAGAGCACCGCTACCAGCTCGTCGCCGTCTAAAACGATTAAGTTTCGCTCACGGCGGAGTGCTTCCCTAAATACCTCTTCGTCGAAGTATGATGTCTTCCACCTACGAGGGCTTGGCCTTGGCCTAGCCGCCTCTTCTTCTATCCGCTGTCTGCTGTTGTTGTAGTCGATACTGTAGCGAACCGCCAGGTGGTCGCTGTGAGTGTAGCCATCATCTACTCTCCAGTTCGAACTACTTGTTAAGCCAGGACTACAAAAGGTCACGTCAATAATTGACTCCGCTCCGTTTCGACTATGGGTACTCTTGGTGCCGACGTTAGCCAAGTCGACATCTAAGATGGCCAGTGTTTCTAGCAGGATCTGACCCCGCTGGTTCGTGAAACGGCTTCCCCATTCCACAGCCCAGGCATTAAAGTCACCCGCTATTACCACCAGCCTTCGCCCTGTTAGCACGGTCGTTAAGCGGTCCAGCATTTGCGTGATCGGCCACCGCGGAGGCGCATAACAGCTACAGAAGAAGACCCCGTTTACTTTGGCGACCACGAAGCCCTCGTAGGTAGTAGACACCAACTCCTGCACGGGGTATTTACCCGTCGTCCATATCGCCGCCATTTTTCTGGTCCCATCCGAGGCCCTGTTGCCGTTGCCGGCGGGTACTCGGTATGGGTCCGAAATGATGGCGATATCCGTCTCCCACTCAGAAACCGCCTGACAAAGCAGTTGCTGAGCCGCATCACAGTGGTTCAGGTTCAGCTGCGTTACCTGCACTGTGATTTGTTGTTCACTGCAGCTTTCTTAAAGGCCGGGCACCCTGGACCACCCATCGTATGTCTGTTTTTTCGAGGTTTTCCCGGTACAGATCATGCAGATGGGCGGACTCGTGCAGCTTTGGGCCTTATGACCTTCAGCGCCGCATCGCCTACACTGTTTGCGCCTGTCGGGGCCTTTGCAGTCCCACGACTTGTGTCCTGGTTCCAGACACCTGAAGCAAACCTCTGGTGGCTCGTGGAATGTCAGGTGACATACACACCAGCCCACCTTTATACTTCCTACTTTAACGGACTTTTTAACATCCGCCACAGGTAGCTGAACCAAGGCTATCGGTGTCCCTGCTGGCCCTCTCCGTAGCTTAACGGCTGCGGCGCACTGTTGCCGCAGTGCCGTGACGAGCTCTTCCACTTCGGTGATCTCGTCAATGTCTTTGACCTTCAGAGTCGCCTCATGTGTCAAAGCCCTCACCTGCACACCCTCACCAAGGACCTCTTCTGCCAGCCTCTTGTAGGCGGCGCCCTTGTGCTCCTTCTGGCGCTTCAGCTCCAGGATCATCTCACCCGTACGAGTACGTCTAATACTGCGTACGTCGGCTCCGAGATCCTCAAGCTTGGCGTCGCTTCGCATCGTCTTCAAGACGTCCGAGTACTTAGACTGTTCGGTCTTGATGACGATAGCGCCCAAGTAACCACTAAGCCATAAAAATTGGCACCAAGTTGGTTCTATATCCACATGAAGAGCAATTTTAACAGAGCTCATTAGAACTACATCCTATAATAGATCTGCTTAAAGGCCAATTTTGGCGAAATATTCGGCTGATATACGGCCAGCTTCAATCTGCGTACCGAGTCTCTGGTGAAAGAGTTGTCAAAAATGGGTCAAGAAAAAAGAAAAAAAAAGTTATTTACTTTCTTTGTTTTTTTTTCTCCGGATGTTTTCCATCGAAGTCTACTTTTCTTCGATTTTTACGGCCTGATCGAGATTCGATCTGATGTTCTCGGGGTCGTAAGTCTTAAGTGGATGTCGTCACGTTTCCCATCTGCTCCATCGATGCACCAAGAGATCGGTTTGCTCAGCCCCGTATTTAAGGAAAAGAAGGCAACAAGTTGGGACAGCATTGATGTTCCGATTCGAATGTTCCGGATGATCCGATGTTCGGATATGAAATCGGGCACAATGTGGCCGCATTGGAAATGTATAAAATGGTTTTATGGAGAGTGGAGAGAGATCTGCAAGATATGCAACTAGGGAAGTTTGGGAGGTTGACGAGGTTCCGTAACAAGAGGAATCAAAATGGGGCCCATCGATTAGTTTTGGTGTTCGTCTGTAGGAAAAACGATTGAAACTCCACAGATAAACATCTTATGCATTTATATCATAATCGAGGAAGCAGCTATACATTTGCTGTTTCAATGTATTTAATGCTTGAAGTGTCCGACGACAAGCTTCCACCGCACTATCGATAGTACGAAATTTCCAAGGAGATTTTATTGTATTGCTTCGGTTTTGTTTTGTTTTGCTTGAAATCAGCTTCGATTGATAAAAACGTCATGCACGCCAAGCCTTTTAACAGCACTGTCAGGCTTCTTATTCGGCTGATAGACACTGGGTTTACAAGCACTATAGCATAGCGTCATATACTGATGTACGGCTTATTTCAGTGCTTACTATTTATAATGCCTGAGAGCATTTAAAAATTTCCTACTGAGCCTGTTGACACGAAAAAGCTGCTGTATGACCTTTAGACCGCTTACGCCAGTGCTTAGTGATTACTTGGGCGTCGCCTTTCTCGCGCCTGGCACCTGCCTTCCTACGCCTTGGCTTGGCGTCCTGCACTTCTGCCTGCGGATTCACCTTCTTCTTCCTCTTCCGCTCTACCTTTGTCCAAGGAGGGTCCTCTCCTTGGATCGCCCTGCTCTGTGGCTGCTGAGGGCCCACCATTAGTCACAACCCCTTGTTCCCATCATTCCGGGACGGGCCGGCCTTTTCAGGCCCTCCCTTCCCAGCTTTCCGGGAACCCTGGCTGGGGTCCGACTTTCCGGCATTACCACCGGCTTTCGGGGTTATTATACGCCTGGCCTTGCGGGCGCCGCCAGACAGCTTCTCACCTGACGGCTGCCTCATCCGCTTCTGCGAATGCTTGTCACGTTTGTCACGAGCATTCGCTTCCACTCTCTTCGGACTACCCGCGAAGGAGAAGGCCTCCGTTTGTGTAAACTTAGACGCTTTCTCCTTTGCGGGTTTCGCCGCTGCTGCAGCCAGCAACGCGACCGCGTGCTCCTGCTTGGCCTCATCGACAGACGCTCTAAGCCGAAGCAAGGCCGTTTTCAGGTCCTTGCTTATATTCGACTTAGTTGTCGCAAAGTCGATAATTTTGCCAAGCTGCTGCTCAGCTACCTCTAATGCGGGCCGTCCTTTTCCTGCTTCTTGGCTGATGGCCCTCAGCAACCATGCTCCGTCCATAACCTCCGCCGGCTGGCTTGCCGTGGAGTGGACAGGAGCTCCCACGCTTGAGCTGCGTAAGCAGCTTCCAGCACCTGACTCCTCGCTGCTCCTTGTTGGAGACCTCATCAACTTGCTTCTTGCGAAGGGGTTGATCGCACCACTACTACCTGTTGCACTAGTTTTTTGAATTGGATGTTTACTCATATTTTATTCCCACGAGTCGCACGAGAAAGAATGTCCACCACGCCAGAGCTCTGCATTAACGCGGTAAGGGACAGCTTACTGTGGGGGATGCCCAGGTACCCCACAGGCTCCGTTAAAGATCGAGCATCTTTTTCACCCCCTCGATCACTCATTCCTCGGCACGGGTCGCTTGACACCTTGAATTGGGGTTAGTAGTCCTATTCTTAGCCGGCAACTACGCGGCTGACTCGCAAATGGGGGGGGTGCGTCAGGCCCCAGGACATCCGTCCCTACTGCCATTCGGTTTTCTCTGCTGAGGGAGGTAGGGAGGAAAAAACACACACACACACACACACACACACACACACACACACACACACACACACACACACACACACACACACACACACACACACACACACACACACACACACACACACACACACACACACACACACACACACACACACACACACACACACACACACACACACACACACACACACACGCGCGCACATACAGACATTTGCTCAATTCGTCGAGCTGAGTTGATTGGTATATGTGACTCGGCCCTGCGGGCCTCGGATCGAAAGTCGGTTTTCCAAGCGGTATTTATACCCTTCTTATGGGTGTAAGAAGGGTAAAAAGGTGCACCATGATGCTGATCAAAAATCATTATACTTAGCAACTAACATTGGCTTTTGATAGCAAGAAATGGAAAATAAAATGAAAACAAAAATAAGAAATATTCATATGTAAATAATATTATGCTTTTATTTTCAATATACGATACGATAGAAAGTAAAATCAATTTATGTTAAAATAAACAATCCTATTTTAATTTGCACCTGTCAAACAACGAAAGTCGATGGTAGAATCTCACATATTACTTTCAACAATCAATCTTCACTTAAAAACAAACAGACTGGATTGTATAAACAATAATATTTCTTTTTGAGGCCAGAACAAAGTGAAATTTTGATTGAGTTTAAGTCAAATATTGTTGTTTTTAGCAGATATTTTTCTGCGTGTACTCTACATGTGTACGAAAACCGATTTTAAAAATATTGTTTTGTTATTTAATAAAATATCAAAAACCAAAAAGTGAGGAAATGGATCCAGTTTCGCCTTAATGCTGTACACGGCCTGAAAATACACACAAAACTGAGCTAAACTGGAACAGCTCAAAAAATGAGTAAATTGCATTTCCAACGATAGCGCTGGTCAACGTATCTAAATGCGTATTTAGATATTTATGTTGAGCGCTGGCCCAAGTGCGACTCATCAGTTTAAGGCCCCTTAGCGTGTCATCGCAAAATGGCTTCTTCAAAATCATTCGCCGAAATCAACTTTACACAACATTGCACCAATACATATTTGTAAAAAATCGACACTTATCTTATTCTATAAAATAATCAATTTCACGCGAGATATTCAGCATAAAAATGTATTCACACTACTTCAAATACAAGCCTCTTTCCAAGTAATCACGATTACTAAGCATTAGTTCACTCGAAAGTAGAAATTTTTAACGATTTGTTTCGACCGCACTAAAATGTGGTTGGCGGTGTTTACCACCCACCGCAGTACCAACGACGACGGCGGCAGTGCGGTGATGTCTTTTGGCGCACACAATTATCGATCATTGCACGCAGTGATGTCGATCCTGCTGGCCTAAGCATCAACGAAATTGATCGAAATTAATTAAAAAATCCAGTCAAACACATTGGTTATGCGTCATAAAATCAAAAATAATTTGAGGGGTGATTATTTTTTAACTTTTTTACCACAATTGCTAGTGAAATAAGCAAAGCATTGTAATTTACGAAATCTTCACCAAGCGGTCCGCTAGCACTGCTGTTGCAGCAGCAAACATAAACAGTGGAGAGCGTACCAAAATAATTCGATCATTTCTAGCTTGTTACATAAAAAATCTAACATTTTTCGTGACATTTGGATATGTTTCCTTGTTATTCATTGAAGTAGAGTAGTTTACTGCTTGAGTTGCTTTCAAGTGATTCATATTCTCGAAATGTTTACATTGGAGGTACCGAGACAAAGAGGTGCTATTTTTGTTTGTTTGTTTATGGAATTGGTATAGAAAGGCTACACAACTACTATCGTGCTTGATGATTGTTTGGAATAAGAATCAAATAAGAAGAGCAAAATTTGAGCTGACACGTTAAGGGGCCTTAAGCCGTATAATATTAATGATGTGAAGAATATTATACGGCTTAAACCAGTTGGATTTTTACACTTGGGCCAGCGCTATTGCTTTAAATGCAATTTACTCATTTTTTTAGCTGTTCCAGTTGAGCTCAGTTTTGTGCGAATCTTACTCATTTTAGGGTATATGTACCATTCCTTGGCCTAATTTGCAAGCCGCCTTGACAATTTTGACCATAACTCATGAATTAATAGCACTAGAAATAATATGTTGACCCTATTACACGCTCTAAGCAATGCATGTTTCACCAATTGGAAGTAAACTTACGTAAATATTCAAGAATTTACTTATTTAGGCTGAAAAGATTCGATGCGATGGTATGCAACGTTGGTCTATGGTACAAAAATTGGCCTATTAGTGGATACAACGTTGGCCTATTACTTTCCATGCACTAGAACCACTAATTATCTCATTTTTTTCAATATTTCTGCTGAAGTATTATCTCTGTTTGTTCACCAATCTTACTTTTAATTTATATTTTCGGAGTCAAATTTTCAAAAAACTATAAATAAATCACTTTAACTAAAGTTCTTTCTTAATTTAGTAACGAAAACAACGCAACCCTATTATTGTGTTATATTTTTACAGTCACCGCACACAAAATCTTTCTTCCTGTTCGATCTTTCTGGTTCTTACGCAAGAAATGTTGTTGACGCCTTTTTATCGCTTTTTTGACGTCACTTTACTGATGGGCCAAGATTTGGGTACATACACTGAGACGATTTTCCGTATACCTTTTATGTGTGAAACTACATAATTTTTTGCAATTTGTCGCTACTTATAAATAATAAAGGAGACAAACATACTTTTTATGGCATTCATCAGTAATAAAATTTATGTTTCAAGTCTTATGATTTCGATTTGTCTTGACAAATAAAATGTATGTGTGAGGCTTATAGCTTTTATATTATGTTATTCATAATCATTATGTCTCAATTTTTAATGATAATTATAAATTAAATTATTCAAAATAAACTCTTGTTTGTTTTTCTTTAGAAAATAATTTTCTTTTATTTATCGGCAAAACGTTTTACTAAAGATATTTCAACTAGAAGAATATGATAATAGCGCATCAACTCCGACATCCTTTCGACAGCGCGCCTTGTATTTCATCTACGAAGTGGGATCTCGTCGGTGGTTGGATCCCGCTTATCGTTTCTTGATCATTGATATTCACATTGTGGGGACCAAGTCCATCGAATGCCAATGTGGTGGGCGAGAAAAAACAATGCTGTCCGCTCTGCTGTTGCTTCGGCGGCTTGTGGTCCAGAAGGTAAAAATCGCTTTGGTCGCGGAAGACAATCATGAGTATGCATGTTCCGCCGGAATGGCTAGGTCCCATATTTGTCCCGGCCAACTTTGAGTGGCGCTGAATAAAAAAAAAAACAAACTGCAATCAAACAATATAATTCTTTTATATAAGAATGTAAGCTTACCTCGACAATACAGCAGCTGAATCCACGAAAGAAAGTTGGTTTTTCAATGTTGAAAGTTCCTGTGATGGCCGCAACAATCGTCTTGATGACCGTTGGAAAACTGAATCAGCCAAAGTTAAAAAGTATGTGTGAACATACATAATTTTTAACTATAGGAAAGGAACCATAAAATTTATGTTTGGCCAAACATAATGATGATTAATAGGGTGCATACGTCTCATGCGTCACCTTATCAAAGCTAAACAGGTTGTTATGATTATTATATTCATTCAAATAAAGGCAATCATAACAATGTCTTATAAATTGTATTAAAACGAGCTTTATAAACTTAAAGTTTGCAATTTTATCAGTGTAGTGAAAAAAATGTCCTCAATATTCGGCCCACATTCAATTTGTAAAATAGTTATTATTCGTTCAAAACAAATACACAAGATCAAAATAGCGTCTTTGACCGTCGCATCAAACGTTCAGTTATTGAAAAGTCAATTCGAAATGTTCCAGAATCATGCCATTTATGATCATGTGTATAGACTACCCACTAAGCCGAAGAATCATGGCGTCTACAAAAGCTAAACAAAGTGACATTTTCATTCAATTTTAATGCTCCGAAGTGCTGAAATTGAAACGAAATGTTACAGTTGTTTGGCGCATAGCTTTTCCGATATCCAATTATGCGTGTTTGTTTGAGTTTTTGGTTGACATTGAGATAGGCCGAACGAGGGGACTATGCCAACGAAGCATCCCGATACCCTATGTCGTTTTCGTTTTTGCGGCGGTGCTACACCGGTGCAGCACTTTTGCACCAAAAATGTTCGTTTTTGATTTTCGTGCTGCACCGGTGTAGCACTTTTTCTGCACCGCTCACGATAGTGCAGCACTCAGAAAATCGGGAGTGTAGCAGGTGTACACCGCATCCGCCAATCAGCGTTTGCGAAGTTGTCAATATTTTGTTTTTTATACACGCACACCAATGCAGCTACACCAAAAACGTTCGTTTTTTCAGCGAAAAGTGTAGCACGAAACGGTGTAGCACCGCCGCAAAAACGAAAACGACATTAGAGTAACTCCGTAACTTTGAAAATAAACTATTAAACTATGTATTACGGCTTGAGATGCTTGGTTTTCTAACATGATTTCAAAGTTGTAATAAATTTGTAATTTTATTGTTAGCCATTTTTAGGATCAAGGATGATTTTGAAATTTGTGTGGGAGGATCGGGTAGCCCCTCGGTAAAAAACTTCGTGCAGGCAGTTCTAATCCGACCGCCATACTGGTGATCTCGCGTGTGCGCGTTGTAATGTTATTTCTCTAAATAAAGAAACTATTTCGATATTCTCTCAACTCTAAACCCTTCCGTCTTACATGGGGGCTCGATCCGGGAAAGAGAGTTGTTGAGACAGTGTACGCGATGTGTTAAAAGTGTGATTTAATAAATCAAAAGTGAAACGACGCGAATCGGACGATTCACGCTGACCAAGCTCGGCATTCAGCGAGAGTGCGAAAAACGAGGATTGCCGACGACGGGAAATAAAAAGGCTATGGCAAAACGCATTGTCGATCACGACAAAACGATGGCGGAAAACGACGGCGCTCCTGAGGCCAAAGACGCGGCGCAGGATTGCAACTAGAACGACGGCGATGCGAATGTTGAAAACGATGACGACCGACGCGCCGACGACGACGACGGCTTGGTCGATGAAGTTGATGACGACGACCGCTCGAACGACGAAAACGATTACTCTCACAGAGATGCTGACGACGATACGGACGACGCTGAATTCTTCACGCCGGCGGTGGGTAGAAAGAGAACGACGTCTACGCCGAAGCCAACCCCACTCCCACAACAGGAGCAACGACCATACTCATTTCGTGATGTGGAGGACAGCATCGAAGCATTCGGAGCAGAGGAAGGCCACGATGTGAAAATGTGGATGAACCAGTTTGAGGCCATGGCGAAAAGAGCATTCTGGAACGATGAGCAGAAGTTAATAATGTGCCGGAAAAAGTTGATTGCCACTGCACGGCGATTCGTGTTTTCCCAACGCGATTTATCAACATTCTCGAAGCTGAAGACTGCCCTAATCCGTGAATTTTCCCCTTTCGTACGGGCAAGCGACGTTCATCGCACGTTGGCTGGGCGTAAGAAGAAGCCGACGGAATCGACGCGAGACTATATCTACGAAATGCAACGAATTGCCCTCGCGATCAATCTTGATGAGCCAAGTGTGTGTGAGTACATTGTCGATGGAATAACGGACGACGCATTTCATCGCTCCCTCTTGTACGAAGCCAGCACGATCCGAGAGCAGAAGGCGAAGCTGCTTAACTCCGAAAAGGTACAGCGGAAAGCGGAACGCAAGCCGAGAGTGGACGACGACGCCGGACGAAAGAAAGAGCACCGAAAATCGGAATCGACGAAGCAGAGCAGTAAACCCGAAGCGAAGCGTCACTGCTTCAACTGCGGCGAGGCGTCGCATGTGGCGAACGAGTGCCCGCAGAAGAACGACGGACCGAAGTGTTTTGGCTGCAACTCGTTTGGTCACCTGTCGAAAAATTGCAGCAAGAAGAAGGAGAAAAAGAAGAGTGACAAAAAAGCAGCATCCAAAGTGAATGTACTGCAAGCCGACGGCAAACCGTGTGTGATGATGAAGTTGTTCGGGCGCGACTTTTCTGCGATAATCGATACCGGGAGTGAAATTTCATTGGTTCGGCAGGATTTGTGGACGGATCTGTCGGAATCCAGTCCGCCGATGAGAAAATCATCGATGAAGGTGCGCGGCTACGGTGGAAAAGTGATTACGGTTTGCGACGAGCTAGATCTCAAAGCCGAAATCGAAGAAGAAAAATACGTTGTGCGTTTCTATGTTGTGCCGGTTGACGCGATCGATATGCAATTGTTAATTGGAATGGATTTCCTGAACAGTGTCGATTATGCGATTACTCCCGATGGGGCGCGAGTGAAAAAGTTCCCACCAAAAGTTGAAGAGCCGGAACAGAGTGATGCCAAATGGATCCGTCGCGTAGAGGAGTACATTGGTGAAAACGAGATTTCAGTGCCGTACAAATACCGCGACGAAGTTTTGGGAATGATTGAGAACTATAGTCCGAGTCAGTCAGTGGTTGCTGCCAATGAATTATCAATCAAGTTGAAGGACGACGACGCCGTTTGTGAAAATCCTCGTCGGTTGGCACAGCTGGAAAAAGAAGTGGTGAAGAAGCAAATCGGGGAATGGATGAACAACGGCATAGTGCGGCCATCCGAAAGTGAATACGCGAGTCCGGTTGCGGATCGTACCGCGTCTGTGTTGACTACCGAGAAATAAACAAAAAAGTAGTGCGCGATAAATTTCCGATGCCCAACGTTGAAGACCAAATCGATCGGTTGTCGGAGGCTCGAGTGTACACGACGCTCGATCTGAAGAATTCGTACTTTCACGTACCGATAGAAGAGAAGAGTCGAAAGTACACCGCGTTCGTGACGAGTGATGGACAATATGAGTTTCTACGAGCACCGTTTGGATTGTTTACAAGTGGTAACGCGTTCGGTCGATTCATTACCACGGTGTTTAAAGACTTGATCAATGACGAGACGATTATGGCATTCGTGGACGACGTCATCATTCCGTCTGAAGATGAAGAACAAGGACTGAAAGTGTTGAAACGAGTGTTGGAAGTGGCTGAGAAGAATGGATTGCAGTTTAATTGGAAGAAGTGCGCTTTCCTGCAACGTCGAGTAGAACATCTCGGCTATACGATTTACGATGGCCGTGTGGAGCCGGCACCTGCGAAGGTCGAGAAGTTGTTGCAGTTTCCGCAGCCAACAACAGTGAAGCAACTGCAGCGATTTTACGGATTGGCCAGCTACTTCAGGAAGTTCGTCCCAGCGTTCGCAAGCCTAACGCGTCCGCTTTCAGGTATGTTGAAAAAGGGAAGTTCTTTTCAGTTTGATGAAGATGCGGTGAGTGCATTCAACCGTATCAAGGAGATTTTGGCCAGCTTCCCAGTGTTGCGGATTTTCCACCCTGACGGCGACATCGAGGTTCATACCGATGCCAGCAAGAAGGCGTTGGCAGGTATCCTGATGCAGAATGCGAACGATGATGGGAAATTCCACCCCTGCTATTACTACAGCCGCCTTACGAATGGTTCCGAGAAAAACTACCACTCCTACGAGTTGGAAACGTTGGCCGTTGTCGAATCCGTTCGAAAGTTCCGATGTTATCTGCTTGGCCGGAAGTTCAAGATCATTACCGACTGCATGGCCTTCAAAGATTCGATGTCCAAGAAGAAGCTGAACCCTCGGATTGCAAGGTGGGTCGTGGATCTCGCCGAATTCGACTACGAGGTTGAACATCGCCGTGGAGAGAAGATGCCTCACGTGGATGCTCTGTCCAGGGCGAGTGTCATGGTCGTGTCCGCACCGATTGTTGCCAAGGTTCGTGCGGCACAGAAGCAGGATCAGAAAGCGATGGCGATTTTGACGGAACTGGAGCAGGGTGAAGGTGTCAGCAGCTATTCTGTGAGCAACGGTGTCTTGTACGAAGGTGATGGCGAATCGAAGAGGATCTACGTTCCGGAGTCTATGGAGATGGAAATCATTCGGTCGGCGCATGAAAGAGGACATTTCGGAGTCAAGAAGGTGAAGTAAAGGATCAACGAGGACTATTACGTACCAGGACTAGAGGAGAAGATCAAGCGGTGCATTGTCACATGTGTCGCTTGTATCGTTGGTGAAAAGAAACGAGGAAAACCTGAGGGAGAGTTACACCCCATCCCGAAAGGTGATGTCCCGTTGGACACCTTCCATGTCGACCATTTAGGCCCAATGCCATCAACCAAGAAGTCCTACAACTACATTCTGACGGTGATTGATGCCTTTACCAAGTTTGTATGGCTGTTCCCTACGAAGTCAACGACCGCGGAAGAAACGGTGAAGAAGCTGCGCATAATCACCGACACCTTCGGTAACCCGAGAAGGATTATTTGCGACCGAGGCTCCGCATTCACGTCCGGATTATTTACGAGATTCTGCGAAGACGAAAACATTGAGCTTCAAAAGATTGCTACTGGAGTGCCCCGTGGCAATGGACAAGTAGAGCGTTTTCATCGAATCATCATTCCGATGATAACTAAGATGTCCGTCGACAAGCCAGAGGAATGGTTCAAGCATGTGCCTGACGTTCAAAAATGCTTGAATAACAGTTGGCAAAGAGCGATTGACATGACACCCTTTCAATGGACTACCCGCTTGGCGCACACCCACAGTTGATCAGCAGGAGTAAATCCATTTTATTTTGTATGGTGAAAAGCATCTAAACTTGAATTACTTGAAATAGAAAGCTTTTACTGAAAAAATATTTGGTAGGCTTAATAGTAGTCACCATTGTGCACAACCACTACCAAATATTTTTTCGAATAATGTATTCCACTTCGATAAACTTGCCTTTAGATGCTATTCGCCATACAATATTTTTGCGATTTACTTTTAGCGATTTTTCGCGCATAGAAGCTAGCGCCACATTGGTCGATGCGGAGAGTAGGAAAACAGCCGATGTAGTTAATTCATTGCTGACGGGCGTTAAGATGCGAACAAAAGAAGATGTCATTTTACATGAAATGCTGCAAAAGGAAATCCAAGAAAGCTTTGATAGGGAACGAAGTGAGCTACGCAGTGCGGCACAAAAGAACATTCAGAAGATGCAAGAGGAGAACCGGAAGTAGGGGTTGGCGGGGCATAATGAGCAGCTTAAGCATTTTGCCACCAAATCCAGTAAATTAAGTGCAACCAATGTGTAATTTTATCGTTCAATCCTCATTTGAACCTTAACTGACAAAAGCTGATCGTTGAAATTCCGAATAAAGTTATTAATGTTGTAGAATTTTATGTTTTTAAAAACGTATAAAATCGCGAGTTGCGTTTTGGGTGTGGGGCATAATGAGCACCCTGGGTGGGGCAGTATGATCAATATCAGTTTTGTACACAATCAAATGCTAATTGACTATTCTTGTCAATGATAAAGCATACCGGCAACCATCAATGAGAATTTGAAGGGATTACGGGGTTTAATTTGTAGGGAACTGTGGGGTTCCAATGAGTCTTCTATTGAGGAATTTTCAAACGGTGATATTATACAGATACTGAGATATTAAAGCTAATAAATTGAAAGTTACAGACAAAACCTTACTATATGCATCAAAACAGAGAAAAACAAAATTAAAATTTGTTTGTTGAAGATGTTTACCATTTTCATTATTTTTTTCACTAGTTGCTCATTCTGCCCCACCCTATTACCAACTCTTTGAAGCATATTTTTTCAACAAAATAATTATACAAATAGTTCAAAAGTGTTACAAATACATTTCATTGGCCTAGGGAATATCAAGAAAATCGATAGATGCCCACTAAGTTGTGATTTCGATACCCAAAACCTTATTTTAGGTCACCTGATTCTTATAATATTTTCCCAGTATATGGCCACTTTACGCATTTTGATTAATATTTCAAGGTAAACGGATTTTTTGACTAATGTTTTGTCATCAAGTCATTGGATTTTAGATAATAAGGCTACAATCAAGCAACTTGTTTTGTTAATTTGAAGATTTACAGTGAAAATACAAGGTGCTCATTATGCCCCACCTGCTCATTATGCCCCGCCTACCCCTATTTCAATCTTCGTCGGAAGCCGATGGTTAAGTACAAAGTTGGAGATCTGGTGGCGATACCGAAAACCCAATTCGGTGTGGGCCAGAAAGTCAAGCCGAAATTCTTTGGACCGTACGAGATCACCGAAGTTCTACCCAACGATCGTTTTGAAGTATTGAAGGTCGACGATGAAGCCGAAGGCCCGAGGAAGACGACTACCGCTGGTGACTCCATCAAGCCATGGACACTTCCGGGTCGGAAGTAGTGTCAGGAAAGGCCGTGTGGGAGGATCGGGTAGCCCCTCGGTAAAAAAGTTCGTGCAGGCAGTTCTAATCCGACCGCCATACTGGTGACCTCGCGTGTGCGCGTTGTAATGTTATTTCTCTAAATAAAGAAACTATTTCGATATTCTCTCAACTCTAAACCCTTCCGTCTTACATTTGTTAAAAAATTCAAATATGTACTAGCATGGGGAGGGGACATTTTACCAGCTTCAAGGGCCGACAGCTCCGACAAGTTTGGTAAACATTGCCATGTAATGCAATGCAGCCCATAATATTCTTCTCTGCGGGTGCATTTTTGTCCACTCTTGGCTATTCAGCTGATTGGATCAAAAGCCAGCAATTAATAGTTAAAAGCAAGTTTTTAACTTTCTGTTTCTTAATTATTTGCTGTAATAAGAAATATTTTAACGCAAATGTAGGATTTTTTTATTCGAAACAATCATCGAACCAAAATTGTTATCGACAAGCCTATCAATGTAAAACATTTATATTTTACATGAGAACGATGTACTTACTTTGCCATTGTGCCGCAGTTCATAAACTTTCAGTTTCTGTACTAATAGTAAACAGCCTTCCTTAAGAAAATGCACAAATCAATTATTATTTTCGAACTCTAAAATTAATCTTCATTTTTTTAATGACTGTAAAAATAAACATCAGATTTTTGGACACTGACATTTTGTACGACGTCAGCGTCGTGCACGCTAGTTTCAGAATACCGATTAAAGGGGGTTTAAGTACCCATTTTTTGATTCAGTACATGGAACTGCCAAACTACCCAAAATTGAGTTCTTTTGACGCAATTCCAATGAGAGTCTAATAAAGGTGGGGAAGAAGATATTTCGTGTGCGTGAGATCCGTGTCTGGTGCAAAGCATGTCACTACTACAAGCAAAGCGAGCTCCCATAAGAACGCGTGTCAAATAGTGACGTCACTTTTTGTGTTTACATTTTTCTTTCGTTACTAATACATAGCCATCTCTTCTTCTTCCCCACCTGTAATCGAGGTTCATAAATAACTTGTGTTAGAAATTAATGTCGTTTTCGTTTTTGCGGCGGTGCTACACCGGTGCAGCACTTTTGCACCAAAAATGTTCGTTTTTGATTTTCGTGCTGCACCGGTGTAGCAAAGATAAATACGCGAAAAGATTGTGCCCCGTTAGGGAGGGTGCAGGCAGGGAGGGTGCAGGCACGTCAAACTCGAACAAACTACGCCTACCTACCATGCATCGAGCGGGCCTTCCCAAACAACACACTGCGATTTCGCGGGCCACCCCCATCGGCAAAACAAAGCGATATCCAAGCAGGATTCGACCAGGCTTCAGGTCGCGTTGCCAGTCGACACTAACACACTCGCAAAAGATCAGCGGTAGGCCTACCTTGCCGCTTGCGGGTCTCCTGGCCCCGTTTGATTTGTATACGGCGGCTGATTATCCATGACAGCTCCCACCCGGCGGCTGCAAAAACAGTTTTAGCCAAGGTGCACACCGTGTGTAAATCATACGGGCGCGTTCTGGCGCGATCTGATGCTGCGCGTTTCGAACGCAGCTTGTTGAGAATCTCAGCAAGCTGCGTTCGAAACGCGCAGCCTCAGACCGCGCAGGTATGATTTGTACATGGCGTGCACAAGAAATCCTCTACATAGAGATGAGCGGAAGTTACATACGTCGATTCGGCAACGCTGTTTGTTTTGTTTACAACAGCTGCCAACACTTGCTACAAAGCTAGATGTTCAAACTTTGTGCGTGACTTCGTTGTGGTTCAAGTTGTTTTGTTTACATTTTCTAACTATGGTAGAATTTTTTAAATAAAAGAAAATCGGGTTAAGTACGGTTCCTTTGAATTCCACTAAGAATTTGCATCCTTTGACAGATACGTATTTCGACCTCAACTGTAAGGTCGTCTTCAGTGTCTTGTACTTGACTCGACGTCGAGTACAAGACACTGAAGACGACCTTACAGTTGAGGTCGAAATACGTATCTGTCAAAGGATGCAAATTCTTAGTGGAATTCAAAGGAACCGTACTTAACCCGATTTTCTTTTATTTACAGATATTCCCCTAACAAGCCCAGGTTAATCATCATAGAATTTTTTTCCAAAATTTTGTTGAAATAGCGGAGCAATCGAAGAAATCTGAAATTCATTGCAAAAGTGTTACGCTAATCATATCGGCAGAAGTGAAGCAAAAAGCAGCAATGGAAGTTTTTTTGACAAGTTCAGCAACAAAAGTGTCGTCATAAGTAGAGATGGGCGAACCGTTCGCGAACGGTTCAAAAGAACTAGTTCTTTGAAATGAATGAATGAACTGTCGTTCATTTGAAAAGAACGATAGTTCTCCGTTCTCTCAAAAACAAGAAAACTAAATGTCCTTCAGAACAATTCATAAATATTTTTCAAAGATGATGTTTGTTTTCTGAAAGAGTGAATGTTATCAATGCTCTATAGGTATACCAAACCATCTCGCCAATTAATTCTCCGATGAAAGCTCGGGCAGCTAGTTCAAGAACGGCAAATGAGATATAATTTGCAAACATTAAAATGTTCCTCTATTATCACCTCCCATATCACGTAAAATAACTTGACGAGAGTAGGTCTGTAACGTTTTGGTAAGGTACCTTAGTACTAGTTCAACATTAGATTTACAAAACAAAGATAAAAACTACTGAACGATGGAACGGTTCACGAGAACTAGTTCTTTCTAAAGAACTGTTCAATTGAGAACGATTCCCTTAAAAGAACTGTTTTGCCCATCTCTAGTCATAAGCATGAGCTTTTTAAAAGCAGAATTAATACATTTTTATCTTTTTACTAAACATACATATGGGCTTGTTCACAAATGTCATAACGCTGGAGGGGGTGGGTGGGTGTCCTTCATGGTGTTACAGCCCGAACAAATAAAAATTTTCCCCATATTAATAGCACAGACGAATTTATACAGACGTAAGAGTGCGGTGCAAACCGCCTAAAATTTTCGGTACCATGTTTTCTTTTTCTTGTTGGGCAGCTTTTTTTCGAGGGGGCTAGTTATTACCATTTTGCGGTAGTTTTTTACGCATTGGTTTACCCCTCTCATAAGCTTTTGACAGTTTTTCGCCGATTTCGCCGCACAACAAAAGTCTTGATTTGTTTACCTTTTTTGATGGTGCGTGGTCCGCTAATCGCTCTTCGGTGGATGAGAATCCGATCCGGTGCCGCGGTTCTGGGAGGATGACCAGAGGGACATAAATGTCATAACGTGTTATCACCGGATGTGCACACAAGGGCCAGCGAATACCTCCCGGAGATTGTTAAAGATCAATGATAATAGGCAAACTCTTCGGTAAGTTGATATGATTTCGTATTTACATTAATTTGGGCTATTTTGTCACTCAAAAGGAGAATATCTTTTGCAGGTGTATCCGTGGTAGAAAAAGTCATCCAATCACCTGCGGTATTGGTGCATATTGTAGAAGCACCGGCTGAACCACCTAGAACGATTGTTCCGGTAAGCTCGCCTTTCGCAGTGGATGCCACCGGTAGCGATTCTGCTGAATTCCACTCCGGACAATAATCGTGGTGCGCTTTCAGTGCCAAGACACCTCACTGACCCGTCTTGAACCGGAATGTGATCAAATCAGGAACTCATCCCATAAAAAAACGCATGTTGCACGTGAAGTTCTTCACTGATAACGGTCGCCGGGCGTGGATTACGGAAACGATAAGACTCCCCTACAACACCGTTCAACATTACAAATCACTCGTGATACTCAGTTTTAATCGATTCGCAACAAGTTTATCCAGATGGAGCATCATGAAATATGGCAGGAGGCGGTTCGTCAAGCAGATAACACCCAGTAACTTCCATTGGAGGTTCGTGAGGTCCGCGAAAATCGCTTCCAGGAGTTGCTGTATGCAGATCGTGCTTAACCGAAGCTACCCGATTGACGACGGCCCAAAGGCGTTTCTCTCGGCTATCACAGGACGAGTCGTACGAATCTGGCGCCCGAAAGCGACACCGTTCCCGCACCCCAGAGAGTCCCGCCTACGAGCCGCTTCCGATTTCTCCAACAGCACCGAAATGACCTGGCTGAAACGGCCAGTGGCACCACCAGCGAGGATATCACCGAAATGGTAGAATTCGACAAGAAAATTTACACCAGCTTCCTGAACATTACGCGCGAAGGTCAAACGGAAACCGAATTGGACAAAAAGCTACAGAAGATGTGTGTGCCCTATGGATGCATGCCATTGCTAATGGTGTCAGATTGGCCAGCCGTCTACGCTCACAGGCTTGGAACGGGAATTTGGAATCGACGGGGTCAAGAAGGTAAGCTCTCCGATCGGATCCGCGCTGGTTGAAAAAGTAAAGGACCCAAACGTGGGACGAGATTGATGGCGCTGATGTCCTTGGACGAACTACTTGCAGGGCTTATATAATTTTGCGATTGGTTTATATAATTTATTTTGATGAGGATCGCAAGTTAATGTAGCTCTTTGCAAATGAATGATCCCATCTGGTCTTAATACGTTTAAATCGCCTTTGACAAACGAGAAAAACTGACCACACTGATTACCTGTCTGATCCAAATTTGGTATAGTCTTCAGTCTCTTATTTGCAGGGGACTGTTATGGTCTTCTTGTTTTCTTACCCAGCATTAAAACTATGGTGCTGTGTTAAAAGATAGGTTGTCAGCTTGAGCCGTACGCTTGAGCCGCAGTTATGTTGGCTACGAAAACATTGCATTGGTGGGATAGGGATGCCACTTCCTTGCTGATTTGTCGATTCATATTTGATGGAGACTTTAATCCAATGGGTTACACAGTCGCCATCCAAATACAGAGAAATATATCCCGTGCACTATATCACAATTCAAAAGAGCTGCGGCTGCGGTATGTTGCATAGAATGGAGAGGCTGAATTGGGTACCAGACCAAGTCCCTGCTGGGTGGTAGACTATAGAATCGCCAATGTCGTAGGGCATAGTATTTGAGTATTGTCGAAAATTTTATCGACAATCCAAAATAATAAGCAATATCAATGAATCAAACGCGTTACAGTGCTAGAGTTGATATTAGAATGAATTATTTCCAGGATTATTTCAATAAAATTTCACGTGTTTAGTAGTATGGAAGGTAACATTTTCAAACCTAAAAATGACTCAAACAAACCCAGACCCCTATAAGCACTCTTGGAAATAAACCTTGTCTGAACTATTAGGAAGTCGGTAAATGTGTTACTTTTCTTAAAATGAACTTCGCTAATTTTTAGCGAAATTTGACCAATCAATTGTTTTTTGTACACGTTAAGATTTACATCAAAAGTCACACGTGTGCATTGTACATCATCTAGCGGTGCACGAATCCAATTGATATAAAACCAACAGAATTATTGCGGAATGGGCCCAAAATAAGGTCCCCTGCCCAAATGCTCTTACACACTATATTTAATCCTAGTAGGATGTTGGAGTCCATATAACCCAGACAGCCTCGCTGAACGTATCGTCTCTTTTCTAATAACTGATAAGCCAGGAGGGCTCACCGAAATAATTACAGAGTTTCAAAAGTTGTTACAGGGTTTTGGGGTTTGTTTTGCTGTATGTTGCTGTCAGGACTGTTGGCCCGAGGGCCTCGCTGGCTCAGTTGCCCTGACTGGGAGTCCGTGGCGGAGGGGTTTTCTTCTTCCTCATATCCGACCGGGTTGGTCGCAGGGGTGCGGTGGTTGGGTGGCTTGGGGTGGGGCTTACTACTCGGGTCCCGGGGAGTTCGGAATGGCTGAGGTGCCTTGAAAATATTTTTAAATAATTCCTGACAATCTCTTAATAATCTCAGAAATTTCCAGTCCTCTGGGATGTTTTAATTGGGAAAATAATAGAAAATATTCTAAATAATTTATAGAGATCAGTAGCATTATGGACTATTTTTAAATAATTCCTGAGAATCCCTAAATATTCTCAGAAATTTCCAGTACTTTGGAATGCTTCTTAGAAACTATACAAAATATTCTAAATCATTTACAGAGATCAGTAGTATTTATCTTCTTGGATACATTCTAGCAACTATACTGCCGTGAATCGCAAGTCAGTCCCATATGTAAAAAGTAGGCATTGAGAAAATGGACTCTGAAGTTTTCAAATTCAACTTCTATGTGAAACCTTGTGAAACTTAAAAAAATCGTCATGATTTGAAATCTTCTGTGATCATCATGTAATCTTTCACAAATTGTTTCAAATGTGAAAACGTTACTGTGAAAAATATAAAAATAAATAAAACAGTGTTCGGTTTTGTACTGCAGGGTACACAAGTTTATAATGGGACTGACTTGCGATTACTTTTTATTATGGGACAATCTGACTTGGTGTTGTTTTTCGATTTTACTGAACAAACTATATATTTTTATTCACGCAGCTGAAAGATCATCCGAAGAAAGATCGAAAAGTGTTAATAACTCAATTTTTCTCAAAATGCAGATGGGACTGACTTGCGATTCACGGCAGTATAGGAAATATTCTAAATCATTTACAGAGATCAGTAGGATTACGGAATATTATTAAATAATTCCTGAGAATCCCTAAAGCTACTCAGAAATTCACAGTCTTCTGGGATGTATTCTAGCAACTATAGGAAATATTCTAAATCGTTTACAGAGATCAGTAGCATTACGGAATTTTTAAATAATTCCTGACAATCTCTGAAGATTCTCAGAAATTCCCAGTATTTTGGATTGCATCTTAGAGACTATACAAAATATTCTAAATCATTTACAGAGATCAGTAGCATTATGGAATATTTTTAAATAATTCCTGACAATCTCTGAAGATTCTTAGAAATTCCCAGCCTTCTGGGATGTATTCTAGCAACTATAGGAAATCTTCTAAATCGTTTACAGAGATCAGTAGCATTACGGGATTTTTAAATAATTCCTGACAATCTCTGAAGATTTTTAGAAATTCCCAGTACTTCGGGAAGGCATATTAGAAACTATACAAAATATTCTAAATCATTTACAGCGATCAGTAGGATTACGGAATACTTTTAAATAATTCCTGACAATCTCTGAAGATTCTCAGAAATTCCCAGTATTTTGGAATGCATCTTAGAAACTATACAAAATATTCTAAATCATTTACAGAGATCAGTAGCATTACGAAATATATTTAAATAATTCCTGAGAATCCCTAAAGCTTTTCTGAAATTCCCATTCTTCTGGGATGTATTCTAGAAACTATAGGAAGTATTCTTAATCGTTTACAGAGATCAGTAGCATTACGGAATGTTTTTAAATAATTCTTGACAATCTCTGAAGATTCTTAGAAATTCCCAGTACTTTGGGAAGGCATATTAGAAACTATACAAAATATTCTACATCATTTACAGAGATCAGTAGGATTACGGAATATTTTTAAATAATTCCTGAGAACCCCTAAAGCTTCTCAGAAATTCCCAGTCTTCTGGGATGTATTCTAGAAACTATAGGAAGTATTCTAAATCGTTTACAGAGATCAGTAGCATTACGGAATATTTTTAAATAATTCTTGACAATTTTTGAAGATTTTTAGAAATTCCCAGTCTTCTGGGATGTATTCTAGAAACTATAGGAAATATTCTAAATCATTAACAGAGATCAGTAGGATTACGGAATATTTTTAAATAATTCTTGAGAATCCCTAAAGCTTCTCAGAAATTCCCAGTCTTCTGGGATGTATTGTGGAAATTATATGAAATATTCTAAATCGTTTACAGAGATCAGTAGCATTTCGGAATATTTTTAAATAGTTCTTGACAATCTCTGAAGATTCTTAGAAATTCCCAGTCTTCTGGGATGTATTCTAGAAACTATAAAAAATATTCTAAATCATTTACAGAGATTAGTAGGATTACGGAATATTTTTAAATAATTCCTGAGAAGTCCCAAAGTTTCTCAGAAATTCCCAGTTTTCTGAGATGTTCTAAAAACTATAGGAAATATTCTAAATCATTTACAGAGATCACTAGCATTATGGAATGTGTTCAAATAATTCCTGAGAATCCCTAAATATTCGCATAAATTCCCAGTACTTTGGAATGCATCTTAGAAACTGTACAAAATATTCTAATCATTTACAGAGATCAGTAGGATTACGGAATAATTTTAAATAATTCCTGAGAATCCCTAAAGATTCTCTGAAATTCCCAGTCTTCTGGGATGTATTCTAGAAACTATAGGAAGTATTCTAAATCGTTTACAGAGATCAGTAGCATTACGGAATATTTGTGAATAGTTCTTGACGATCTCTGAAGATTCTTAGAAATTCCCAGTCTTCTGGGATGTATTCTAGAAACTATAGGAAATATTCTAAATTATTTACAGATATCAGTAGCATTACGGAATATTTTTAAATAATTCCTGAGAATCCCTAAGGATTCTCAGAAATTTCTAGTTTTCTGGGATGTATTGTGGAAATTATATAAAATATTCCAAATCATTTACAGATAAGTACCATAACGAAATATATTTAAATAATTCCTGACCATCACTTAAGGTTCTCAGAAATTCCCTCTCAAAAAAGGACTAATTTTTCCTCGAGTTTATCACAAAGTTTTCACTTATAGAAGACGTCATGTTTATCCGGTAATTAATTTTTAAACCCGTTCTAGGTACTTCTTCGACCATCGTTTGTCAGCAGCCCTATCTGGAGGATCGTTGCCGATTCGATGTCAATGCCTTGTGATAGTAAATACATATATCTAAATAAAAATACTTAGGTGGGTGGGGCGTTTATGTGGCCTCTATCATCCATCCGAAAAGTCTCCAGGATTCTGAACAAGACAACCTATACATCTAAGGGTTCTACAATAGTGATCTGAATTTGTTGCTAAGAAGTGTCACCATGTTCCATGAGTGGCAGAACACTTGAAACTTATGGAGTTACTCCAGTGGTCCTTGAAACAGTCTTCCACTCAAAGAAGCTTCGTTCAAGCTAGGTTCACCAAGTCCACCTGAAATGCATGGTGATGCAAGACATCAGGTTCTACTTAAAGAAGCTTTGTTCAAGCTAGGTTCACCAAGTCCTCCTAAAATGCATGGTGATGCAAGTCATCATGCTCCACTCAAAGAAGCTTTGTTCAAGATAGGTTCACCACGTCCTCCTAAAATTCATGGTGATGCAAATCATCATGCTTCACTCCAAGAAGCTTTGTTCAGGCTAGGTTCACCAAGTCCTCCTAAAATGCATGGTGATGCAAGTCATCATGCTCCACTCAAAGAAGCTTTGTTCAAGATAGGTTCACCACGTCCTCCTAAAATTCATGGTGATGCAAATCATCATGCTTCACTCAAAGAAGCTTTGTTCAGGCTAGGTTCATCAAGTCCTCCTAAAATGCATGGTGATGCAAGACATCATGCTTCACTCAAAGAAGCTTTGTTCAGGCTAGGTTCATCAAGTCCTCCTAAAATGCATGGTAATGCAAGACATCATGCTCCACTCAAAGAAGCTTTGTTCAAGATAGGTTCACCACGTCCTCCTAAAATGCATGGTGATGCAAGACATCATGCTTCACTCAAAGAAGCTTTGTTCAGGCTAGGTTCACCAAGTCCTCCTAAAATGCATGGTGATGCAAGTCATCATGCTCCACTCAAACAAGCTTTGTTCTAATTTGGTTCACCAAGTCCTCCTAAAATGCATGGTGATGCAAGTCATCATGCTTCACTTGTAACTACCGATGGGACGCTCCACGCGTCCTGTGGCATCGGCGTCCGTACGCCCAGGCCAGCTCACCTTCAAAGTACCTCAGGGTCGGCATTGACCAGGGGGAAACTTGAGCAACCCTACACTTACCTGCCAACTGAAATTTCGCGAACAAGGGAAAGGCCAAGCAGACTTATAGGGGAATTAATCTCTCGCTTTTGGAAATCAAAGGAACCGAGTTGATTTAATCTACTACTATATTGGTATCTAGGGTGTGTGGGTTAGTGAATACAAGCATATGTTTTTATCTTCTTCGTTGGGGCCCATTGTGGTGAGGTAGAGGGAGAGGAGACGGTGACATACCTGCCGGAGCACGTGGTCGACGTCAAAACGATGCTAGCGGGAGCGAGCGCCTAGACGACGGCGCTTCGGGTGAAGGGACGGGTTCGGGACCGACGGTCGAAAGCATGTCTGGTGGCTGATGACGTCGCGCCGCTGGGCGGCTGGGTGGTCCGTGGTGAATCACGAGATGTGCGCCGTGATCCCAGGATGAGGTTCTCGTACCAGAGTAGGGTGATCCAATACTTGGTGGTGATCCGCGTCATACAATTTATCTTCAGCGTAACGCTGAATAACTATCGGTCGGGTGCTAAATCCACCTATACTTCGCGGATGAAATGACTAATCCGCGAATATGGTCCAATATGACTCGAACTCTGGAGCACTTGTCACTCCGAAAAATCACCAACTTCTACACGCGGTTCTTCATCAAGATCACCATCGCACCACTCACTAAGGCACCTCTCTTCAATGTCCAGTCCGCCTTCTGTCTAGAAATCGACTCCCCCGAGATTCCTCCTTCCCATTTTGCTCCTTCAAAGATCCCCTCCTTCTCCTCTATCACCCCCCTCCCCCCTCCGATGATCCTCCTCTGACATGTCTTTCCATCCCGGATTTCGTGTTTATACATATAAATATTGTTCCCCTTTCTAACCAATCTAGTACTCCATCGGGGGGGCATACATTAGAAATTCTTAACTAATTTGAATATGAGTTTTCTATTGGAGCAGGGGTTCCCAAATAGCAATTTTTTTTAACTATACTAACAACTTTTCATTATTTTATTTTTTTTTACTAACATTTATCTTTATAGCGAGTTTTATTATTATTATTCTTACTTTAAGCAAAACAACTAACAAATATAAATACAAAAACAAAACAACCATTTAAGATCATACTTGGCTTCCCATTGTTGCCGTTATTGTCGGTAACACACTCAAAGAAGCTTTGTTCAAGATAGGTTCACCACGTCCTCCTAAAATGCATGGTGATGCAAGACATCATGCTTCACTCAAAGAAGCTTTGTTCAGGCTAGGTTCACCACGTCCTCCCAAAATGCATGGTGATGCAAATCATCATGCTTCACTCAAAGAAGCTTTGTTCAGGCTAGGTTCACCAAGTCCTCCTAAAATGCATGGTGGTGCAAGTCATCATGCTCCACTCAAAGAAGCTTTGTTCAAGATAGGTTCACCACGTCCTCCTAAAATGCATGGTGATGCAAATCATCATGCTCCACTCAAAGAAGCTTAGTTCAAGATAGGTTCACCACGTCCTCCTAAAATGCATGGTGATGCAAGACATCATGCTTCACTCAAAGAAGCTTTGTTCAGGCTAGGTTCACCAAGTCCTCCTAAAATGCATGGTGATGCAAGACATCATGCTTCACTCAAAGAAGCTTTGTTCAGGCTAGGTTCACCAAGTCCTCCTAAAATGCATGGTGATGCAAGTCATCATGCTCCACTCAAAGAAGCTTTGTTCAAGATAGGTTCACCACGTCCTCCTAAAATGCATGGTGATGCAAGACATCATGCTTCACTCAAAGAAGCTTTGTTCAGGCTAGGTTCACCAAGTCCTCCTAAAATGCATGGTGGTGCAAGTCATCATGCTCCACTCAAAGAAGCTTTGTTCAAGATAGGTTCACCACGTCCTCCTAAAATGCATGGTGATGCAAGACATCATGCTTCACTCAAAGAAGCTTTGTTCAGGCTAGGTTCACCAAGTCCTCCTAAAATGCATGGTGGTGCAAGTCATCATGCTTCACTCAAAGAAGCTTTGTTCAGGCTAGGTTCACCAAGTCCTCCTAAAATGCATGGTGGTGCAAGTCATCATGCTCCACTCAAAGAAGCTTTGTTCAAGATAGGTTCACCACGTCCTCCTAAAATGCATGGTGATGCAAATCATCATGCTTCACTCAAAGAAGCTTTGTTCAGGCTAGGTTCACCAAGTCCTCCTAAAATGCATGGTGGTGCAAGTCATCATGCTCCACTCAAAGAAGCTTTGTTCAAGATAGGTTCACCACGTCCTCCTAAAATGCATGGTGATGCAAGACATCATGCTTCACTCAAAGAAGCTTTGTTCAGGCTAGGTTCACCAAGTCCTCCTAAAATGCATGGTGGTGCAAGTCATCATGCTTCACTCAAAGAAGCTTTGTTCAGGCTAGGTTCACCAAGTCCTCCTAAAATGCATGGTGGTGCAAGTCATCATGCTCCACTCAAAGAAGCTTTGTTCAAGATAGGTTCACCACGTCCTCCTAAAATGCATGGTGATGCAAGACATCATGCTTCACTCAAAGAAGCTTTGTTCAGGCTAGGTTCACCAAGTCCTCCTAAAATGCATGGTGGTGCAAGTCATCATGCTTCACTCAAAGAAGCTTTGTTCAGGCTAGGTTCACCACGTCCTCCCAAAATGCATGGTGATGCAAATCATCATGCTTCACTCAAAGAAGCTTTGTTCAGGCTAGGTTCACCAAGTCCTCCTAAAATGCATGGTGATGCAAGTCATCATGCTCCACTCAAAGAAGCTTTGTTCAAAATAGGTTCACCACGTCCTCCTAAAACGCATGGTGATGCAAATCATCATGCTCCACTCAAAGAAGCTTAGTTCAAAATAGGTTCACCACGTCCTCCTATGCGGGGTTTCAGACTGGGCCATGTGCCCATAGCGTCTTGGTTGCATCGATGGCACTGAACTGCCCCCATTCGCACAACAGTCCCATGTGAATAGGAAACCCAGCAAACATGGGACTGTTATGCGAATAGGGACAGTGAATCCCTTGGCCTGGTTCAGCTTGGACACGTCAATATGAACGGGTCAGACACAACGGCACAGAACAACAGGAAGTGTAACCAACAACAAATGCGACAACCAGCTACTCGCTTTAGATGCAGTCAGCACGTGGTGTAACAGCTCGACGGTACGTTTGAAGCAGACGAACTTCTTCATGGTGTAGGAATCTGGAGACACTACAGTAGGACCAGACGGAGATGTACAATGAATCTGCGTATGCACTATGCAGCATAGTTGTCCCTCCCACGCTAATAGGGATTCCCATAGAACAAGGGACAACTATGCTGCACACGGCAGCAATCCAGCGCGCCACTTCCGACATTATGTTTAACAACGCAAGGAAAAATAATGGAAGTAAAAGAAAAATTTCAATAAAAACATATCTTATATAGGATTGAAACTCTAATTCAAAAACTGCATAGTATGCTCCTAAAACTACACTTCCCGACGCATTTCTCAATAAACTCATCGAAATCCCGCCGAAACCAAGGTACGTACTTTGGGCCCTCCAGCCACTGCGCCGACGAGTAAATCTGACTGGTTTTGCTCCAGGCCCTCAGGATCCAACTACTAAAAGCCTTTCCAAAATCCACCTAATTCTCGACTCACTTCGAACCGGTCAGCACACTCCGCACGAAGAACGGGGAATGTAGGTAGAACCGCAAATTTTCCGCTCAATCGAGACGCATCTAGTTTCATCATCGGAAGTTAAGTCTTGCGCCGGACCGGGACCGCCGAATAGCGGAAGCATTTTTATGCGGTCGATCATTGCTTTGGTGAACTTGCTGCAACGGATGTTCCTTTTGCCAAGTGGTAGAACATCCAAACAACCCAGGAGCATTGTATCGATGATGCTTAACGCGTGGACGATTCTCTGCTCTTCATCCTGGAAGCGGAAACACGAAAATTTTATGGTAAAAGAATGTAAAATTCTACTAGACAGATAATCGGAGAAATAATAAGGTAGCTATTTGAACTTGCCCTGGCTTACCTCGGCGGAACGTTCCTCCACTTTCCCCGTATAAAACCCTTCGCAGCGATAGAATCACTTGGATGTTCTTAACTTGTGTCTAACTGGGTTTTCCCCGATTGTAGTACAACACATTGCCGTTGCTCAGAAACACCGTCCGAATGCGTTTATTCTGATCGGCCGCCACATCCACCGGCATAAAGAATTGTTTGATTTTCCAAACGACTTGTTCAGTGGTCGTTCCGTACATTTCTGCTCTGGCCTGGCGCATATATCGCGAATCCATTTGTCGGGAAGTCGCGTTATTGATTACAAAGAAAGAAGTTTCCTTAATCGTTGTCGATGAAACCCTTTAGTTCCCGGCTGGATCTGTCGGTGGGCGAAGTCCTCGTTGGAATGACGGTTTAAATTGAGAAAATGTGTCTTCTTCAGGCCATCATCAGGTGGATAATGTCATGATCGCAGTTGGTTAGTGTGGTACCGAGATCCGAAGCACACGCGTCTAAGCATCAGAATGACTGAATGCGTTCGCTCCGCTGTTAGTCGAAGCGTCGGTATCAGTGAGGTGGCACCAATACACAACCGACACATATATGCGGAGGCGGGATATACTAACGACTTGCGCTGTCTACCACATCCCCTCCTTTATAAACAAAAGGCTATTGCTATAATTATAACATTCCACATAAGAATATATATACCGGGCAGTTCATACTCTACAACTTTCGCAGTCCTTTTGAACGTCAGGAAGTTTCGTCATCTGGACTTCTTGGGATTCTGACCAGTTCAGTTCTTATTTCCGATTCAGACATTCTTTCCAAGTCAACAATGTCAATTTTGTAAGTTTTCTCTATCTCCAATCCACCTCTTCTCGAGGAAGTTTATCACTAGTTGACTTGTTGGATGATCGCTTTGTATAAGAACGCTGCATGCTCACGCCCCTTGTTCAAAAACTCGAAAGAGCTTTTCGATGTTCATTCAATTCATTCGCCACTTCATAGGTAGTTGAGTGCAGAGCTCCGTTGCATTACCTTCTCTATCCACCATGGCACTCTGCACGGTGCAACTTGCATATTGGTCTAAACTAGGCCACCAGGTGTCTCGCAGGTGAACTATCTCCCAATACTCCATCGACCAATCAACGTACTAACGATGGCAAGCACCACCATCCCGTTTCTCAAGGCTCATAGATGAAATAGATAACCAACATACAATCTCGGAGAACAAGACTAGGTGCTCATACGTATGGTAGAACTCGATTTCGCCTGGACCGACCCACAGTACTCAGCTACCAATGTGTCTTTCACGGTCTGCAGCACGCCATCATTCCTATAGTAAACATATAACCTCTAAACCTCAGAAATGTCATCTGTAGCAGCTTTCTCAATCCATTCTTCTCAGAGGGCAAATCAGCCAACACTGGAGCAATACATTGTCAAATGCATACCTGTGAAAACTCCTAACAAGAACAATTTTTGACGATGAACCTCTTGTTCGAACGACTGTAAATTTTGAAGTCTGTGGTCTGAGCCATTCCATTCAGCAAGCATTCATTGGACGATAATTCTTTTCTAACAAAAACGGTATATCAATAAAACAACTTGTAACAGCTTCAACTCTCCGGAATTCAAAAGTCATTCCTTCTACCGCAGATTACCATTGTTTGACCGTTCAAGTGTTGATAGAGGACGCGATGCATAGCAGATGACATGAGATTGTTCGTCATTCATCTGCACCAGCTCTGTACTGCGTCCTACTTCTAAAGATGCAGCAAATCCGTGATCCACGATATAGACTTCTCGAAAAAGCTGTTTCCGATGAGCATTGGAAACAGTTCCAAGACAGTTACAGCTCTCGTATAGGACGAACATCGGTTGCTAAAGCTTAGTATGAAGCGAGAAACATTCGATACAAGTCCAAGAAAAATGTGGAGATCCACCTTATTCCTGTGTGGCTGTCAGACAAAGATCCTAATCTATGAAGGAAGTATTTAATTTGCTACCTTGAGAGGAATTGCACAAAAGGTTCAGTGTTGCTCCATCATGCGTCTCGAATTTGTTCTGAAAAGACCGCAGATCACACCGTGTGAAGTGTGCGTATCGAAATTTATTTCTATCTGTTATGAAACTGAAGGTATTTCGATTTTCATTTCGACCCCCTGCACCTCAATCCGAAGAAATGTACAACGTGATGAAATACTTCACTCTTCCAAAACCTAACAATAGCCAAAGAAAGATTCAATCACTGAACTGCACATATCAATCCACAATCTCAAGCTTTTTTTTTTTTGTCATCACTATGAGTACTAGGAGTGATACTCGGGGCTTGAATTTGTAATCGATCCGATGTGTCCTGAATAATGAATCATTGAAACGAACTTTTCTGCCATTTGCCGCATCAAAACAAAGGAATCACCATATATGGGCTTTAACATTGTCACAGCAGTCGAGTTATGTCAAACACACAGGTGGCCCTATCTGTTCATTTCATAGCGGGCGTTTTAGTTATTTTAATGATCCATTCTCGACCAAGAATGGTATTTGGGCAATGGTAGAGCGGCAGAGCGATGGGAGATCCAAATGATTAACAAGCAATGCCAACAGTAAATCTTTGGTTCATGTTTACCTTCTCTATATCAAAGACTATTTTCGCAATCCTTCGACCGCTAGCAGGTATGCGACTATCGTTCTACGGACAGTGAGATTACAGCAGACAGAAGATCGCTTGAGAAAAATCTTGAGAAACGGTGCTCTACATGGTTGACACGCTTCCCAAAAGACCCCGACAAATAAACTCGTTAAAGTTTCAGTTTTTTCCGCAATACCTAGAAGTAACTGTTGGCAAATGATAAACTTCAAGACAATTTCATATCCATCCATATGACATCAGGGACTGAGACAAAAACCGTATCGTTTCACCGCTTTGAATGGTCGTCTCTCTCGGCCTTGAATCCATCATTCCTCTGCTGTAATAGCTTCTACGTTGCGTTGTCGACTATGTGCTGGATACATTCGTGAACATTTCGAATCTTACTGCTCCCATTTTCGTTTGAACCTTCCGACCTTACTGATTTTTTTTTCTGCAGTCATCAATCATTTACAAGCCACTAAAATCAGCGAATCTATTCTTTTCCTATCTCGAATGGCAGAGTATGAGAAAATCTGAACTGCGGATGACTTTAGGATCAAAAACATGTCCCAGTCGAACATCTTGAACAAATCCTCCTGTCAACAAGCCCATGTCTTACGAAATGAGAACCACCGCAAACCCGTCATACACCAGTATGAGTATGAAATCAACTTAAGAAACACCTTTCCGAACTATTTTTTTTTTAAGTGACACCGACATGAAAGAACATTCTTCAACCAGTGAATCTAATCACATTCACACACTAAGATTCGATTACCGAAGTCGGTAAAATTTTACTGGGTTTTTGAACAGCAGAGTTAACTCGGTAATTTTCTTCGTTACCTACCGAAAACTCAGTATAGCGTGAAATTGCTAGCTGTCAAATGAATACTGATTTAGTCAGTAAATTCTGCTGTCAATGTATTACGGACTTTTTCGGTAAATTGATATTTCGTTTTATTACCGACTTTTCAGCAGTTAATACGGTCCCCAGCCCTCCCGTTGATTCCAGATTCCTAACTATTGTTCCAGCTTTGATTTATTTCCGACCATGTCCCGAACCCTCATGCTTCATGGAACTGGAATTATTAGTTTATATGTCCATGCCACTTCCCCATGGCGGATGCTTATTCGGCAAAATATTTGCCGGCGAGCAAGCTATAAGTAAATCTACTAGTAAATTTGCCTTGCAACATTGCCGAACACCTTATCTTGCACTCCATTCCCATAATAGCTGTCGTTTACTGACAACCAACTCATAACTCAGCGGAGGTTTCCAATTACTTACCTTTTGGGATTCTCGTAGCAATAATCAGATATGGGAAAGGGCAATTTTTCCAAAAGAAAATCTCGTTAAAAGCAGCGCAGTTGCCGCAAAAGTTTCTTCCTTCAATGGCCGCAAACAGCTTCATTGCGAAAAGCATCTTCGTTTGACAGCTGCCCAATATGCGCGCGTGGTTTGTTTTCATTGAATTTTGATGAAAACTCGGTAAACCGTAGTAAATGCTGAAAAGTCGGCACTTGTTTTTGCTGACTTTTCGCTCATTTCAGTGAATATTCGGTTTTACTGAGCTACCGGTAGTATGAATTACCGTCTTTAGCAAATCAATTAAATGCGTTGCTGAAAGTCAGTATTTTTGTGTAGAATAACTGAAGTATCGGTTTTTTTTTCGATTTACTGATCAAAAACCGTAAAATAAATTACCGAACAGTTGAAGCGTGATTGAGTGTGCATGTTTCTTTATTCACGTACTTCTCTTTATTCGTTTGTTTTCGATGGTTGAGTGAATTTAATCACCATTCACATAACTCAAGTGAATTTAATCACTTTATTTTCCTTCTCATACGTATCAGTGAATTCAATCACATCTCCTTACATACACCAGTGAATTGAATCACTTCACATTTTACATTTAATATAAGTAGACCATTCATGAGCGGGAGAGAACAGCTGTAGAACACCAATCAGCTATACATATAAAATCGAATGCCTGCAACCTGAATGGAGCATGGACTGGTCCCGTATAGAAAGCGCAATACCTAAAACAACACCTCATGTGCAGTCTAGGAACACCCAGTGTATGTTTATTCCAGACATAGAGACACCCAGACAACAATCGGCAACTATTTCTTCTCAGGCAAAAGTGTCTTTTTTTTTTTTTGCACTAATTGAGGTACATATATTTCTTCTTGGTGACTAAGGAGTTGAAAATCACAAAATATAGCTGTTTACTAAACCAAGCGAACCAACCAAAATCCCGTTTTGGAATGATATCGGACGGCAATCCGCTCACAAACCTCTTTTCGTTCTGCTCGTGTTCATCCGCATCATCCCCAACTGCAAGTTTCATGCGTGCACCAACCTTGTAGTTATCTATCGCAAAGTATCCATCATCCATACCATGAAAATCGGGAGGCTACGGTGGGCGGGACATATCACCAGGATGTTGGATAACTACTCGGTAAAATGGTTCTCAAGGACAATCCGACTAGTACAAGACGACGTGATGCGCAGCGAGCAAGATGGATCAATCAAGTGGAGGACGATTAGTGGACCCTTCGCAGAGTGCGTGACTGGCGACGCACGACCATGGACCGAGTCGTATGGAGATGACTCCTACGTACAGCAGAGGACACTCAGGCCTTAGTCTGGCCGTTTAGGTAAGTATCTATCCAAAGAGTGAAGACAACATCCAAATTAATTGCTAAATGCATTCCAAGATCATCAAGGTTGTTGCCTTCAATGTATAACCGACCCTTGCTATCATCGACAGATTATCGACGGTGTCAACTATTGCCATATTCATCCAAGCCAAAATGTGAGCACCACGAATCATTGAAACTTAAATACAAAGTAATGGAACAAAGAAAGAAAACTAATTTTCAAGTACCCGAAACACGCTGTGTCAAATGGGAAAAGAACTGTGTCAACTGTTGTTAAATCTCTGCAATGTAGGGGTGCATGTCGGTGCTTTGACCTGACCCACGAGCTGGCTAACGTTTGCCACTATGAGCGGAAAGATTCACTTTAGTTTCTCTATTGACAGTGCAATGTCGTAGAGCGAAACCAAAATGAGAAACACAAAAAATAACAAGCATACAAGAAATCTCAATACAGACACTTCATTGCCCACTATAAACCACTGCGCTATCAAGGTCAACACTCACTGTTCACTTCTCTCTTAGTGAATTGAATCACGTTCCATCCTGCATGCTTTGTTCCTATTAGACTTCCTTTCCGAACGCTCAAATCACCAGTTTCGGAATCACACGGTCGAAAATCCAATTCACGGTCAAACTCTCACAAGGAAAACAAATCTCTCACTTTGGCACTTTGGCGTTCATTTGTTCGTCGGACTCACCCGTGCCGTCGTCTTTCGTCTATTACAACCGTCCATAGAGCAGCAATACTGTAATACAAGTTACCACTGCTACCAGTGCACGGCTGGCATCACATTCATACACGCATCGCAGATGATGCGCAGAGCGCGCGCACTTTGCTAAGCCCACGTGGTAGTGTGAACGCTTACATCTGAACCTAGGTGCTGCGGATAGAAGCGGTTTTATTTTTCAAGCTAGCCAACACACACCTACACACTCCCGGCACACAGCTTGTAAACACGCACGAACGTTCAATTTTCTTGCAACCACCTCTCTCAGCGCGGTTGTCAAACACGCCGTCGCGACGCTGTTCGGAAATGGTAAACATGATCAATCCCCCATTATTCCAATTATGTTCTCGTGTTCAAAGTTTATTATTTTCCATTCGCGATGGAAATTTTGATGGATAGTTGTTACAAAATTAGCTAAAATAGGCTCAAAACAATGTTTATCCTTCTCCTCGCTTTCCAACGGCTTGACAGCGGCAAATGGAGATATCGTGACAACAGTTTTGATTATATCCGCAGCACCTAGATAACAATACTCTTCAATCAATCACACTGGTTCAACAAGATTTAACATAACCTCCATCTTCAATGTTTGGCTCCCGCTGAGAGAGCATATTGAGTCAGTCCGCGATACTCAGATCTGAACATGTCGCGTTTCAACAGTACACGGCTACCGCTCACCCACACTCCGTTACACCGTCAAGCGTCACTATTGACGACCAAAGAAAACAACAAAAACCTCCTCCGTGCAGCACAAATGACGCCATCCAAAACCACTCTTATGAATAGGCTTGTACATACCTTGAAAACCGCGAACGATGCTAAACATGAATGAACTCGCCTGAACCAGCTTACCGAATCACTAAAACATCCCTCAATACAGCGAGCAAGGACTGCACGTAGCAGCCACTCCGTTAGTCACCAAGCCTCCCTGCATCAAATCACAATTTCAATGGCCCACATCACCAAATATGCCGCTTCAAAAACCATTATTTTGTTTTATTTTTCACTTCACAGAGCACATATTTCAACTTTTCTTTCATTTTATACTTTTTTTTTCACCGTTGGTCATATAGATTGCCGAACATTTTTTTTTTCATCACTGCATGTTTCATTTTCAACATGGCGTATCACGAGCGTAGTCGATCACAATTTTCCCCACCTTCATTTACGCTTTTTTTTTCATCATTTTCACATCGATTTTTTTTTATATATGGCTTCACACATTATTTTCACTTAGGCGTGGTCTTCCACAACCAATTTATTTTATTTTATTTTATTTTTTTCAACCTCGTCGCCAACTTGTGGTACCGAGATCCGAAGCACACGCGTCTAAGCATCAGAATGACTGAATGCGTTCGCTCCGCTGTTAGTCGAAGGGTCGGTATCAGTGAGGTGGCACCAATACACAACCGACACATATATGCGGAGGCGGGATATACTAACGACTTGCGCTGTCTACCACAGTTAGGATGGAGGTTAGGACGCCAGATCAAACTCCTACACAATTAAAAAAAAAATAACGATTGTAGTTAGGGGGATTCTCCTGACAAAAAATATTACCTTCATAATAGCGTTCCCTCCTGCTCGGATCACTGCCAGCAGCACCACAAGTACGGCTGTTTCGAGAATCGCTTGGAAATTATGGAAAGTGCCCCGCACAATGCACGTTTGCGTGTGCGTGACAGTAGCCTCACGGGTTCACGAAGAACCCTCCGTTGCGCATGATCAGATGCGCTCCTAGCCGGTTCAGTCCGCGCGCCTTCACGTACTTATTTAACTATGGCCGGATCGTAAGTGTTTCTAATGCCGTTCACCTCGTTCGTAGAAGGGATCGAAGCTCTACTGAAGTTCTATTTTTCGGTGTTTCGGGATTCTAATTTGACCGGCAAGATTTTTGGAGCAAAAAAAGCAGAACACTTTCAATGTTTATAAACAAGGAAGTCGCTTGACAGTTAGCTCAATGACAAGTCACTTGACAGTTCGCTCATTTCGCCCGTTTAAGGGGTTCGTCAAAGTGCCACATTACACAACACAAGAGGGGCTCGCCAAAGGAGGTGGTACCGAAAAAAACGATTACTGCTCCGTCTGTATCTTCGTTTGTGTTAATAGTGTTACGAAGGGGTGGGTGGGTGTCACGAAAGGTTAATTTTGGCGTTATGAAATTTGTGAATGAACCCTATGCCGCCAATTTCTCGATATTAAAAATAATTAATTTTTATTTATTTAGTTCCGATTGCAATACTGTTCAAACGACGCCTTCCTACGAACGATAAGCATGTTCATTTGGCTCACACTTTGACAAGTTAAGTTGTTTTGACGCAATCCCGGTCTTCCGTGGAATAACTCAAATTTGCGTCAAACAGCGAAAGTGGTGAGTGAGTAGTTCTCGTTTGAGAGCGGCAAAAAAATTAACCCACTGGTAAGTTATTTTCACCCAACGGAGGCCTCAAATGACGCAAATTTGGGTTAACTCAAGAAAACCCAAATTTGGCTTCTTCCACGGAAGAGCAGCGGATGCGTCGGTGCTTCTCTCTTTGTTTTTGACAACATTGCGGTGGGGCGAGGGAGAAAACAACCCAACTTTGAGTTAAAACTAAAAGCAGTTTAGCCAAATTTGAGTTTTTAAAACTTATTGTTTGGGTTTTAATATTTTTCCGTGTATATGAACACACGGGGGTTCGGTGTCGAGCTATCAAATCATCGCGAGCCGTTATAGAGGTGGCGATAGTGTTTGGCTATTTTTCATCATGCACAGCAAAAAATAATGTAAAACGCTTCGATGTATTCTTGCCGATGTGAAAAAATATCGATGTAACAGCGATTTTCAGATGCAATATCACGCCTTTTCGATGCTCGATTACATCTGCTTTGAAATCACACAGAAATATGATAACATTTTTTTATTACGCCAAAGTTGTGTAATATCAACATCCATTAAACGTGATTATTACACAAACACAGCTGCAACCAAGTGGGTACAATGCAGTTGTGTACAATTACACTAAATCGATGCCATATCGCATCCCCTCACGATACGATATTAAATCTCGCAACACTGTGGTGATTGTTTATGATCGGTCTGCGCAAGCGAGCCAAGCCGCCATGTTTTAGCAGTTTTCAAATCGAGTGCAGTAGTTCTTTCATCATTATTATTCGGATTTTGTAGGTATTTTTTATTGTAAATAGTGTTTAAGGCCGGACGGGACGGTGGTTGAATCGTCCGCCATTGCTCTGTTGCTAGTAAGATGCAAATCTCAACTTCTACTTCATATTATTGACTAGAAATTTGATCGTTCATTTGCTCACTTGTGGTGCACAATCGACTAAAGTTTCAGCTACGTCAGTGCAGTGGAAATTGTTATTTGCTTCTTCAAAATCGCGAGGCAAATTGTTAGAAAGAGAGGGAAGATAGGAAAAATTACACGTCGTCCCTAATGTATCCGTTTTTGGTTAAATCTATTGAGAGTGTATTCGAACAATCATTAATGATCATTAGCCGCTTGCGCGAAAGCTCGCGCAAGCGTAAGCGCATCAGCGCTGTCAAACTAATAAAAGTAAATAAACCAGGCCAAGAGGCTCTCTTACTTTACAACAAACCAACCAGTTAAGACGTGCCTTGAGAAGTCCGAAGAAAACCCTTTTTTAAAAGTAATCCGTGAAAGTTTTAGGAAGTTCCGTGGAGTTTAGTGGTGGCCGAATCTAGAACAGTGAACCGGGGATATTTGTCCTGGACGACCAAATTGAAAAGTGGCGACGAGGTGAAAGTCTGCGGCGGAGAATTTTCGTCGTAGGATTGCGTGAATCAGTGGGCGGACATCATTCCAGCCAAAGCAACTTTTCGACCACCCCAAGCAGCCGGAGAGGTTCGACCGGAACGGAAATCGGTGGACACCGTTGCTGCAAAGTAGGTAAAAGTGCACCGTGAGTGAAAAATATTGAGAAAGTGGTTTTTTAGTGGTTTTTCACATCGCCAAAACGCCATTTGCACATTAGGCAGGTTTCGGGCGCACAATTGAACAGACAAATTGCTTTGAGTGTATTCTTTTACTTGGTTAATTCTTTGCAGTGAGCACAATCAATTCTGTTCAATCAAATAAAACTGTTCTTTTCTTTTATCGGAAGAGTAGGCATTTCTGCATCAGGATTGTGCGTGGTGAATCGGCAGAAACAATTTGCCGGGAAGTTTCCGAGTGCTTTCCGCCGAGTGGCGAGTGTTTGCTGCTGGACATCCGATTCGGTTTTTGACGGTTTTCACCGGGTGACGACCGCTTTGGGCATCCTTCCCGCCGGACGGCAACTGGTGCTGGCCATTTGGAATCGTTGTGAGTGAGGTACCGATCGGGTGAGTAATTTTTCATTGATTTCTGTTTGGAAACGAACGTTAGACCGGTCCAATTTGCAGTTGTGATTTTTTTTGTGTGAAATTTTGGAAATTTTATTTTTGAATATTTTTGCTCAGTTTTTGGCAGATTAGACCGGTTCATTTTGTAAAAGCATATATTTTGTGAAGTTTTTGTAATTTTTTTTAAATAAATTTTTTGGTGTTGCTTAGATTTTTTGCAATTATGGCCTACGTTGTGGCACCCAACATTGAACCCTACCGGAAGGGTCAATCATTTGCAACTTGGGTCCGTCGGTTGACCTTCCATTTTCGTGTGAACAAGGTCGGCGAAAACGAAAAGAAGGACCAAATGTTCATGTTGGGCGGAGATTATCTGTTCAACATGGCAGAAAAACTTTACCCGACGGAGGCGCTATTGGATGCAGTGTCCTATGAGGTGTTAATTCAAAAACTCAAGGAACGTCTCGATAGGACTGATTCCGTTTTACTTCAGAGGTATCATTTTGGTTCGAAGGTCCAACAGGCCGGTGAATCGGCAAGTGACTTCATTTTTACTTTAAAACTCCAAGCTGAACATTGCGAGTTCGGCGACCAGAAGAATAGGCTTATTTTGGACCGTCTTCTGGTTGGCTTGTCCGATACTAAGCTAAAGCATCGCCTACTAACGGAGGACAGCGCCAAGTTAACTTTAGAACAGGCCGAAAAAATTGTCGCAACATGGGAAATGGCGGCAACCCACACAAAGGCATTGGCGAACAATGAGGATGTCGGCCTAGTAGCTGCCATGGATACCAGATACCCTCTAACTGGAGGCAGAGGAACAGTGCTTCAGCGAATCAGGGATGCAGCCCAAGGTTTCCGCGGTCCGGTGAAAAGTCGGCTTGGTGCTCGACCGGAAATTCGTCCGGCCGAGGATCGTCAGCAGAATTCCCTAGTGCGCTTCCAAACGCAGCATTCCAGGCACCGGGATTCTTCTGCAGGTCCCTCTAATCGGAGATTCCAGCGGTGCAGTGAACAATGGCCGGTGGATCAGCGTTACTGTGACTACTGCAAACGCAGGGGACATGTACGCAGGAAGTGCTATAAGCTGAAGAACGGGAGGAACAATGAGGTCAACCATGTCGACACCCAGGATGCGAACAGCAGCGCGGGTAGCCTGAGCCAGCTCGCCGAGCGTTTAGACCGGATAAGGTCTGACTGGGATTCGGATGGAAATGATTCAGGTGATTTACAATGTATGCATGTTATTTCTATTAATAAGATCAGTGATCCCTGTTTATTGAATGTTTCTATTGAAAATAATAGTGTACAAATGGAGGTTGACAGTGGCTCTTCTGTTACAGTGATGGGCAAAAATTTGTTTACATCCAAATTTGACCTTCCTCTAGTAAAAAGTTCTAAGCAATTGATAGTGATAAATGGTTCTAGGTTGAAAGTTTCTGGTGAAGTCGAAGTTAGGGTTAAATATAATGGCAAATCAGCTAATTTGACGCTTTTAGTGCTTGACTGTGACTACCAGTTCATTCCTTTGCTGGGTCGACCATGGTTGGACGAATTCTTTCCCAACTGGAGAAATTTTTTTGGAAATTTGATGCCATTGAACAACATTTCTGTAAATCAAAGTGAAGCACTAATAGCTGAAATAAAGTTAAATTTTTCTGACGTTTTTGTTAAGGATTTTTCTAAACCAATAAAACATTTTGAAGCTGATTTGGTTTTAAAGACTGACATGCCAATTTTTAAAAAGGCTTATGACGTTCCTTATCGTTTAAGGGAGAAAGTTTTAAAATATTTGGATAAACTTGAAGCAGAGAAAGTGATTACTCCTATTCAAACTAGTGAGTGGGCATCACCTGTAGTTGTTGTCATGAAGAAAAATAATGACATACGACTAGTAATTGACTGCAAGGTTTCGATTAATAAGCTCATCATACCAAATACTTACCCATTGCCTGTTTCACAGGATATTTTCGCTAGTTTGGCTGGATGCAAGGTTTTTTGTTCTCTTGATTTGGAGGGCGCATATACGCAACTATCTTTATCTGAGCGATCAAGGAAATTCATGGTAATTAACACAATCAAGGGACTTTTTACCTACAATAGATTGCCACAGGGGGCTTCCTCTAGTGCATCTATATTCCAGCAAGTTATGGATCAAGTATTGCAAGGAATTGAAAACGTTTGCGTCTATTTGGATGATGTTCTTATTGCAGGAAAAGACTTGAAGGATTGTAAGGCTAAACTTTACAAAGTTTTAGATAGATTGTCTAAAGTAAATATCAAAATCAACTGGGACAAGTGCAAGTTTTTCGTAACTGAACTGGAGTATTTGGGTCATATGATAAGTGATAAAGGTTTAACACCATGCTCAAGCAAAATTGCAACAATACGAGAAGCAAAAGTTCCAACAAATGTGACTGAATTGAAGTCCTTTTTAGGACTTATCAATTATTATAACAAATTTATACCCAATTTGTCTTCAAAATTGTATTACTTGTACAATTTGTTGAAGAATGACGTGAAATTTGTATGGGACAGTAATTGCAATGAAGCCTTTGAAAAATCTAAAAAGTTGTTGCTTGAAACTAATTTTCTTGAGTTCTATGACCCTGAGAAACCTATTGTTGTAGTCACAGATGCATCTGGCTATGGTTTGGGTGGAGTAATTGCTCATATTGTGGACGACGTTGAGAAACCCATTTGTTTCACGTCTTTTTCGTTAAATGCAGCACAGAAGAAATACCCCATATTACATTTAGAGGCACTTGCACTTGTATGCACTATTAAGAAATTCCATAAATATTTGTATGGTCAAAAATTTACAGTTTTTACCGACCACAAACCACTAGTGGGGATTTTTGGTAAAGAAGGCAAGCATTCAATATTTGTGACAAGAATACAACGCTACATTCTGGAACTATCAGTATATGACTTTGACATCCAGTATCGGCCTTCCGCAAAAATGGGCAATGCGGATTTCTGTTCGCGATTCCCATTGGAGGTGGCAGTTCCCAGTGCTTATGATCAAGAATTTGTGAAAAGCATCAATTTTGGGGACAACTTGCCTATAGATTTCTCAGCTATTGCTGAAGAAACAAGAAAGGATACCAGTTTACAAAAAGTTATGAGTTTTGTGCTTAATGGTTGGCCTAAAAGGGTAGACAAGCAATTTGTAGATATTTTTACGAATCGGAATGATTTGGAAGTCGTTGAGGAATGCTTGTTATTTCAAGAGAGGGTGGTAATACCACAGGTATTACAAGGCGACATTCTAAAGCTTTTACATGGCAATCATGCTGGTATCGTCAAAATGAAAAGATTGGCAAGGCAAACGGTTTACTGGTTTGGAATCAACACAAATATTGAAAAGTTTGTTGCTGCTTGTGACATCTGTGCAAGTATGGCAATCGTTCCGAAACAAAACATAACATCAAAATGGATACCTACCTTGAGACTATTTAGCAGGGTGCACATCGACTTTTTTCATTTTGAACACCGTACTTTTTTGTTGATTGTGGATAGTTTTTCTAAATGGTTGGAGGTGGAATGGATGAGGAAAGGTACCAACGCTTCAGAGGTTTTGACGAAGCTTATTGAGTTTTTTGCTCGCTTTGGATTGCCGGACGTCATAGTGTCGGACAATGGTCCTCCTTTCAACTCGCATGCATTCAAAAGTTTTCTTCAAAAACAAGGCATAAAGGTTTTGAACAGTCCTCCATACCATCCTGCTAGTAATGGCCAGGCGGAGAGACTTGTTAGAACGGTGAAAGACGTGCTCAAGAAATTCCTTTTAGAGCCAGGAATGTTAGAGTTGAAGTTGGAAGATCAGATAAACTTATTTTTATTTAATCATAGAAACAATAACTTGACGTTGGAAGGTAGTTTCCCTTCTGAAAAGGTGTTTGCTTATTCACCAAAAATGTTAATCGATTTGGTTAACCCAAAGAAACACTATAAGCAAATGCTTGTACCACAGAGCCCCGATGATGAAGCACATGCTAGTCAAAACCATAATAACGATCAACCTGATCCGTTGAATGCACTGATACCAGGGGATGAGGTGTGGTACAAGCATAACATTCCACATTTACGCGAAAAATGGATAAAGGCATCTTTCTTAAAACGGTTCTCTAAAAACTTATTACAGATCATGGTTGGAAACGAGGCGACTACTACCGCGCATCCAACTCAAATTCGGCTCATTAAGGACGGACGCGAAGCAGGCCAGCCAAGACGATCGATGCGAGTGCTCGAGACTGGTCGGTCGATGCCGGCTACAGCAGAACCCGAGAGAGCAACCGTTGCGGAAACCGATATCCGGCAAATACCGGATCTGAGTGATTGTGAACAGAGAAGAAATTATAGTGATGAAATAGTAGATCGTATGAGCAGGAAAAGAAAATATCCGTCGGAATCGGTAGAGCTCACTGGCCTACCCCGGCGATCGAAACGAAGTAGGAAAGCGAAAATAGAAAATGAATTCGAGTATTATTAAATGTAGTTTTTTGACTGTTGAATTAATGTTCAATCTTTTTATAAGGAGGAAGAGCTAATGTATCCGTTTTTGGTTAAATCTATTGAGAGTGTATTCGAACAATCATTAATGATCATTAGCCGCTTGCGCGAAAGCTCGCGCAAGCGTAAGCGCATCAGCGCTGTCAAACTAATAAAAGTAAATAAACCAGGCCAAGAGGCTCTCTTACTTTACAACAAACCAACCAGTTAAGACGTGCCTTGAGAAGTCCGAAGAAAACCCTTTTTTAAAAGTAATCCGTGAAAGTTTTAGGAAGTTCCGTGGAGTTTAGTGGTGGCCGAATCTAGAACAGTGAACCGGGGATATTTGTCCTGGACGACCAAATTGAAAAGTCCCGTGCGGCCTTAATCAAATTTTATTTTATATTTACTTGTTCTAATTACAGAAACAGCCAGTAATTTTCGAAGCATCAGCTTGGACATCAGTTCCAACATCGCAGCTTGACCAAAATATTGGTCGCCGACTCGGTCGCCGATTTGCTGCTGCGTTTGATCTGGTTGATTCCCCGCCCAATTCGATTCCCGACATACGGATATGCTCTTCCCAAGGTCATTTAGGGGCCCTTCAGCCAGATTTTTTTTGGGACAAAGGTCTGAGGTAAGCGAGGTTAGTTTTGTATGCAAAAGTGGTGAACCCACGTTTTTTTTTCAATTAGAATTCTAGAATGGTTTGTTTCAGGAACTGCACGACCAGGAAATTTAAACTGATGAGCCCCAATTGACCCAGGTGACGGAACACTTCGACACCAAAATAGAAGGACCGACCGTCAAACTAATCAGAGTAATATTCCTCTTCTTCGGTTTCCCTTGTTGACAGAATCTACATAACGGAATGTTTTCATTGCAGGCAGGACAAGTCAAACTGTTTGAAAATGTCTTTTCGATTTTCGGATCGGTTCTCGTACCTTGTTCGGATGTGGCTACAACGAGTTTGAGCAATTTGGAGAATGTTCGGATCACGGTGTGGCGGTTCTCAAGAGTCTCATGCAAGAGGCAGAACAAGATCCTGAAGGCAGTGTGTTGGCTATCTGGAAGTGCCAGGCCACCCAGTGTGAATCCCGAATTCCTACCCAAAAACTGGAATTTCTCGACCACGCCCGATGGTGATGCGTGGACACGGGGATATTTTAAAACCGATGCGCAGGAACTGGCGTGAAACCTATCGGATGCTCCAGGAAACATCACTTTGACGGCTTGAGCTCAAGCGGCCGTGGACTCCCTGTGCCCTTGTGGTGTCAGGGGGTGGATGGACTCAAAGAGCATGAAAAGCTTTCTGGTGATAGCAGTGGAAATAATACGGTAGGTAATATGTGATACTCAAAGCGAAGTTCGAGGGTACTCTATGCCCTTGCCCAGAGATGAGTTCATTGAAAATGTGACCTTGGATGTGACTAAGCTTGAATTATAGCTTCCAGGAAGCTTCAAGTTTTCTGATGTAGTGTTACTAATCATGCTGCTACATAGGTACCTAGTACATCGAACATTTGTCAATGTCATTTATGTACAGGGAAAATACAATCATAAGTTGGTGAGAATATTACAAACTGATGGAGGGTAATAAGTCCTATCAGACCCCTGAGTGGGCCATATGGGCTAGTGTGTGGGAATGCCTTTACATATTTGTAATACTCTCGAGGCTTCGAAATCTAATGGGGCGAGGTTTCCGGGTTGCGGATAGAAAGAAAAGGTATATCTCTCGCATTATTACTAAAAATAGCATATGTGATATTATCTCTTGTATTATCTTCTATAGAGTTTTAGTACGATTACCGTAAACGCACCAAACTTTGCGCACTTCTGAAAAGATCGTTAAACAATATTGCTGATGCATAATGCAAACTTTTTTTTCATTGAGTACTAGCATTGGCGTAACTAGGATTTTTTCCTGGAGGGGGCCCAGGGGGGGCCTGACTTGAGATGAATTTTAAGCGGGATGGGCGCCTAATATAGCCGAGGCGGTAAACGCACGGGTATTCAGCATGACCATGCTGAGGGTGACGGGCTCGATTCCCGGTCGGTCCAGGATCTTTTCGTAAAGGAAATTTCCTTGACTTCCGTGGGCATAGAGTATCTTCGTGCCTGCCACACGATATACGCATGCAAAATGGTCATTGGCAGAGGAAGCTCTCAGTTAATAACTGTGGAAGTGCTCATAGAACACTAAGCTGAGAAGCAGGCTTTGTCCCAGTGAGGACGTTACGCCAAGAAGAGGAGGAGGAGGGCGCCTGATATGTGAATATGCAAATTGGTATTGTAGTTTTGAGTAATCAAAATGACTGTTTAAGATCTTGTACCGACTTTTCGAACCCTCTAAGCAGAATACCCTGTATGAATGAGTGTAATCAGTTTCTACCTTTTAATTCCGCCCTATGTTGCTTATCCTTTGACAGATACGCGTATTTCGACTACCACTTGTAATCTTCCTCAGTGTCAGTTATCCACTGACACTGAGGAAGTTTACAAGTGGTAGTCGAAATACGCGTATCTGTCAAAGGATCAGCAACATAGGGCGGAATTAAAAGGTAGAAACTGATTACACTCATTGACTGTTTAAGATTTGTTCATAGTTCCGTAAACTGTATGAGTACGAACAATTCCTCCAAGATTTTTTTCCATCATGGCTTCAGAGATTCCATCATGGCTTCTTCCAGAAATTCAATCAAGAATTCATCTAGGGATTCCACTAGACATTTTTCTGGGATTTGTCCTGGGACATCTTTAGAGGTTCCTCCAGCAATTGTTTCAGTGCTTTTTTTCGGGGTTTCCTTTAGGAATTTCTCCAGAGATCCTTTAAGGTATTTCTGCAGGTATTCAGAGATTTCTACAGGGATTTCTCCATATATGCTTCCAGAATTGCACTAGAGATTGCTCCAATAATTACATCTGGAATGATTCGAAGTATTTCTGCAGGAATGTATTCCTGAAAATCTTTTAGAAAATTTTACTTAGAGATTATTAAAAAATACTCCAGGAATTGTTTGAAAAAATTGTACAAAAAAACCTTTTAGGATCCTACTATTCCTTCAACAATTACTGCAGACATTGATTTCTTCAATTTTTTTATCCAGGAATATTCCTACTAAAAATTCTTCCAGGTATTCGCTAAGAAAGCTCTCCTGAGATTCCCTAGAGTTCCTCATGGAATTGCTTCCGGGATTTCTCATCGGGTTTCTTTAGAAATTACTTCGAGTTCCTCCAGGGATTTACCGGAAATTTCTTCTGTTATTCTTTCAAAAACGAATTCCGGGATTATTTCAGAAATGCCTACAAAAACTCTCATTGGGATTCCTTCAGAAACTCCCCCAGGAATTAATCCAGGATTTCAGGATTTCCTCAAGAATTTTAGCGGTTTCTTCAGTATTTCCTCTAAGAATTCATCAGAAACTCCTCCTGGAATTCTCTCAGAAATCGAATTATGTATTTCATCATAAATCTTGAGGTTTCTCCAGAAACTCCTCAAGGGATTCCTTCGGAAATTTCTCCCGGATTTTTTTTTTTCAAGAACTATTCCAGGTATTCCTCCTGCCAATCCTCTAGGATTTTATTCAGGCATTTCTCCAGGGACTTCTGCAAGAGTCGGACTGTTGCCCATCGATCGGACATCGTCCTGTCGATGGGCAACAACGAGCCCGAAACCGGTCGACTCAAAAAGGTAATTATATCTCCTTTTTAACGTTTTGTAAGAATAACAAGTGGTGTGTCTGTCTCGCGTCGCGTGTTATAAGTGTCTTCTGCAAGAGTTCTACCAAGAATTTCTACGGGAATTATTCCAGGTATTTCCTCAAGAATTCCTCCGGGAATTTATTCTAGAATGGATCCAGGAATTCTTCCAGGGTTTCCTCCAAGAATTAATCTAGGAATTTGTTCTCTAGGGTTTCTTCTACACATTCCTCCAGGAATTATTTCATGGATGCCTCCAGAAATTTCACCGATGATTCCTGCAGTAATTCTTCCTGGAAATCCCTCTGGAATTCCTCCTGGAATTCCTCCAGAAATTCCTCTGGAAATTCCTCCTGGCACTTTACCAGAAATTCCTTTCAGAATTCCTCTAAAAATTTCTCCAGGAATTCCTTCAGAAATTTCCTCCTGGAGTTCTTCCATTAATAGTTCTATGGAATTTCCCCTTTAAGGATGCATCCAGGAATTCCTCAAGAGGTTTCTTAAGAATTACCCCAAGAATCTCTTCAGAAAGTCATCCAGGAATTGATCCAGGAACTCCCATAGGAATCCATTCATAAATTACTACCGCAATTCCTCCAGGAATTCCTCTTGGAATTCATCCAAAATCGCTCTGGGAATTACTCTACAAATTTCTCTTGGAATTTCTTTAGAAATTTTTCTTGGAATTTCTTCAGAAATTTATCTTGGAATTTCTTCTGAAATTCCTCCAGTAATTGCTTCCAGAATTTCTCTCGAGATTCTTCCAGGAATTGATTCCAGGAATAGTTCCTCGGAATTTCCCCGAAAATTCCTTTACAAATTTATCCAGGAATTCGTCCTGGGATTCCGCAAGGAATTTGTCCAGAACTTCCTGCAGGAATTTGTCCAGAACTTTCCAGGCATTTCTCTTCAGGTTCCTCCAGAAATTGCTTCAGGGATTCCTCCAGGGATTTTTCCAAGAATTTTCCCAGGAATCTTCCAAAAATTTCTCTAGAAATTTCTCTAAGGATTCCTCTAGGAATTTTTCAAGAGGTTTCTTTAGAAATTTCTCTTGAGAGTTTCTCCATGGACTCATCCCAGGATTTCTCTAGGAATTCATCTAGAGATTGCTCCGGGAGTTCTTCTAGAGGTCCCTCCCAGAATTCTTCTAAAAACTCCACCAGGAATTCATCTAGGAATTTTTCCAGAGATTGCTCCAGGAATTTCTTCAGGGATTCTTGAAGGAAATTCTCCAGGGTTTCCTCAAAGGATTTCTTAATGAATTTCTCGAGATACTCCTCCAGCGATTGATACAGGAATGCCTCCAGAAATTTATCCAGGGGTTCCTCCAGGCATTCCTTCAGAAGTTCCTCCAGAGATTTCTATAGGGATTCTTCCAGGCATTCCAGGACTCCTTCAGAAATTACAACCGCAATTTCTCCAAGAATTTATCTATAAAATCCTCCAGGGATTCATTAAGAAATTCCCTCAAGAATTCCTCCCAGAGTTTATCCAAGAATTATTCCAATAATTTCTCCTGGGATTCCTGCATGAATTCCTCCTGAGATTTCTCTAGGAATACTTTCAAATATTTTTTCCAGGAAATCCTCAAGGGATTCTTTTAAAAAATTCCCCAAAAATTCTTTCCGGAATTCATTCAAGAATTATTCCAGGTATTGCCCTGGCATTCTTCCAGGAATTCATCCAGGCATTTCTACCACGAATTTCACCGGAAGTACCCCTTCAGGAATACCTCCGGGTATTTATTCAGGAATGGATCCAGGAATTCGTACAGCAATTGCTTCAGCAATTCTTCCAGGAATTCCTCCAGAAATCCTTTCAGGGTTTCCTCCAAGAATTAATTTAGGAATTTCTTCTCGTCGGTTTCCTTTACACATTCCTCCAGGAATTATTTCATAGATTCCTCCAGAAATTCCACCGATACTTCCTCCAGTAATTCTTCCAGAAATTCCAGGAATGTCTTCTGAGGATCCTCCAGAAATTTGTTTCAGGGATTCCTTCAGGGTTCTTTCCAAGAATTGCCCCAGGGAATCTTCCAAGAATTTCTGTAGAAATTTCTCTAAGATTTTTTCCAGGAATTCCTTAAGAGGTTTCTTCAGAAATGCCCAAGAAATTCCTTCAGAAAGTCCTCCTAAAGGAATGCCTTCAGAAATTACTATTACCGCATTTTCTCCAGGAATTTCTCTGTAGAAATTTCTCTAAGAATTTTTCCAGGAATTCCTTAAAAGATGAGATGCAGAGCTGAGATGCAAGCTTTGTCCCAATGAGGACATTACGCCAAGAAGAGAGAGAGATTTTTCTATAAATCCGTCCAGGAGTTATTTCACGGATTCCTTCAGAAATTCCAACAGGAATTACTCCAGGAATATATCAGAAATTCCTTCAGGGATTCCTCTAAGGATTCTTCAGTGAAATTCCTCCAATAATTCTTCCAGAAATTCCTCCAAGAATTCCTCCAAGAATTTCTCATGGAAGTCCTCCTGGAATTCCTCCTGGAATTCCTCCTGGAATTCCTCCTGGAATTCCTCTAGAAATTCCTCTGGGAATTCTTTTAGAAATTTATCTTGGAATTTCATCAGAAATTTCTCTAATGCTCCAGGCATTACTCCAGGAACTTCTCCAGGGATGCCTCCTTCAGAAATTTCTCCATTAACTTTTCCAGGGATTCCGCCAGGAATTCGTCCAGAAAATTCTCCAGGATTTCGTACCAATTTGTACGATAATAAAAAAAAATCCCTAATGCTCCAGGCATTAGCCCAGAAACTTCTTCAGGGATTCCGCATGGAATTTGTCCAGAAGGTTGTCCAGGATTTCCTCCAGGAATACATCTAGGAATTGTTCCTGTGATTTCTCGAAGAATTCCTCCAGAGATTCCTCCAGGAATGCGTCCAGAAATTCCTCCAAGGATTCATCTAAATTTTTTCTAGTAATTTCTTCAGGGATTTCTGATGCGGATTATTCAGATTTTTTTTCCTGAAATTCTCGCATAATTGCTCTACTTTGGATTCCTCGGAATTCATCCAGGAATTCCTCCAGGGATTCCGGCAGGTTTTGCTCCGAGAATTCCTGTAATGATTTCTTCCGAAATTTTTCTCTGGATTTTTACAAAAAAATATTCAGCGATAAGTTCAAAAATTTCAATAATCCGTTCATAATCTTTATCACGGATTCACTCCATTATTTTTTTTTTAGAATTACTTGTAGATTTTTTGAATAATTTGAAGGATTTCTAGAGGAATTCCTCCAGCGATTTGTATTGGAATTCTTTTAGATAATTTTAGAGGGACACAGAAGCCAAGAAATTCTCCAAGTAGTCATCCAGGAGTTCTTTCACAATTATCTCCGAGAAATCTTTAAGGAATCCAATCATGAATACCTTCAAGATTACCCCTTGCAGCAAAAGCTTTTAAATATATTAAAATTTCATCTATGGCCTTTTGAATGTGTGCATTGTTTGATAGACGCACAAATACCCGAAATAAAAGATGTTAGTGACCAACTAGAAATCACCTCAAGCATGGTTTTAAAGAATACACTCGCGTTTACGCTTGAGCTACATGGATCATTTCTTATTATGTAGCATCTATTCTCACTAGGAATTCAAAAACTTTTGGAGGAATTTCTGGTTGATGTTCCTGGATGAATCTCTGGAAGAATCCCAAAAGGACTCTTTGGAAGAATCTCTGGAGGATTTTCTAAAGGAATCTTTGGAGGTATTCCTGAAAGAATCTTTGAAGGAATTCCTGAAGGAATTCGTGGAGAAATTCCTGAAAGAATTCCTGGAGGAATCCCTGGAGGAATTCAATGAGGAACCAATGGAGTTTCCTGAAGAAATCTCTGGAGGAATCCATGAGGAACCCTTGGGAGAATTCCTGGACAAACATGTGGAGGAATCCCTGGTGGATGCTCCTAAAGGAATCTCTGGAAGAATCTCAGAATGAACTTTTGGAAGAATTTCAAGAGGACTTCCTGCAGGAATCTTTACAGCAATTCCTTGAGGGACGAACAGAGGTTCCTGGAGAAATCTCTGGAGGAATCCCTGAGGAATACCAGTATGAATTCCTTGAAAAATCAATGAAGGTTTCAAGAACAATCTCTAGAGGATTTCTTGGAGAAATCTCTAAGGAATTCGTGGAGGAATCCCTGGAAAAAACCCTGGAGAAATCTCTGGAGGAATTTCTGGTAAATGTTCCTAGAGGAATCTCTGGAAGAATCCCAGGAAGAATTTTCGGAAGCATCTCTAGGAGGTTTCCTGAAGGAATCTCCTGTAATTCCTGCAATAATCATGGAGAAATCTCTGGAGGTACTCCTGGAGGAATCCCTGAGGATTTTCAGGATTAATTCTGGAGCTCGATTTGAATAGGTCGTATGTGCTTTCGTCGATATAAAATTCGATCAGTTTATTTTAGTAATAGTAGAAATATGGATGATATTTCAGTGGCTTTTAATGATAAACCGAAAGCCTGTTTTGTAAGGAATCGCTTGTATGTATTAATTTTGTTAAATTTTAACAGTTTTCGCCATAAGAAGCGAATCCAACTGATCGAATTTTATATCGACGAAATCACATACGACCTATTCAAATCGAGCTCCAGAATTCCTTGAAGAACCAATGGAAGATCCTGGAGAAATCTTTGGAGGAACTCCTGGGAGAATCTCTGAGGAATTCCTGGAGGAATACTTGGAGAAATCTCTGGAGGAATTCATGGTGGATGCTCCAGGAGAAATCTCGGGAGGAATCCCGAGGGGGGGGGGGGGTGGGGGGGGGGAAATAAATAAATAAATAAATAAAATAAAATCCTGGAGAAATCTCTGGAGGAATTTCTGGTAAATGTTCCTGGAGGAATCTCTGGAAGAATCCCCCAGGAGAAATTTTCGGAAGAATCTCTGGAAGGTTTCCTGATGGAATCTCCTGTAATTCCTGCAATAATAACTGGAGGAATTCCTTGAGGAACCAATGGAAGCTCCTGGAGAAATCTGTGGAGGAGCTCCTGGAGGAATCATTAAGGAATTACAGGATTAATTCCTTGGAGAACCAATGGAAGTTCCTGAAGGAATCTTTGGAAGAATCCCAGAAGGATTTTTTGGAAGAATCTCTGGAGGATTTTCTGAAGGAATCTCTGGAGGTATTCCTGGAGGAATTCCTGGCGGAGTTCCTGCAGGAATGCCTGAAAAATATCCTTAAGGAATCAATGAAGGTTTTTGGAAGAATTTTGGAGGAACTTCTGGAGGAATCCCAGAGTAATTCCAGTATGAATTCCGTGAAGAACCAATGGAGGTTTTTGGAGAAATTTCTGGAGTCACTCCTGATGGAATTCCTGAGAAATACCTGAAGAACTCCCTGGAAAAATTCCTGGAGAAAACTCTGGAGGAATTCCTTTTGGATGTTCTTGGATGAATCTCTGGAATAATCCCAAGAAGAATTTTTGAAAGAATCTCTGGAGGACTTCCTGGAGAAATTCCTGCAGAAATCCATGAAAAAAAAACCCTGATGAATTTTTGGAGAAATCCCTGGAGAAACTCCTGGAGGAATTACTGGTGGATGTTCCTAGGAAAATCTCTAGAAGAATCCCAAGAGGATTTTTGGAAGAATCTCTGGAGGATTCCATGAAGGAATCTCCTGAAATTCCTGCAATAATCCCTGGATGAATTTCTTGAGGAACCAATCGAGGTTCCTGGAGGAACTCTTGGAGGAATCCCTAAGGAATTTCAGGATTATTTCCTTGGAGAACCAATGGAAGTTCCTGGAGAAATCTCTGGAGAATCTCTGAGGAATTCCTAGAGAAACACTTGGGGAAATTTCTGGAGGAATTCATGGTGGATGTTCCTGGAGAAATCTCTGGAGGAATCCCCGTGGAATCCAGGATGAATTCCTTGAAGACCCAATGGAACTTCCTGGAGAAATCTTTGGAAGGAACTCCTGGGAGAATCTCGGATGAATTCCTGGAAGAATTCCTGAAGGAATTCTTGGAGAACTCTCTGGAGGAATTCCTGATGGACGTTCCTGGAGTAATCTCTGGAAGAATCCCAGGAGAATTTTTTGGACGAATCTCTGGAGGGATTCCTGAAAAAATTTCTGAGCTGATTCCTGGAGAAATTCCTGCAGGAATCCCTGGAGGAATCCTGTAGGCTCCTGGTGAGATCTCTGGAGGAACTCCTTGAGAAATCTCTAGAGAAATTCCTGAAGGAATCCTCGAGGAATTCCTGGAGCAATCCCTGGAGAAATCTCTGGATGAATTTCTGGTTGATGTTGCTGGAGCAAACCCAGGAGGATTTTTCGGAAGGATCTCTGGAGAATTTCCTGAAGGAATCTCCTTGAAAAAACAATGGAGATTCCTGAGGAAATCCTGGAGGAAGCTGAGAAGCAGGCTTTGTCCCAATGAGGACGTTACGCCAAGAAGAGAGAGAGAGAGAGTTCCTGAAGGAATCTCTGTAAGAATCCCCCAGGAGGAATTTTTGGATGAATATCCGGAGGATTTTCTGAAGGAATCTGTCGTGTCCAACGTGACCAAAAATCTGCGAAATGGCTTCCTTTGATCTTGTATTGAAAAATAATGATGATTGATATGTCGCATGCTGGGATTCAGAAGAGACATAAAAGTGGCCATTTTCACGGAAGATCCAGGCTCCCGGAACATCCCAGAACGTGTCCAACGTGGCCAAAAATACGCGGAATGGCTTCCTTTGATCTTGTATTGCAAAACTATGAAGATTGTTATGTCGCATGCTGGGATTCAGAAAAGACATAAAAGTGGCATATTTCACGGAAAAAACAGGTTACCGGAACATTTCGGAACGAGTCCAACGTGAAATGACTTCCTTTGATCTTGTTTTGCAAAATCATGAAGATTGATATGTCGCATGCTGAGTTTTAGAAACCCAACGAAAGTGTCCCTTTGCCTGACCAAAAAGATACCCCAGTACGTCCCGGAATAACTCCGGAACCAAATGGCCAATTCAAAACTTTGGTTTACGTATCAAAACTAGAGATTCAACCGGTTCTTTTGCGACGTTGATCAAAATCGGTCCAGAAATATCTTTTTTTTTCATAAAATGTCTTAGAAGATCCTGCCAGGAATTCCCTCCAGGAATTTCTCAGGATATTTCCTGAAATTCTTGCGACGATTCTTCCAGAAATTCCACAGTTTTAATTTGATTTTTTTTCGACGATTTCTAAGATTTCTCTAAAGAACTTCATGAAATCAGAAATTTCTCCGAAGGTTCATCTAGATATTTTTCTGAAGATTCCTTCTATAATGCCAACAATAATTTTTCTTGGAATGCTTCCTCAGATTTCTCTAAGAATTTCTTTACGCATTCCTCCATGAGCTTCTCAAAAGGCTCCTCCATAAAAATTTCTGAGGATTTCTCCAAAAAGAATTGCGATAGTTTTTTAGAGAAATTTTCCCTAATTTAAAAACTCTGTTCTTCTTAAACATTTTTCTACAGATTTCTCTATCATTTCTTCAAGCATCCTGCCAGGAGTCCTGAGTATGTATTTATCTAGAAAGTCCTGCAATATTTATTCCAGAATTTGTTTACATTTTTTGAGAATGTTGCTCAGTATTCCGCTAAAATACCAGTGATGACTTTTTGAGTAATTTTTCTGAAAGTTTCTACAAAGGTTCATGCGAAGGTTCCTCCAACGATTCCGGAGGAAATTTATCCAGAATTTCCTGCGTTGATTCTTGCAGAATTTTCCTCACTTACTATCAAAGGATTCAGAATGGATATCAGGAAGAATTTGTAAAGATATCTCAGAAGGAATTCCTGAAGCTATCCCGAGAAAAGTTCGTGAAGAAAAAGCCCTGCTAGAATTCTTGGAGGAATGCTTGAAGGAGCCCCAGGAGAAATTCCGAAAGGAATCCCGAGGGGAATTTCAGTATCCTTAGAATTTCTGAGGAACCTAAAAAAAAAAGAATCCCGGAATGAATTCCTAAACGAATCCCAGGAGCATCTGTAGGAGTAATTCCTAAAAAATTCACTGCAAGAATTCATGGGAAGCACAGGTGGAATACCCAAAGAGACCCCAGGAAGCAATGCTGATGGAATCCTAGGAGGAATTACTGAAGGAATGCTAGAAGGACTTCATAAAGTTACAGCATCCACTCGATAACTGACTGCAGTTCAACTGGACTACATTTGACCTGGGCGCTCGATAACTGGGCCAACTAACTGAACTGTCGTCAAAGCCCAGTTTACGAGTGCAAGCTATATCACAAAAAAAAAAGTTCGTGAAGGAATCCTTGCAGGAATTTCTAAGAGAACCATGGGAGGAATACTATGAAGGATGCGCTGCAGGAATTTCCGAAGAAGGAATCTCAGGATGAGTTCCTGAAGCAATCCCAGGTAGCATTCCTGAAGGAATCACTGGAAGAATGAATCTGAAGCAATCCCTGGAGGGATTACTGAAGCAACCCCAGGTAGAATTTTCGTCAGAAGAAATGCCAGGGGAAAGTCTTCAATAAATCCTGGGAGGAATTTCTGAAAAAAATCCCATGAATACTTCCTGAAGTTATCCCAAGGAGAGTTCGTAAAGGAAGTGCTGGGGGAACTCATGAAGAGAAATATGGAGGAATTTCAGCATAGCAGCATCTCCCGAGGGAATTATTGGAAGGAATCACAAGAAAAAGTCTTGATGGAATTCCGATATGAATTCCTGAAGGAATCTCGCGAAGAATACCAGAAGGAAGTTATCCCAAGAAAAAACAATGAAGAAAGTATTGCAGGAATTCCTGATGGTGTTCTTGAAGAAATCCAGGCAGATATTTTAAAGGGATTCCAAGCGGAATTCCTGAAGAAACCCTAAAGGAATTCCTCAAAAAACCCTTGTAGGAATTCCTTAGGAATCCCGGGAGAAATGCTTAACCCTTCGGGACATGCGTCGTTGTAAAAAGTACAACACTACCAAAAATAAAGCAGTATACAGCACCATCACCTTGCAGTTTTAGGATCAAAAAGGCGCGCGTGTGGCCGGTAAACTTTTTGCTTTTTTTTTACACCGTGTATTTTAAATGGGTGCTGGGTACCCGGGTACCCTGCCGGCCACATAAGGGTTAAGAAATCCCAGAAGATCAGTAGAAGCAAACCCCTTTGTCAGCATACAATAAAAGTTTCTATCGGTGTTAGTTACCCGATGCGTCCCGGTGGTTGCACGGGATTACCCACGTGTTCCATCAAACTCAAACTAGACGCAAAACTTAATCAAGCAAGCTGTGCTACAACCGTCACAGTTTTTCAAGCTCTTGACGTGGAAACACAGGTTGTTGCCCAAACAATTGCATTATGATTCATAATGCAGCCCAAATAAGTTGCATTACGAATCATAATGCAACTGCTTTTTATAGTGAGGAAAAGTAGGCCGTAGTGACACTAAAACGGCAAGTATAAAATTCAATATTATTGTGCCAAGTTGCAAAAAAATAATTTTATGCAATTCAGTATCATAATTTATATTTTATATAACTCATTTTGGTATCATAAAGTCCAATTTTTCCAAACTGGTTCATTATGCAACTGAAATGAGTTGCATAATGAAAAATAGTTGTGTAATGTTCATTGTAGCATTGTGCTATAAAATATTGAGAAGAGATTGTCTTGGTTATGCTCGACTAAACGAACGCAACCAATCACTAAGTAGGCTATGGGTTTGGGTGAGGTGAACGGAGGCAGAAAGTGTACGACGACTGTCGAGGACGGACGCGAGTTACAGCTGCTCGGAGATACTACAATCTGGCGTACGAGGTTTGAGGATTGAAAAGAAAAAGCGGAACGAAACGGCAACTATTAAAGGTAATTATAATATTTCATAAATTGTGAATGCTTTGAGCATCTGGAGAAAGCGGAAAATATTGATTTTTCCCAAGTGATTTTTGGCGAGAATTTAAAGAATTCTCCAAATTACGAGTTTGACTCGCCCGTTTGTAAACGCGAAAGTTGAAAGAACTTTCCAGAATATGAGCGAAAATTATTAGAATTTTCCATGGATTGGCGAAGACCACATGGGTTTTCCAGAATAATGGCACAAAAGACATACTGGCGAGAATTGCACAGAATTCTCCTGATAAAAAAAAAGATTATTGCTGGTTGGAACATGTGTTTGTGCACCAGGGTGAAAATTTTCAGTTTGCTGCTTGTTACCTGGGTAACCAAGTGACGGTTATGTTTGCGTATGAAAATTTGAATGAACGCATGGGTTACTATGATTCGTGTCGAACGGATGAAAAAAAAACGAACATGATAATAATGATGGATTGATTCTAAGTTTCCATGGTAACCAAATGACGGCTACTGCAGCTACGGATTATGGATGATTTCAAATGAAAACATGGTGATTAGTTATCGAGTTGGAAAAAGCTGCTCAATGCATTCAAATTGAAGATATGTTTTGACAAAGAGATGAAAATGATTGACTTGAATCTCGTTTCATTTTAGATGGAGGAAGCACGCCCGGTTCCCCCATTCCGTTGCAATCAAATCGAATCGGGAAAGCTATCCAAGGAATGGAAGGCGTGGAAGGAGTCGCTCGAATGTTATTTCGCAGCGTATAACATCACGGACCAGCAACTGATGCGAGCTAAGTTGCTACATCTTGGCGGACCTGCGTTACAGACGGTTTTCAAAAACTTGCGTGACCGTGATCACATTCCGATTGTCTCGTTGGTCCCGAACTGGTACGATGCTGCGGTGGACAAATTGGACGAATTTTTTGAACCCCGACATCAAAATACATCTGAACGCCGGAAATTACGCTCAATGAAGCAGAAGTCAGGAGAACGATTTGCGGATTATGTCATTCGGCTCAAGCAACAAGTCTCGGAGTGTGGATTCGACAAATATGGATCGGAGATGGAACAAATATTAGTCGAAATTCATTTGACAGATGCTGTTGTGGAAGGATGCAGTTCAAACGAAGTTCGTAAGCGGATTTTGATGAAAGACTTGCCATTTCCGGATATTGAAGCTTTGGGTATTGCTCAGGAAGGAGTTGAACGGCAGTTGGCAGATATCACAAATTCGCCACCGGAAAAAGTGTATCGTGTCGGACCGCCACAGAAGCAACAAGGTGTGAAAGCGGATTTTTTTGCTCGTGACAAGCCCCGGGACAAGTCGTGTTTTAACTGCGGGCGCACTGGACATATTGCCACGGCTTCGATCTGTCCTGCTCGTGGGAAACAATGTCGCCATTGTAAACTGTATGGCCATTTCGAGAAGTTGTGCCGCAAGATGAAACGCAATGAGGCTATGGACCGTACTGAAAAGAAAGTCCAAGCAGTTGAGGATAAAAGCAACAAAGACTACGAAGCAACGGATATGCGCGCTGATGAAGACGAAAAGCCAGAAAAAGCTTACTACGCTTTTTATTCTGGTAATGAGTCTAATGTGATCCCATGCACTATTGGTGGTGTGAAAATTGAAATGCTGGTAGACTCCGGAGCGGATGCAAATCTCATCAGTGACAGCGCATGGATCAATCTGAAGAACGAACGGGTCTCTGTTGTTTCCTCTACCAAAGGCAGCTCTCGCATTCTTCGTGCGTACGGTAGTGAAAACCCGTTAGAGGTGCTTGGATCTTTCGTAGCAAAAGTGGCAGTGGGACTGAAGGAAGCAACAGCAGAATTCCTGGTGGTGCGAGGCGGTCAACGTTGCTTGTTGGGTGATAAAACTGCTAAGTTGCTCGGCGTCTTGAAAGTTGGTTTGGATATCAATGTAGTCAAAAGAGAGCAAACTCCTTTTGCAAAGATTCGAGGAATCAAGGCACATATTCATTTGGATCCAAAGTTTGTGCCAGTTTTCCAGCCAATGCGTCGTATTCCAATTCCAATGGAACAAGCGGTAAACCAAAAACTGACTGAGTTGATGAATCGTGACATAATCGAATTGAAGTCTGGACCGGCTAGCTGGGTGTCTCCATTGGTGGTGGTTGGTAAGACGAATGGCGAACCACGATTGTGCCTTGATCTGCGTCGAGTAAATGAAGCAGTCTTGCGTGAACGACATCCAATGCCAGCAGTGGACGACTATTTGGCACGTGTTGGTAAGGGCAAGATATGGAGCAAATTGGACATCCGTGAAGCGTTCCTGCAAATTGAGCTGGCGGAAGAATCACGAGACGCTACAACGTTCATCACTCCTCAAGGACTTTTCCGTTTCAAACGTCTACCGTTCGGGCTGATTTCGGCTCCAGAATTGTTCCAGAAGGCGATGGATGAAATTCTCACCGGATGTGAAGGTACATCTTGGTATATCGATGACGTAATTGTAGAAGGAGAGACTTTGGAGGAACATGACGAACGGCTGCAGAAGGTACAATAATGATTATTTGTATTAACAATTGATTTAAAATAAAACTAGTGTTACAAAGCAAATATTTGTTTTTCAGGTGTTAGCTCGTTTGAAAAATCGGAATGTAGAATTGAATTGGGAGAAGTGCCGACTACGTGTCACTGAAGTTGATTTCCTTGGTCACAATATCACTCCTGATGGTATTAAGCCTTCTAAATCGAAAACACAAGCACTGTTGTCTTTTCGAGAGCCTCAAAATGAAGGAGAACTGAGAAGCTTTCTGGGTTTGGCCAATTATATGAACAAATTCATACCGAATTTGGCCACGATTGACGAGCCACTCAGGAGATTATTATTAAAAAAACTCTAAATTTGAATGGACATTGGAACAGGCAAGATCTTTCGAAGAGGTCAAACGAGCTATGGGTGATGTGAAACGCTTAGGGTTCTACAAAGTCGAAGATCGTACAGCAATTATTACGGATGCTAGCCCTGTAGGACTCGGGGCATTATTGGTACAGTTCGATCAAACCGGTTCACATCGGGTCATCAGTGCAGCTTCCAAATCGTTAACGGAAACAGAACGTCGGTACTGTCAAACCGAAAAAGAAGCTCTCGCGATTGTGTGGGGTGTGGAACGTTTTCAAAATTACGTACTTGGTAAAATGTTCGACATATTTACCGATTGTAAAGCTTTAAGTTTTCTTTTCACAAAACGTTCTAAGCCTTGCGCCCGCATAGAGCGCTGGGTTCTAAGACTGCAGATGTTTGACTACAGAGTCATTCATATTTCGGGACAAGACAATGTTGCCGATAGTCTTTCGCGATTGGCTGTTTTAGAGCCTAAACCGTTTGATTCCTCCGAAGAAATTTGGATACAGGAAGTCGCTCTACAGGCGGCAAAGTCTTCTGCTCTTTCTTGGAAGAATATTGTTGAAGCTTCAAGAGAGGATCCCGATATTCAACAAGTACTGGAAATCTTATTGCAGGGAGATTTACAGAAACTTCCTTTAGAATTTCGAGTTGTTGCCAATGAACTATGCGAAGTAGAAAATGTGCTTTTGAGAGCAGACAGAATTGTCATTCCACGACAATTACGTGAAAAAGTTTTGGAAACTGCCCACGAAGGTCATCCAGGTATAACTATGATGAAAAATCATCTTCGTTCTAACGTATGGTGGCCAAAGATGGATTCGGACGTTGAAAAACTAGTGAAACATTGCCGAGGGTGTACTCTGGTGGCAGCACCTGAACGACCTGAACCAATGCTCCGCAGCGAACTACCGATGGCGCCATGGGTAACCATTGCTTTGGATTTCCTGGGACCGTTACCGGAAGGGCAATACTTGCTGGTCGTCATCGATTGTTACAGTCGTTTTATGGAAGTGTGTGAAATGACGAGCATCACAGCAAAAGACGTCATTAGAGAATTGTCTGTAATGTTCAGTCGATACGGTATTCCAAATGTGCTGAAGGCAGATAATGCCCCACAACTCAGTTCGGAATGTATTGAGTTTAAAGAATTTTGCAATGCAAATGGAACTAAACTAAGTAATACCATACCATATTGGCCACAATCGAACGGCGAAGTGGAGAGACAAAACCGGTCAATTCTTAAACGTTTACGAATCGCCCAAGAGCTAGGGCAGGATTGGAGAAAAGAGCTGTCCAGCTACTTACTAACGTATCATTCAACAAAGCATACTACGACTGGAAAATCTCCCGGTGAACTTATGTTCGGCCGAAAAATCAAGAGCAAGTTACCAACAATATCAACATTTCTCGAAGACGACAGTGTACGTGAAAAGGATCGATTAATCAAGGAGAAAGGGAAGCTGTATAGTGACAAAAGGCGAGGAGCAAAAGAAAGTGAATTGGAAGTTGGAGATCGAGTGTTGGCGAAACGAATGAAGAAGAGCAATAAACTTGATACTGATTATGCTGATGAAGATTTCATTGTGGTGAAGAAAACGGGAACGGATACGATTGTCAAATCTACGAATTCTGGCAAAGAATACCGACGGAGTTCGGCTCATTTGAAAAGAGTACTGAATCCAGAAGACTCCTCAGTTTTGACACCGTTGGAAGAAGCAGTATCAGAAGATCCAATTGAAGGGTGCAGCAGCGAGACAAGATTCAAACAATCTACGAGGACAAGACAAGCACCAGTTAAATTTAAAGATTTTGTATCGCACTAACTTAGAATACAAGTAATTAGAAATAAATGTATATTATATGGGGTTTTATTTCTTTTAAATGTAAAAGGGGGATTGTAGCATTGTGCTATAAAATATTGAGAAGAGATTGTCTTGGTTATGCTCGACTAAACGAACGCAACCAATCACTAAGTAGGCTATGGGTTTGGGTGAGGTGAACGGAGGCAGAAAGTGTACGACGACTGTCGAGGACGGACGCGAGTTACAGCTGCTCGGAGATACTACATTCATAATGCAACTCATTTGAGTTGCATTATAAACATTATGCATAAAATGGGTTGCATTATGAAAAAATCATTGCATAAAATTTTGTATGGAACTCTTTGCAAAACTCGATTTTTTTCAGCACTCTTCGTATTTATCTAACTCGGCAAGCCTCGTTGGATAAATGTTCGACTCGTGCTGAAAAAATCAACTTTTTGCAACTCGGCGAAACTACTGGGGGTGCCGGGGGTGCCAGGCACCCCCTGGAATTTGAATGCATTGCTGTGAGATATGAGACGGTGAATGATGAATGGATGAACTAATGAATATTGATTTGTAGTGCACCCCCTGACAAAAAACCGTAGTTTCGCCCATGCTCGTTACATAAATAACTATAAACGTATCATAGAGAAAGAGAGAGCTTAAAACTCTGATGTTGCCTACCTACTTTGTTTTTAGTTTGTAATATTTTTGAATGATCTCAATGAATGTCTCTTTCCCCTACTCCACAGTGGTGCAGGAAGCGGTCTGATCCGACGATGCCAACATCCTCGCCACTGCTCTGGAGGTCTTCGAAATGCAGTACCTCATCCGGTACCTAAGTGTTCAACGTCTGGCAGCTGCTGCAGCAGGACACGCCAGACTTCTACACGTTGAGATGAAGTGGAAATTCACGAACTAGGCACCGTTGATGTTTCGTCAAACGTATAGATCGACAACCACGCTACTGTAATTCAATAACAATACCTGGAAGCACGGAAACAGGAGCTGAGTTTGTAAAGGTCAGTCGAAGTCTGCTACCCTGATCGAGATCGATCACGATATTTACCGGCGAGATGTCGATAGAGCATATGCGAAACATCGAATCGCAAGACATCAATGGAATTACACCGTTGAAGCAATCGGTGGCTCTACGGTTGCAGTCTCTCATGATCTGTAACCACATCGACATGGACAAGATAAGTTTTGAACGAAAAAAAAAAACCCCGGATTCTGGGGATGGCATAGCGAGAAGGTCGAGAACATCAACGGGTACGATTGTAAGGTGTACGAACTACGAAGCGAGCAATATGGTATTTCATAGCCCGAATTCATAACCCGTACGAGCAACGAACACTTAAATGGGGGAAAAGTCCGCATATAGAGATCGCATACATCGCTGCAGCTTTTCCTAACAGTGACCAAAGAGGATTATGACCATGTGGGATTCAACGTCCTCAAAGATTATGGTGCGTCGCCTTGGTTGGGTAAGGATAACGATCAGAATAAGTAGTTCCAAAAATGGCCCTGTACATGTACCCAGCGTTGCGTAATACTACTCGCCGGGAGTGGATCTCTAGGACCGAAATGTTGGAAAACCGGAACCGATATCCGCCAAACTGTAGCGCTTCAAGCAAACATCTAGTTAAGCGAACAGTTCCCCATCAAGCTTCAGGAACAGGTGCTGGCCATTTCGGACCTGATGTCCGCAAGTTTCCACAATGAAGGCCATGACAATCACCATGTAGCTTTCTGCATGATTTCCTGTCAAGATCGGTAAGCATGCAGACTTATTTTATCCTTATGATAAATATGATACCAGATTTTTGATCGCCCATTTGTCCCCCATTTTAGAGATTCCGCTCTTCCACGTGCTGAACACGATGGTAACACTTCGACATGTTGATGATGGAAGCGCCGTTGACAAACGTGAGCATTCTGCAGGGGAGCCTTAGACCGCACCACGTACATATCGACAATAATAATTGCGACGTGCAAGCCGAGTACGTGCAAAATATGACAACGATGCCTAGGAAGAATAAATTATGCTATTTTATGTGCAAACATGTATATTGTGAAAAGGAAATAAATATTTCAAACCTTGTACACATTTTCATCCATTTACCATCGACTTGTCCTCAATGGCTGAATAAATTGGTTTTTATCCTTTTTCGACTGGAATTTAGTATAGTTCTAGTGTTTTCTACAACTATACGGAATTCTGAGCGAAAAATGGCAAAAACACAATTTAATCAACCATTCGGGGAGCTCTGGGCAATAGCTTTTATTTTACATCGCTTCCATTACATCATGAAAAGTACGTCATATTTATTACATTGCGATAATTACATCGGATCTGTTTATTACATCAACAGCCGTCGAGTACATCGGGCTGTGTAATATTAATCAATCGATGTAACGACCTGGTTGCAGCGATTTCGATGTAATATTCAACAACTTTTTTTGCTGTGTGGCGTCGCGGACAACAAATTTGAATTTATTTGTTCTAGCTGTCACGTCGGTTCGTCGGTGTTACTAGTGTGCACCTTAGCTAAAACTGTTTTGCAGCCGCCGGGTGGAGCTGTCAGCCGCCGTGTACGAATCAAACGAGCGCAATCTTATGGCGGCTGACTCAGATCAGCAGGATCTGAGTGATTAAGCTAGGATGAGGTCATTTGAATAAACCTAACCTCAAACTGCAAAAACGTTCCCGGAACAAAGGGGTATTTTTACCCATTTTCTATTTCAAGACCAAGTGTAATAAATACCCATTTTTTTTAAGTTCGAGACGAATACTCATTTTAGGGTAAACGGCAAATACCCATTAAATGGGTTAAGCTTTTAGTTCGAGTACCCATTAATGGGTATTTCTGAACTAACGTGTGGATGTGGAGCGCTTTCAAATTGGGTTTTTGTTTACCTCTGTCGTCAGCATCTATCAACTAGTGCAACCAAAATCTTCGCTTGGAAAAGTGTTTAATTTAATTAATACTCTCGTTGTTTATCTGAAATATATAACTAACACGATGGCTACGCTAGAAGATAAAATTCTCGGTGAAAAACTAGAGTATTATTGCAGTAGCAGTGAAGGTGAAAGTGACAATGAAGACGCTGACTCCAAAGATGCACCCAAGGGTGGTAAATCTGGCTCCGATCTGAAATTTACACCAGAGAGCCAAATCATGGAGCAATCGCACTGGTCCGGAAGCACCACAAACACCGGGCCGAAGGGCGTAATCAAGGATTGGCAACGCTTCAAGCAGCTCGAAACAGAAAAACGGGAAACTCAGGAGCGCGAAAAGTTGAACCTCATTAAAAAGCTCAGCATCACCGCACGCACCACCGCGGAAGATGAGAAAGCCAAAGAGCAGGAACAGTTAGACGAAGAACTAGCAGAGCTAATGAGCGATGATTTTCTGATGCAGTACCAGAAAAAACGTATGGCAGAGATGCTGGCTTTAGCGGGCAAATTGCCAACTTTCGGTACCCTGGTGGACATCCAGAACGGAGATGACTTTTTGAAATCGGTTGATGAGGAACAAAAGACGGTCACGGTCATTATCCACATCTATGATCGTTTCGATACGGCTTGCAAAAACATGAACAAATCCCTCGGAGAGCTCGCTCTGGAGTACAAGAACGTTAAGTTTTGCAAGTTTATGAGTTCTATGGCCGGCTTGAGCAGCTTTTTCAAATCGAACGGAGTTCCTGCTCTGCTGGTGTACAAGGGAGGCCAAATGATTGGCAACTTCGTGCGGGTTACCGACGATCTCAGCGACGAATTCGACAGCTCCGACGTGGAAGGTTTCCTGATCGAGGCTGGAATGCTACCGGATAAATCATGTGTTCCTGCAATAGTGACTGGGGTAGCTGGAATTGCAAACTAATATTCTTAATTAAGCATTGCGTTCGAAAATAAGGTATTTTTAAGTTATATAGTACATCTATGTCTAGCTTAATGTGGAATTATTATAAAGATTTTTATATCCTTCCAAGTTTTGTTTTCTTAGAGTTAGGTGATATGATTCATCCTTAATCTCACATTAAAAAAACTGCAATCAGTGATGGGAAATGTTGCGGAATTCCGCCATTGCCGATGTGAATTTCCATCCGTGTGCGTCATCTATTCAAAATAAGTAATGGAAAATTAATTATGACGTCTAATAATAGTGAGAAGCAAAAAATAGCTTATCAAACCGTCAAACTGGTATCCTAATGAACAAAATCAACAAACCTTGACGATTACGGCATAAGTAAAGATAAGTATTGTATTCGTTTCAAACATATTTTTACCTATAAGTTTCCAAATATTCTAAGCGTATTTGTAACTTTGCAAAATAATTAACTGCTTTTTAAGGAAACTAGGAGACGATTTTTCCAACGTTGTCCTCAGCTCATTCAAAAACATCGCGAGTTAGGTCGCGTCGCGACTTGATTGTGCGACGTTCGATTTGGTGGCGGCCCGACAATATTAGATTAAAATTTAAAGAGACTTTGTTGCAAAGTGGCGAGGTTTGTTGAATCAAAAAAGAAAATATTTTTTTTTTGTTTTCAATATTGCAGCATGCATATTGCCAATATGAGCAAGGTGATTCAGTTTTACCTTCAGATTTTCAAGGGCAGATTTGGTCGTGAACGTTAACTCGCTATCAGTATAGCATATAGAGCTTGCTGACGTTTATTCACCTTTCTCTTTCAAACATGCACGCGGAATAGGATTTGTTGTCATCAGGAAAGGTTTCCCGATGAAAACAAATCCTATCCCGCCTGCAAGCTTGAAAGAGAGAGGTGAATAAACGTCAGCAAGCTCTATTAGCAGTATCCGTGTTCGATTCTCGCCTGCCTTTTACCCTTTTCACACCCATAAGAAGGGTTTAAATACCGCTTGGAAAACCGAATCCTTGTGTGTGTGTGTGTGTGTGTGTGTGTGTGTGTGTGTGTGTGTGTGTGTGTGTGTGTGTGTGTGTGTGTGTGTGTGTGTGTGTGTGTGTTTTGACGTAAACTACGTCTATGGGGAAGGTACGGTACTGTACCACGGCACCGGGTGTAAAATGAAAATCTAAATTTTGCGACCGTCACGAAATTATGAAAGATTTTGCACGCTAATAACTCAGCCATTTATTGACCGATTTTTAAAATTTTGCCATCAAACAATCGCAAAACTATGTCCCTTTCATGTCAAATAGAGAAAACTATTGATTTTCAACAGTAAACTATTGAAAATTGCAGAAAAGTGAACCTATGTTTTAATTTAATCCAGCCAATCAGGAGCGAGCACATTTTTTGGGGTTTCTCGCTTGGTATATAAGTTATTGTCTTCTTCTCATCTTCCATCATTCTTCCGCGACACCTCGAGGGGGACGCATCGGAGGACTGCTAGCCAGTTTCTCCGCTTGCTTCTCACTTCAGTATGCTTTGGCTAGCCGAGCGTGGTGGTCGTCGGCTGTTGCCACTTGCTTTACCAGTCGTCGTCGCGTCGCCGTGCGCGGTACCAGTGGGGCCGCCAACCAGACCGGATCGGATCTGCGAAAACTTTCTTCATTCTGGCTTCATCGGGCGTCCGGGCAGCACAAGCCAACATCGGAATCAACAAAATTATGGAACGCGCTTGCATTAATACTGCAAGTAAATTAAAACAGCCCTTGAAAGGGCTACGAAAATGTCCCACGGCAGTGAACCGAATAATTTCAGTATGTTTTGTCTAGGCGTGCGCGGTGGTCGTCGGCTGGGCTGATGCTAGTCGTCATGGCAACGCCGTGCGCGGTACCAGTGGGGCCGCCAGCCAGTTCACACCGGATCGGATCTCTGCTAAAATTTTCTTCATCGGGCGTCCGGGCAGCACAAGCCAACATCGGAATTAACAAAATCATGAAACGCCATTGTAAAAGCTACGAAAATGTCCTACGGGAGTGAACCAAATAATTAATTCTCAGGAGGAAAGCCCGGGACACATTAGTGTCAATCACTATGAGCGCTGTGTGAAAATTGAACTGAGATATTCAATTCAAAATTTAATGTGCGAAAACTGTGCTAGTTGTTTGGCAATTGGTAAACATTTTCTTCAACTCAGATGATGAAGAAATTTTCATCTTGATGAAATGTATTACTCAGTGTTGCCATATTTCAATATGTGTAGGTCTTCGCAAAATTCTTAAATGTTATTTACAATTTTGCCGAAAAATTTGCATGATTTATAGAAATTATTTGTTAAACATTATAATTGTGCTGATCGATTTGCAAAAGTTCAATGAGATAATTATAATTCGAAAGCAATTGGTATGCATTGTGCAAAAATCTGTATGGCATCACTAATTTTCACCCCTCTTTCATCTAACCAATCACGTGCGAGAGGGGAATTTGAACCTCTTTGCCGTACAGCCGTCTAGTATATAAGTTATTGTCTTCTTCTCATCTTCCACCATTCTTTCGTGAAACCTCGAGGGGAACGCATCGGAGGACAGCTAGCCAGTTTCTCCGTTTGCTTTTCCCTTCAGTATGCTTTGGCAAGCCAAGCGCGGTGGTTGTCGGTCTGTGAGGGCTTGCTGTCCCGTCACGCAAAGCAAACGCTGCCGTTCTGGATTTGATTGTCATAACTACCGGATTTTACCTCATGTACGCAATAATTGAACAATTATTGTTCAGCGTAAGCATATAGATTTAAACAGCCCTTCTAAGGGCTTCGAAAATATTTTCCACAAGAGAGAACCGAATAATTTTCCAAGAAAGACGCCGGGTCACACAAACTTCTTCTTATCTTTCATCATTCTTTCACACCTCGAGGGGAACGCATCGGAGGACTGCTAGCCAGTTTCTCCGTTTGCTTCCCCCTTCAGTATGCTTCAGCTAGCCGGGCGCGGTGGTTGTTGGCTGTTGCTAGTCGTCTTCGCATCGCTGTACGCTGTACCAGTGGGACTGCTAACCAGTTCACACCGGATCAGATCTCTGGTGCGGTAGGAGCGGCAAACTTTCTTCATGCTGGCTTCATCGGGCGTCTGGGCAGCTTTGCAGAAGCCAACAAAATTACACCGCTGAATCGCGCTTGTAGTAAAACAGCCCTTGTAAGGGCTACGAAAATGTCCCACAGGAGTGAAAGAATAATTTTCTTAGGACGAAATCCCGGGACACAAGTGTCAATCACTATGAGCGCTGTGTGAAAATTGAATAGTGTTCCGTCGCAACCATGAGATATTCAATACAAATTTGTTAAAACTGTGCTAGTTGATTGGCAATTTCGAAAACATTTTCTTCTTTTCAGATGATGAAGAAAATTTCATTTTGATGAAATGTATTACTTAGTGTTGCCATATTTCAGTGTGTGTAAGTCTTCGCAAAATTCGTAAATCTGAAGAAGAAAGTTGCTACCGCCAAGAATTTGAAACCAACTACATCAAAAGCATTCTGTGAAAATCAAACCGCATCTTGTCGCAGAAAAGGTAACATTGCTCTAGTGCGCCCTTTGCACTATTGCATTCCTTTTCATCATAACAAGTGTTTGAAAATTGAGACTATCAAACCAATTATTCTTACAAAGCCAATCATTGTTGCTGTTCTGACATTTGCTGGCAGAACAACGAAATTATTGATGACACATGCAATATTTTTAACAAATTCTTGTTCAAACAGCCCTTTTGAGAGCAGTTTCAAAAAAGAGTAAACGGTAGATTTTCTGACAAAGTGACGCTGGTCACATAAGTGTCAAAACCGCCGAATTTCGAAAACTACTCCTAAACTAAATGCAACAGCTTGTCTTATCATCTGGTCGTGTCACCGAATCTGGCGAGTACGCTTTCTTCTTGTGTGTACAGTGTATAGCTATAAAGGAATTTCTTCAGGCTTTGCTTATGTTTTAAACTTTGTTATAAATATTTCCAACACAAATCCCCAGAATCCACCAAAATCTTGTAGAATTTATATTGTTAAAATTAACGATTTTCAAAACCATTAGCCACTACAAATTCGATTATTGATCCAAACAAATTGCATACACACTAAGATCAGCTCGGTATTTTCCCCATCTTTTTACTGAGTTCTCAACAGCAGATTTAACTCGGTACGCTCGGTTATTTATTTTGCGGATATTCTGTTAATGAGTTACCGAGCTCAGCTCACAAACTGTCAAAAGTTACTGAAGCACGGTAAATATCGTTACTGGTGAACGGTAAATACGATTACCGAGTGTACCGAAATAAATCTGCTGTTGAAAACTCAGTAAAAATATGGAAAAAATACTGAACTCAGTGAAAAAATTACTGAGCTGGAACATCTGAATCTTAGTGTGTAGTAGTCCTTTGTCGTTCATAACAAACTGCTTTACGTAGTTTACGTCATGCGGTTGTGTCTTGTACACACCCCTCTGATTTTTTTTTTTCGTTCCCGTGACGGAATGTGCGGTGGTGTTATACATCATAAGGTAGTGAAGCAAATCCGTTATCCAGTCACGATTCATTGAATGACTGATCTTGAGCCGCTTCAAAAGGGAACTGTTTTGTCTTTCGACTTCACCATTCGCCTGCGGCCAGTATGGAGCTGTGTGGTTCAAGGATATATTTCTTGAATGACAATATTCTGTAGCCTCTCGGCTGCTCAGTGGGGGAAAATGTAGGAGGGAAATTTCATAGAGCATGCACGGAAAAATATTAAAACCCAAAGAATAAGTTTTAAAAACTCAAATTTGGCTAAACTGCTTTTAGTTTTAACTCAAAGTTGGGTTGTTTTCTCCCTCGCCCCACCGCAATGTTGTCGAAAACAAAGAGAGAAGCACCGACGCATCCGCTGCTCTTCCGTGGAAGAAGCCAAATTTGAGTTTTCTTGAGTTAACCCAAATTTGCGTCATTTGAGGCCTCCGTTGGATGAAAATAACTTACCAGTGGGTTAATTTTTTTGCCGCTCTCAAACGAGAACTACTCACTCACCACTTTCGCTGTTTGACGCAAATTTGAGTTATTCCACGGAAGACCGGGATAAGGCAATCCATGACGACTTTTCGCGATGGGGGTGACAGCCAAAAATGTAAACATAGTGTGAGTACAACTTAACAAAGTTTCGTTAAGTGTCGTCGGTGCTTAACAAAAGCCTTTGTGTTCAACTGTCACCCCGATCATCGGATGTCAAATATACATGATAAACCAAAAAATCAGCTGATCGCATCTGTCTCATGGATTGCCTTATTGCGTCAAAACAACTTAAATTTGGGTTGATTTGTAGTTCCGTGTGGGGTCGTTTACTATGATTAACACCGCCGCGAATACTAACAGCACTCCTTCGCCACTCACCTAAACGGGAGATGGATTTGTTTGCCAATGGATCATTGAAACCGACTTTTCCGCTACTCACCGCATCAAAACAACAGTGCCACCGTATATGGACGGTAACACAGTGACAGCAGTCGAGTTACGTCAAACACACAAGGCTACGGTGCCGCTATCTGTTCATTTCATAGCGGTCGTTTTAGTTATTTCAGTGATCCATTATCAGATCCGGGGTACTTCAATACTCAAGGTCAGGGATGCCAGGTGAAATTTTCGAATGTCTTCGCAAGGCACGTTGAAATGTCTTCACATGTCTTCACACACCATATTGTGGCTTTGGTATAAAACTAATGTTAAAAATCAAAATTTATGATATGTTCTCACTGCGCTCTATATTAAGTAATAATGCGTGATGACCTTAATGATGACTTCTTATATCAAGAAAGGCGTTGTAATTCCTCCAAGAGTCTGAAATCCTTTCAAGAGTTTCTTCTGGGATTCCTCCAGTTTTTTTTTGTGATTCCTGACAAATTTATTAAGTTCACCGGGAAGTCTCTTCAGACATTCCAACAGAAGTACCTCGGGAATTACTTTCCAAGTATCCAGATATACTTTTCCAGGAGTCTTCGAGAAATTCTCCAGGAGTTTCTCGGGAATTCTTCCATGGCTTCCCCAAGAATACCATGCAAATTCCTTAAGAACCTTCGAAAAATTCTTGCAGCATTTGGGGTAGAATTCCTCCAGGATTACGCAGGGAATTTCACCATGATTTTACTGAAAATATTAACATAAATTATTCGAAAATTCCCTCCTGAACTTCCATGAAATTTACTTCGAGTTTCCCAAGAAGTCTTCCAGCAATAATGCATGGTTTCCTCTGGATTTCCCTCGAATATTTCAAGGATTTTCCAAAAAATCCTCAAGAAGTTCCTCGGATTTATTTCTACAAAAAATCCTTCACAATATCCTCGCGAATTCATCCATGAATCACTTGGAAATTTCTCCAAGAGTTCCTTGGAAATTCCACCATCAGTTCTTTAGAAATTCCTGCAAAAAATTCCAGGTAATTTCTATAAAAGTCCCAGAGAGTGTAGTGTATCTTGGAACTCCAAAGAAATTCCTTAATGAGTTTCATGGAAATTTCTCCACGAGTCTTAGAGAATTTCTCCAGGAATTTCCCGGAAATCCCTTCATGAATTCCCCAAGAATATTACGGAAATCCCCTTAGAAGCAATCGAAGTATTGCTGCAGTAATTGTGGTAGAGTCCCTCCGGGATTTCCCAGGGAATTTCTCAACGATTTTTTTTATTAACTACATAAATTATCCGGAAATTTCATCTACAACTTCCACGAAATTTACTTCAGAAGTCTTCCGAATACTCCTCCAGCAATAATGCATGATTCCTCGGATTTATATCCAAGAGTCCGGAAATTCTTCCAGAAGATCCTCGGGAATTCATTCTTGAGCTCATAAGAAATTCCTCAAAGAGTTCTTCGGGAATTCCTCCAGAAGATAATTGAGAATTTCTGTAACCGGCGGTTCCAATTGCTACTTGCAGCTCCACCGCAAGGTATTTTCCTCCTCCCGCAAGCCCACCGTGTCTACCACTCACCTATGCGGGCGGGTGTTTTCCTCTTGTCGGCATAAAGAGTGAGTACCGATTGGGTCTCAACACCAATACGCTACAGAGTCGCACTTTATTTGCAGTAGTGTGAGCGCGAGCAAAAAAATAAAAGCTCGCCAGACGTTCATCATGTGCCCATGGATGAATCATGGTGGAAGTGTTGCCAAACTGGAAGAGCATTACTATGTTCGGTTTTTTTCGTGCTCGGTCGGACCATTTAGATTATTAAAAAACCTCAGCTATCGGCGCGAAGAGATTATTCTGTCCGAAACACTAGTCGGAATAGCAGTGCGCGTCGGAAAAGTAATAGTTAAATTTTTTGTAAGTTGTGAAAAATTGTTAGTGGTGAAGATTTCTAATTTTAGTTTAATCTTTTCAGAATCGCATGCATAGTTAAGTAAAAAAAATACGGCATGCAAGGTTAGAAGAAGTTAGTGGTGAAAAAATTATTGTATAAGGTTAGTGGGAAGAAGAAAATGGAAATTAGGTGTGAAGAAGAATTATTAAAAGGGTTATTGTTTCTATTGTACTTGAATAGGTATTGTTAAACTTTTTGTTAATTTGTGAGAAGCAGATTTCGTGTGAAGAAAATTGTGAAGAAAAAGGTAATTAAGCGGTTACATTGAGCCTTTTGGTAAAAACGTGAAAGTGACGTCACTAGAGATTAATGATGGGGTAGGTCCTTCTGGTGGGCCTTTTTCTTTTCTATTACTTCTTGGCGGAGCAAGAGCGCCGTTTTCTTCGACAGGATCCCCTCGGCCATTTTCCCGAAAGAGCGCACCGAAAAGTGACCCGACACGCCAGTTTTAGGACAGAATTGGGGAAAGCGCCCGACACGTGGCTCGCCGGCCGTGTATTCCATTGTTCGGCCACTGTGGAGAGCCGAATCACCACCATCCTGTCGACCCTTCGCATATCCTGCCAAGTTGCCTCGCTCCCCGCCAACTACGCCCCGCCATTATCATCGACCATTGTCCGGTCGATCGAGAAACCACACCAACCAAGCAGTTCTCCTACGAATATCCTGTGATCCGATTGGGACCATTGGATTCACGCTGGAACTCGCGGATTCAGCCTCTAAAGAAACACCAGCCAACTGTCAGTCACCGTCATCCGCCCGACGGCGGTTTCCAGAAGTGCCTCTAGTGTTAACTGCCCCGACGGCGGCCACCGAGAGCTCGCCTCCCCCAAGCGGCGGTTTCCAGAAGTGCCTCTAGTGTTAACTGCCCCGACGGCGGCCACCGAGAGCTCGCCCCCCCCCCCCAAGCGGCGGTTTCCAGAAGTGATCTGCAGCCTCGACTTTCATCCCGCACCAACGGCGGCCACCAAGAGCTTCCATCTACGCCCCGCTGTCGGTGGACACGCCAGCGACCATCAGAAACCCACCACCACCGCTACCTCCGCCATTCACCGCCATTCCAGAACCGGCAAGTACCCCATTCATACGTTGTGACGTCACTCAAAATGCCATAATTGGCCAATAAATAGCATGTAAACTAAATTGATTTGTAGGTAGCACATTCCGTTCAAGATTCAACTGTCCATTAGATTTCTCCACCACTTTTTCCCTTTGTTTCGCCAAATCGGACTCAAAAGGGAGTCATCAGGCCTCGCCTACTGTGTTTCGGTAAAACATCTTTTCTTCCGCCAGCTTTTGAGCCCCCCCTAGGTACGGCACTGTTTGGCAATTCATTCCACCTTGTCTCATTGGTGGGCACGTGTCGCGCAACACACGTGCATGTGTAGCTCCTACTACAGGTGAGTACCTCTGCGAGCGTGTAGTGTTGAGATCTAAGGTAAACGACCCTGTAATTGTCACCTTTTCCTAGCCTCGGTGAGCTAGCGGGTAACAACCCGAATAAAAAATACAGTAGAAAAACCGAATGTTGTATTGTAACAGTACTATTTAGAACCATATTGTTACAATAAACACCACTGTAAAAATAAAAAATACAAAAACAATAAGATGTAATGTAGACACCATACAGTGAATTGTAAATAAGATTTTTACAATATACTATACGGGTTGTTAAGTATCGTAACAATATAAAAAAATATTTTTCTCCATATATATTTTTTTACAAAACCATACATTTTATTGTAAATGAATTGTCTGAAATACTGATACGTGGGCTTTAATATACCGTACATTGTATGGTACACGTATGGTTTCAAACAATAAAATGTACCGTAAATATATTGTTTTTAATTGTAATTTCACTACTGGTTATAAATTTAATCATGGTTTTGGAATGATTCTCTTTTGTTATGTTGTATTGTTTTACATTAGGCAGCGTCCATTTATTACGTAACGCTAAAATCGAACTTTTTCGACCCCCCTCCCCCCTCCGTAACGCTTTTTTGTATGAAACCCCGAAAATTTTTGTATGGGCCGTAACGCTTGGCCGTACTCCCCCCCTCCCCCTAGAGCGTTACGTAATTTGTGGACGGCGCCTTAGATAAACCATATAATGTTATATTATCTCGTCAAGTTCCTTCGATAATGGCAGTTCTAGCCAAACTAACCTAAACTTGTCTAAGTCTGAGTAGCCTCTGATTGCATTAACAGTTGAAGCTTAGGCTCCCATGTCCCACCAGCCAGATAACTGGGTTTTGCAAACTAAGCATTATTTGTGGCTACACTTTGAGCGGCATAATGGAACTATGCCTAGCGCGCTAAGTGTTATTAGACCACTAATGTAGTTGCGTTTAGTGGGTGACGAGGTACATAAGTATCATTACAGCGTGCTTAACCGTTATTGCAATATTGAGGCTCCAGTTTGACTGAACTATGAAATATGTACATAACAACTCATGAGAAAACTGTCAAGTTCGATTCAACTATAAGTTAGGTTAAAAAGCGAAGACGAACTTATATCACAAGTCGTTTCAGTGTCCAGTCCAGTCCTTATGTTAAAAATGTCAAAGATAAATCGCATTTAATTCGGTTGTTGTACAAGGCAATTTCACATGAGAGAAGAAGAGAAAGAATAGTGTTGAACTCATCCACTGATTTACGGTAATCTGGCCTGCGTCTTTCTGGGTTGACCTACATTCGTATTCCTCTCATCGCACTCTACATACCTAGCCCACCATATCTCTTGGATATGCAGTCCTTAGGACACCTGGCTTACCACTTTATTTAAACATTTTATTGACTTTAAATAGATGTTTCAACTTATTCACTTTTTCCTCTTTCATTTCCTTTGCAACAAAAATGTCACGAACATCAACAAAACAAAGCACGGAATAAATCATAAACTGAATAAATAATTAAAAATGCGCGGAAAAAGATTGTTTCAGAATAGTGAATGGTTCAAACGTAAGAAAAACAGTATAATATATTGTTACATAAAGATCGGATGTAAATGTATAGTAGCTACCAATGTGCAAAGCTTTTAGCGAACCATTCCATTACAATACACTATATTGTAGCTGGTACACTGTATGGTACAGGAATGGTTTTCACCAAATACCCTATGGTTAGTTTTTATCCGGGAATTTGGCGCCCAACTAAAATTTAAAATTTCCTACATTACCACCCCCTCCAGTAGGGGCAGTAAAACAGTGCCCTGTTTTAGTTTTCACCTTCGTCCTCCAAACGAAGAGTTTGGGTTGGTTGAGAACTGTTGAATCGTCCGGAATCGCAAGATGGACGTGGAATTTGATTTACTTTATCAGAATTTATCGCTGCATCATCTCGAGCGAGAAGAACTAGAACATGAACTTCTCATTCGAGGTCTGCCATTCACGGAGACAGAAACGCGCGCGGCTTTAATGAGACGGTTAAAGGACCTTTTCAAGACCGATTGGAGTGCGAAGATTGATATCGCTCAGTGTGACTTGGTGGTCGACACTGAGATAAGAAGAATTGATTTAAAGGTCAAAGAAATTCGAGATTTCCTTACGCACAGAAACAAATACGAAGGAATACGAGAGAGTCTCAAAACGCGGCTCGCTCACTATTTCAAGCGCGCGAAACGGTTAACAGAAATTACGGAAAAAGATGAAGATCTTTCGGATATCGACGGTTTGATTGCGAGTATTCGGGGAACTTTTAATAACAATTTTTCAATGTACGCACCACTGGGACAACGCGATATTATGGAGAAACTGAATCAATCGATCTCGAATCTGATAATTAACAATCAAAACGCGTCGGGTACCGAGCAACATCAGAACAAAACTTCCACTCCAAATGAAGAAGAAGTAGATTTGGCAGAAGCTGCGACGAACTCACGTACGCGTCGGTTAAAATCGGTAGTAGATCAAAGAGAGCCAACTAACATGCCGGATTTGGGATCCAATATCATGCCACTGCTTTTTCAACAGTGGGTAATGCGTGATCCACAAATGCGGAACTGGGTTCAGCAGATGGTGAGAGATCAAGCTTCCGAGTATTTTGAAAATGTAGTCCGATCGAATTCGCGTACCGTTCACCAAGAATCTGTTAAAGTTACGGGAGATCAGAGAAAAGTGTCGCGTCAACCGACTAATCGTATTCGTCGGTCAATCTCAAGGTCAAGCTCTGAATCACGAAAGTCCTCTAGTACGGAAGCTGGGTGGTCTTCGGGGGAACCACGGAATTCTTCGCGCGGTAGCAAACGGTCCCACAAGTCGAGCAAACGGCGACCAGTTTCAGATTGGAAGCTGAAATACGACGGGTCGGATAATGGGTTAGCGTTGATGATATTCCTCCGTGAGGTAGAATTTTATGCGAAGTCGGAGAAGATGTCGAATAAGGATTTATTTCAGTCCGCGATTCACCTGTTTAACGGCGCCGCGAAAACATGGTTCATGACAGGCTTTGATAACGAGGACTTCACCTCGTGGGAAGAGCTAAAAGAGGAGCTTAAGAAGGAATTCTTAAGCCCCGACCACGATCATTCCACTGAAATACGGGCGATCGCAAGAAAGCAGGGACCCCGCGAGACATTCCATGATTATTTCTTAGAATTGCAAAAAATCTTTAACTCATTAACCAAACCAATGACAGAGCGACGGAAATTTGAAATCGTATTCCGGAACATGCGCGCGGACTACAAAGGCCACGCGGTGTCCTCAGAAATTGATAATTTGGCCGATTTGAAAAAGTTCGGCAGGCGTTTGGATGCGACATATTGGTTCAAATACCAAAACTCGTCGAACGATTCCACTAACACGCGCGGAAAACCTTCTCAAGTGAATGAAATCGCTGCGGGCGCGAAGCAAAAACCGAAAACGAAAAATGAACCCGGGAAGCAGAGATCGCGAACATTTCACAATTCGTCATTCCCTGCTCGTGGGTCGGATAATGACGAGAAACCCGATGAGAAACCGCCGCGAAAAACCGCTGAAACCGGGGCGCGACCGAAAGAACGAGGTGGTTCTCCAACTCCTCCTCAGCATAATCAAGCTCCTCCCAAGTATTGTTTGAATTGTCGCGCCAAAGGACATCACGCACGGGATTGTGATCGTCCGAGACAAAAATGTTGTCAGAAGTGTGGTTTCTACAACGTGGACACAGCCTCATGCCCAAATTGTGCAAAAAACGAATTGAAAACTGTCGCAGAGGGCCGACAGTTCAACCAAAACTGAAGTCCCTTAGCAACCTAGTCGATGTTCCGGATGCCCTTCGAAGTAAAGGGTATGATAGGGTGTCACCATCTGAATATGTCCATACGCACCACTACCAGGTGAATGAAACTATAATTAGCCTGGAAAATGACGATAGACCATATGTTAAAATTTCCGTTTTCGAAACTCCTCTCCTAGGCTTGTTGGACAGTGGAGCCCATCTAAGCATATTGGGAATGGGAGCCCTAAATTTCATACGCAAGTGTGGCCTGACAATCTTTCCCACAGATGTGACTCTCCGAACCGCGAGCGGAGAAGATTTGGGAGTCACTGGCCTAGTCTACCTGCCAATTACTTTTAATAGGACTACTAAAATTATTGACACATTAGTGGTTCCTTCGCTAAAAAGGAGAATTCTGTTAGGAATCAACTTTTGGCGGGCTTTTGAAATCCATCCCACAGTGGGTGAATTTCAAGTGGAAGAAGTAATATCCGAAGATAGGGAGACGTTAGATCCTCCTACCCTCGAGGAAATAGAATTGGAGTTAACCGAGGAGCAGTTAGCTCGCTTGGATATTGTTAAATCCCAATTTAAGGCAGCCACTGATGGAATTCTAGACACCACATCCTGGATTAGCCATCGAATTGAGCTCACGGAGGAGGCCAAGAAACTTTCACCGGCGAGGGTTAATCCATTTCCTATTTCGCCAAAGAAGCAAGAGCAGATCAACGAAGAGTTGGACAGAATGTTGGAGGCGAAAATTATTGAAAAATCCTACAGTGACTGGGCTTTACGTCTAGTCCCGGTAGAGAAAACGGACGGGTCGGTACGCCTTTGCCTAGATGCCCGAAAACTAAACGAACGTACGGTAAGGGACTCCTATCCCCTCCCACACGCGGACCGTATCTTAAGCAGACTAGGACATGCGAACTTCATATCCACTATAGACCTCTCAAAAGCTTTCTTACAAGTCCCTCTGCACCCTAGATCTCGAAAATATACGGCGTTCTCCGTGTTGGGCAGGGGATTGTTCCAGTTCACCCGCATGCCCTTCGGCCTGGTCAACAGCCCAGCGACTCTATCGCGATTGATGGATCGTGTGTTGGGTGCGGGTGAGCTGGAACCAAATGTATTCGTCTATCTTGACGATATAATTGTCGTTAGCAAAACATTTGAGGAGCACTTGGCCCTTCTTCAGGAGGTGGCTGCCCGGCTTAGAGCGGCTAATCTGTCGATCAACATAGATAAATCCCATTTCTGTGTGCCCGAGGTAACTTACCTAGGCTACATTCTAGGCCGCAACGGTCTAAGACCAAATCCAGATCGGGTGGCCGCGATCGTAAACTATGAACGCCCATCTTCATTGCGGGCTCTTCGCAGGTTTCTGGGAATGTGTAACTATTATAGAAGGTTTCTGGCCAACTATAGCGCTTACACTCAGCCCTTGACGGATTTGCTTAGGAATAAGCCAAAGACCGTAAACTGGAACGACAAAGCAGACGTGGCGTTCAGAAGGATCAAGGAACTTCTCATAAGCGCCCCAATTTTAACAAATCCGGACTTTAACCTCCCCTTTTCGATTCACTGCGACGCCAGCGATGCGGCGATCGCCGGCGTGCTGACGCAGACGCAGGAGGGGGTCGAGAAGCCTATAGCATACTACTCGCAAAAACTATCAACCACCCAACAACGGTATTGCGCAACCGAGAAGGAGGGCCTTGCGGTCCTCAATTCGATTGAAAAATTCCGCTGTTATGTGGAGGGAAGTAAATTTACAGTCTATACGGATGCATCTGCACTAACGTACATCATGCGTAGTAGCTGGCGTACCTCTTCGCGTCTATGCCGTTGGAGTATTGAATTGCAAAAGTTCGAAATGACGATTCTACACCGCCGAGGAGTAGATAACGTGATTGCCGATGCCCTGTCTAGATCGGTGGAGGAGATACAGATCACCTCCGAAGGCAACGACTGGTATGCTAATCTCAAAAGAAAGGTTCATTCCGATCCGGAAAACTACAAAGATTTCAGGATCGATCATGGTATCCTCAAGACGCTTGTTTCAACACAAGACGACCTTCTAGATTACCGATTCTCGTGGAAAACATGTGTTCCAGAATCGCTTCGAGAGTCTATATTGGTCCAAGAGCACGACGACAAGTTGCATTTGGGAGCCGAAAAGACCTTGGCCTTAACCCTTTATAAGGCCTAGAAAACTAGAAGAGTTGTCAACGCATACTATTATGGAAATGATTATATACATGGTTACATGTACAAAACAATTTTTGTTTGAAAGAAACTCTCAAAAATCTAGGTGGCAATATAGTTGCCACTGCCCGGTTAGGCCAAAAACGCTGGTGGCAATATAGTTGCCACTGCCCGTTAACCCCAAAAACGAGCTTTTGAGGTGGCAATATAGTTGCCACTGCCCGTTTAGGCCACCAGCGCTGGTGGCAATATTCTTGCCACTGCCCGTTTAGGGTACTTTTCTTCTTTTGACTTCGACAAAAAGTCGGGAAAGAGATTTTAAAGTGGATTAGGGGTTAACCCATAATATAAACTGCGTAGTTCAGCTCATGTCAACCCATAATTTAATTATTTCTTAAAATATTTACCAAATCTATAATTTTACAATAAGTTTGAGCTAATTTTCTTCACGCGGTCAAATTTAACCATTTTTGAAACTACAAATGGCTCCCAAATTGTTGTAAAAGCTTTGTTTAGTACCAAAAAAAATTCCAGGCGTTGTTACTAATCCCAATTTCAAGTAAACCAAAAAAAAAAGTTCGAAATAAATTGTCATAAAACAGAAAAAAATACAAACAAAAGGTGGCAATATAGTTGCCACTGCCTTATAAAGGGTTAATAAAGAAGAAGTACTTCTGGCCTAAAATGCTCGAAGATGTTAGAAATTACGTCAGAAAGTGTTCCATTTGCCGACAGAATAAACCAGCAAACAGGTCTCAAATACCAGAGCCAGGTCGCCAAAGATTGACCAATAAGCCCTTCCAAATAGTGGCATTAGATTTTATTCAATCCCTCCCCCGTAGTAAGAAAGGAAATTCTCACCTGCTGGTCATAATGGACCTCTTCTCCAAGTGGTGTATACTTACCCCGGTGAAGAAAATCTCTGCTCCGCTGGTTACAAGAACTCTGGAAGAATCCTGGTTCCGAAGGTATTCGGTGCCAGAATTCATAATTACGGATAATGCTTCAACTTTCCTAAGCTCAGAATTCAAGGCTCTGTTGGAAAAATACCAGGTCCAGCATTGGAGGAATGCCCGGCATCATAGCCAAGCAAACCCGGTCGAGCGCTTAAATCGCACAATTAATTCGTGCATTAGATCCTACGTTAAGGACAACCAGAAGCTTTGGGACACCAAAGTTTCCGAAATTGAATACTGCCTCAATACAACCCCCCATACTGCGACAGGGTTTTCACCCTATCGAGTGCTTTTCGGACACGAAATAGTCGGGACTGGGGAAGAACACAGGATGGATAGGGAAAAGGATGATGTTTCAGAGGAAGGACGGGTGGAAAGGAAGGGAGCAATCGACCAGTGTATTTATTCCACCGTTCAGAAAAATCTGAGAAAGATGCATGACAAAAATGTAAAAAATTACAATCTTCGTTCTAGTCACTCTGCTCCGGTTTACGCTGTCGGCGAGAGAGTATTTCGTCGGAACTTCCGCCAGTCATCTGCCGCGAACTTCTACAACTCTAAATTGGATGCGCTTTACATTCCATGCACCGTGCTGGCCCGAGTGGGAACGAGCTCATATGAGCTAGCAGACGAATCAGGCCGATCCATAGGCATCTTTTCCGTCTGCGACTTGAAGCCCGAAGCCTAAACAAAAATATATTCACTTTTTGATAAATTTCTTCAGGTGGGTCGTTGTATTTGAGAACCACTTACCACTCATAACTTGTCCGGACAATTTTTCTCGATTGATCACCGAGATCCTAAAATATAAGTACATTAAACGTTAAACATCAAGGTCAAGTTCGAGGTCGATGATTTACCACCAAAACAACAGAACAATACCGTGCGAATCTTTGAAATTATCTCCTCCAGAAGCTTTTTCTCTCCCTCAGCTGATCCACGAAACGTCCAGTGAAACGTTGACCGGTAATTGAAATTTAGATCGCTGAATATCGCGCGTTCCGAGAATCTGCTCTTAGATGACAATAATTTTAGGAAAACGTCGGGAAACTCGCGGAAAACGTAAGAAAATCGCGGCGAAACAAACACTGCATGCGTAACGAGTCTGGAATAACACCAATACGCTACAGAGTCGCACTTTATTTGCAGTAGTGTGAGCGCGAGCAAAAAAATAAAAGCTCGCCAGACGTTCATCATGTGCCCATTAGAAATCCTCTACATAGAGATAAGCGGAAGTTACATATGTCGATTCGGCAACACTGTTCATTTTGTTTACATCAGCTGCCAACACTTGCTGCAAAGCTAGATGTTCAAACTTTGTGCGTGACTTCGTAGTGGTTCAAGTTGTTTTGTTTACATTTTCTAATTATAATAGATTTTTTTTTTAAATTTTGAAAAAAAAATAGCGGAGCAATCGATGAAATCTGAAATTTATTGTAAAGTGTTAAGCTAAACATATCGGCAGAACTGAAGCAAGAAGCAGCAATGAAAGTTTTTTCGAGAAGTGCAGCAACAAAAGTTTCGTCATAAGCTTGAGCTTTTGAAAGCAGAATTAATTAAATTCTATCTTTTTACTAAACTTACATATACCGTCAATTTCTCGATATTAAAAATAAATAATTTTAATTTATTTAGCTCGGATTGCAATACCGTTCAATCGACGCCTTCTTACGAACGATCAGCCTGTTCATTTGGCTCACACTTTGACAGTTCTTTCTGCACGATTGGCTTACAATGGCCGCCTCCGCAGATCTCTATAATGTAGGATTACTAGTGCCCATGGATGAATCATGGTGGAAGTGTTGCCAAACTGGAAGAGCATTACTATGTTCGGTTTTTTTCGTGCTCGGTCGGACCATTTAGATTATTAAAAAACCTCAGCTATCGGCGCGAAGAGATTATTCTGTCCGAAACACTAGTCGGAATAGCAGTGCGCGTCGGAAAAGTAATAGTTAAATTTTTTGTAAGTTGTGAAAAATTGTTAGTGGTGAAGATTTCTAATTTTAGTTTAATCTTTTCAGAATCGCATGCATAGTTAAGTAAAAAAAATACGGCATGCAAGGTTAGAAGAAGTTAGTGGTGAAAAAATTATTGTATAAGGTTAGTGGGAAGAAGAAAATGGAAATTAGGTGTGAAGAAGAATTATTAAAAGGGTTATTGTTTCTATTGTACTTGAATAGGTATTGTTAAACTTTTTGTTAATTTGTGAGAAGCAGATTTCGTGTGAAGAAAATTGTGAAGAAAAAGGTAATTAAGCGGTTACATTGAGCCTTTTGGTAAAAACGTGAAAGTGACGTCACTAGAGATTAATGATGGGGTAGGTCCTTCTGGTGGGCCTTTTTCTTTTCTATTACTTCTTGGCGGAGCAAGAGCGCCGTTTTCTTCGACAGGATCCCCTCGGCCATTTTCCCGAAAGAGCGCACCGAAAAGTGACCCGACACGCCAGTTTTAGGACAGAATTGGGGAAAGCGCCCGACACGTGGCTCGCCGGCCGTGTATTCCATTGTTCGGCCACTGTGGAGAGCCGAATCACCACCATCCTGTCGACCCTTCGCATATCCTGCCAAGTTGCCTCGCTCCCCGCCAACTACGCCCCGCCATTATCATCGACCATTGTCCGGTCGATCGAGAAACCACACCAACCAAGCAGTTCTCCTACGAATATCCTGTGATCCGATTGGGACCATTGGATTCACGCTGGAACTCGCGGATTCAGCCTCTAAAGAAACACCAGCCAACTGTCAGTCACCGTCATCCGCCCGACGGCGGTTTCCAGAAGTGCCTCTAGTGTTAACTGCCCCGACGGCGGCCACCGAGAGCTCGCCTCCCCCAAGCGGCGGTTTCCAGAAGTGCCTCTAGTGTTAACTGCCCCGACGGCGGCCACCGAGAGCTCGCCCCCCCCAAGCGGCGGTTTCCAGAAGTGATCTGCAGCCTCGACTTTCATCCCGCACCAACGGCGGCCACCAAGAGCTTCCATCTACGCCCCGCTGTCGGTGGACACGCCAGCGACCATCAGAAACCCACCACCACCGCTACCTCCGCCATTCACCGCCATTCCAGAACCGGCAAGTACCCCATTCATACGTTGTGACGTCACTCAAAATGCCATAATTGGCCAATAAATAGCATGTAAACTAAATTGATTTGTAGGTAGCACATTCCGTTCAAGATTCAACTGTCCATTAGATTTCTCCACCACTTTTTCCCTTTGTTTCGCCAAATCGGACTCAAAAGGGAGTCATCAGGCCTCGCCTACTGTGTTTCGGTAAAACATCTTTTCTTCCGCCAGCTTTTGAGCCCCCCCTAGGTACGGCACTGTTTGGCAATTCATTCCACCTTGTCTCATTGGTGGGCACGTGTCGCGCAACACACGTGCATGTGTAGCTCCTACTACAGGTGAGTACCTCTGCGAGCGTGTAGTGTTGAGATCTAAGGTAAACGACCCTGTAATTGTCACCTTTTCCTAGCCTCGGTGAGCTAGCGGGTAACATTTCTGCAATAGGTTTTCGGATATTCCTTTAGAAGTTCCTCGGGAATTCCTCCAGCAGTCTCTCGGGATTTCTGGGGAATTCATCAGGAAATTTTCGCGAATTCTTCCACAATTTCTTCTTGAATTCTTCCAGGAGTTTTACGGGAGCTCTTCCAGAAGTATTTCGGGAATTCCTCCAGGAGTTCTTTGGGAATTCCTCCAAGAGTTCTTCGGGAATTCCTCCAGAAGTTCCTCGGACTTACCTCTAGGAGTTCTTCGGGAATTCCGCCATGAGTTCTTCGGAAAATTTATCCAGGAAATCCACGGGGAGTTTCAGGAGTTTCATGGAAATTTCTCCAAGAGTCCCCGAGAATTTCTTCAGGAATTTCTCAGGAAATTCCCTCCAGAATTTCCATGAAATTTACTTCAGAAATTCATCAAGAACTGCTCCAGCAATTATGCATGATTCTCTCCAGGTGTTCCCTAGTACTTTTCGTGGTTTTTCTCGAAAGTTCCTAAAGAAGTTTCTCGTATCTATTACCACGAATTCTACAAAGAAATCCGAAAAATCATCCAGGAGTTGCACGGGTATTCCTCCCGGAATCTCTCGAAAATTCCTCCAGTATATCCTCGGAAATACCTCCAGAAGATCCTCGGGAAATCATTCTGAAGTTCATCGGAAAATCCTCCAGGAGTTATTCAAGAATTCTTCCAGGAGGTCCTCGGGAATTCATGCAGGAGATCCTCGAGAATTATTCAAGAAGATCTTCGGGTAATCCTTCAAGAAGATCTTCGGGTAATTCTTCAGAAGATCCTTGGGGATTCCTCCTGGAAATCGTCAATAGTTCCTCCAGGATTTCCTCAGAAATTCCTCCAGAAATTCCTCGGGAACTCCACTTCGGGAATTCCTCCATAAGTTTCCAAAAATTTCTCCAGGAGTTCCTCAGAAATTTCGTCAGGAGTAACTGGAGGTATCCATAGGAACATCCAGTTGAACTTCTGATAAACTCCTGAAAGTCCTCCTCCGTGTAAGTTTCCCCATGAAAATGCTAGAGGGATTCTCGAGGATCTCCTGGAGAAATTCCCAAGTAGCTCCTGGAGAAATTCCCAAGGAGCTCTTGGAGGAATTCCTAAGGAGCTGTTGGAGGATCCCAAGGATATTCTTTAGGAAGTCTCGAGAAACTCCTGGAGATCAACCCGTGAATCTTCTGGAGAGATTCCCGAAGAACTCCTGGAAGAAATCGCGAGGAACTCGTTGAGAATTCCCGAGTATCTCGTAAAGGAGTTCTGAGAGGAATTCCCGAGTGTTTCGTAAAGGAGATCTTAGAGGAATTCCCAGGTAATCTCTGAAGGAATTTGTAAGTATTGGGTAGACAGTCGGGAGTACTACAGAGACTCCCCGACTCAATGGCCTCAGGGTCGGCACGTTCACTATACAAATTAACTCGCGGGCAGGTAACTTCCGTACAAAATGGAGGAAAACCACAGCACTTTTACACTTTCTACACCAGTTTATTGCTTCAACAACGCTTCATTCCTAGGCTATTCCTGGCACTTTCTACTCCCACTTTCTTAATTCTATCTGACCTTTTCTGTTGCGGGGCCCCTTCTCCTTCTGCTCCACCACCTCTCCTTCCTTGTCTCCAACGGCGACTCGCGTACGGGCGTGGAACCTCGGCTCGCTATCCACGGTTCCAGGGGGTGGCTTATTCGGACTCGCGCTGCTCCGAATTCCGGCCTGCTACTCGTCCGCGTCCTACCGATATTATAACGGATCGGTCTTCGGCTTTTGCCGGAATGGCTCACGGACTCACGGGCTTCGTAGGGCGCTGCACGGGGTTTTAAACCAAAAAAACGGCGGGGTTCTGATGTCCTCTTCGCCTCCTTTCCACCTCTTCACACTCCTTCTGTAACTTTTCACTTTTCAAGCTATCGCTTCTAATATCACCAACTTTTCCAATTCCAAACGTTCTCAACTTTTAAACTATCCTGATCAACGGACTTCAGATAAGTGAGCCTGAAACATGGAGTCATCGACCGCTTCGAGGTTCATGACCTCGTACCTCGGTCATCGCCCCTAATCCCATTTTATATTTCTTAATGGCCCCGTTACGCCACCCCTCATGGCCGCCCAAGGATGGTAACCGTCCATCTGGCGGTGGGTTTTGGTACTTCGGTGGGTGGATGATGGCGATCATCTCGTAGGGTGGTGGAGCCTGATCCTAGCTAACCCTATCGCTGTCGGGAGTTAAGCTGGGAAAAACCTACATTCATGACGAATACTACCTGCTTTTTTAAACATTCACGGTTTTCACAAAATCACACAAAATTCTCGGTAGTACATACGACACGAATTATACAACACTTACACTCTCCCCCAGCTCGGGTAAAAAATATTTACGTAGTAAATATTTTTTAATCCCACAAATCATATTAGTCTTCACCGACTACACCTAACTCTGAACCTGCACAACACGAAAAATCATCACTAGACCGTATTAACTTCCTTGACAGTAGACCACGCAACATTTCACTCATGACGTACTAGATTAAACATAGACCAATTAACAGTAAAAATGTGAATTTGGCATTAAATTATGATGAGTATCGGGGTCATAAGTTATCATCATTGACTTTTTGTCAACTCCACTCAGTTTCATGACATTTTGCCACTAATGACCATCAGCGTCATAGACTCCGGTCTCCTGCGATCAAATACCGTGAGATTTTACCCCGGTAACCTCTGAAAAAATAAGCCATTGATTCACCGGTTGATTGGAAAACACATTAAAACAAATTACAATACTACTTTTCATCATCTTCAATAAAACATGCAATAAAATAAAATAATGAACTAATTTTGAATTTGGAGCGTTTTTGTGTAATCATCAAGTCATGTGAAGCTCTAGTGAAATATTTCACCGGCTTGTCGGAGTTGCATTCTAGTACGTTGCATCAGGCAACATTATCGTTCTTCATGTGTGTGCGTGGATTGGATCTGAATAAACAACATCTAATCATGCCGAAAAGATGCGGAAAAAATGTGGTAAGTACCGATGAGGTTTTAATAAGGAATTTTAATGATTTGCCGGCTAGGAAAAATCTTAATCGTGGTTTCAATTGCTCGGACTAGTATTGAGCATATTGAACAATCATTAGGTTTTGATTTTTCGCTAAATAATTCATATGAAATTCCTTAATAGAAGTTCATCTTATCTCTATTATTGAACGCGTAAGTATGGCGGGTATGCTTCACCAAGTGATGGATAAATGGATCTATTGAGGCTAAGTGACTTCTAAAAACGACAAATTTAGTGACAAAGTGCTGATTTATTGGACAATGGACTTGACTAATCATTTCTACTATCTGTCTACCCGTATGATCTTACACAGACACATGGACATTCTGTTTTATATATCTGCATTATTGCTTCTGATGCAACTTGTGTGCAACTTTGTATTCAAGATCGAAACTAGGTCAATCTTATGAGATGCATTTCTGCATTTCATTCTTTTTTCACACGCTTCCTAAACAAATTAAAATGACAAATACTAATAAAATCTAATTAAAACATGCGATAAAAACAACTTTTAAAAATATTTCAGGCAAACATGCGGCTTTTTAATGACTACTACGAATAAACTACATACTACGATGCGACGTCGACTACTTGACCATGGACATAAATATTTACAGGACGAGACCAAATGCACTTGCAGATGACTCTTCATCGATCTACTTCTTTTACTTGTTTTACCCCGGGGCTACTATACCATGGCGCGACCGATTCTAACGAAATGAACAGGCTAAGTACTTGAAACGACGTTTTTATCAAAACCTTTTCTGTTATTCATTTCTGATTAACTTATCGGACTTGCTGAATGGTGTAATGAATCCATACAATAATGGTACCTATACTTTTAGATCCGCTGCTGAAAAAATCCCTAACGATTTACCCTGCAAATCCGACACCTCGTACGAACTGGTGCCGAGTTTTCGCAGGATGACACAGGGTGTGTACTGCGGTCCTAGTTTGGCGTTGAACTGATCGCCTGCCGATGACTGTCGGAAACTACGTTTAAATACGCGCTGACCCACGTCAAACGACGGTGAGTACCGTTTATGTCGGAGATCGTACCGTTTCTTAGTTTCTTCATGAGCTTTTCGCAAGTGCTCTCCTACCAATTCACTTATTCTCTTGCTTACTCCTCTCAGCTTTTCTACTCTTTGCTCTTCTGTTTGATCGCTATCCTCTTCTAATTTATGATCCGAACCTTTACTTACTATCTCGTGACCGAAAATCACGCAATGTGGACTGAATCTCGTTGTGGAATGGATTGTGTTGTTAAGAACAAATTCCATTTCCGAAATTTTCGTATCCCATAGCTTTTGGTCATGTTTAACGTAGGAGCGTATCATAGAGTTGATAGTGCGGTTCAGTCGCTCAGCTGGGTTAGCTTGACTTCTATGTCGAGCGTTAGCCCAGTGCTGAACTTCATACTTTTCAAGTAGATGCTGAAAGTCTTTAGACATAAACGTAGTTGCATTGTCTGTTATTACGATCTGTGGCGTGGAGAATCTTCTAAACCACTGCTCTTCTAATAATTTGCATAGGGAGGTACTAGCAATCTTCTTCACAGGACTAAGCAGGCAATACTTAGAAAACAGGTCCATGACCACCAATAAGTGAGCGTTGCCCTGCTTGCTTCTGGGGAGGGATTGTATGTAATCCATACAAATTATTTGGAAGGGTCGCGTAGAGATTCTCTGCTTGCCCATTTCTGGAGCTGTCGACACAGTTGAGTGCTTATTTTCTTTGCACGGCTCGCATTTGGCGATGTACTTTTTAATGTCACCGCTCATGCGTGGCCAGTAATATCGCTTCTTAATTTGCTCGACACATTTGGCAAAGCCAATGTGGAGATTATTGTCATGCTCTTGCTCCAGGATTCGGGTACGTATGGAAGCAGGTACGCACTGTTTCCATTCGAAGCGATAATCGAGAAGGTCGGATCGTGCTGCTACAAACTTGTAGAGCAATCCGTCTACAATTTTAAAATCGGGGTAGGTTTCAGGATCGTTTTCAACCGCAGAAAGAAGGTTTTTATACCAACTATCTTCGGGTTCCTCGTCGAGAGATTCCATCGATCGGGAGAGCGCATCTGGAACGATGTTCTCTTTACCCTTTCGGTGGCGAATCTCCATGTCATATTGCTGGAGTTCGAGACTCCAACGACTCAACCGAGAGGACGATCGCCATTTCGCTCTCATAATGAAGGTCAGAGCGGAGGAGTCCGTGACCAGGGTGAACTTTGTCCCTTCTAAATAGCCACGGAACTTTTCTATGCAGCGAAGTGCAGCAAGTCCTTCCTTTTCTGCCGCATGGTAGTTCAACTCTGCTCCTTTAAGTTTCTCGGAGTGGAAAGCTATTACCTTTTCTAGCCCATTGTGAACCTGTGTAAGTACGCCTGCGATAGCGTTGTCGCTTGCGTCCGTCTGGACCGTGAAGGGAAGCGTAAAGTTGGGATTCGCCATCACAGGAGCGGAAATTAGCTTCTCCTTGATGACGTTGAATGCATTATCAGCTGCCGTGTTCCAGTGCACCCTCTTTGGCTTGTTTTTCAACAAGTCAGTGAGAGGGGCAGTGATTTCACTGTAGTTTGCGATGAACCTACGGTAATAATTAATCATACCGAGGAATCGACGAAGTTGTCTAACCGATTTAGGAACCATATATCCAAGAATCGCTTGTACGCGATCCGGATTAGGCCGTAACCCATCTTGGGACAGGATGTACCCAAGATACGGCAATTCCTGGCAGCAAAATTTTGATTTTTTGATATTAATGCACAAGTTTGCTTCCCGCAAACGCTTTGCAAGGTCTCGTAACTTTTCCACATGTTCTTCAAAGGTTTGGCTGACTATAACAATATCGTCAAGATAGACAAATATTGCCGGTTCTAGGGCACCGTGACTCAATACTCTATCCATTAGTTTGCTCAGTGTAGCAGGACTATTGACCAACCCAAACGGAAGCCGTGTAAATTGGAATAGCCCTCTACCTGGAATCGAAAAAGCTGTCAATTTTCTTGAGTCCGGGCTTAAAGGAATTTGCAAGAATGCTTGCGACAAATCGATGGTGGTAATATACTTTACTGTCCCTAAGTGACTTAGAATCCTATTCTGATGGGGCAACGGATAAGCGTCTCTCTTCGTTCTCTCATTTAGTTTTCTCGCGTCTAAGCACAGTCTAATCTCTTCGCTATCTCTCTTTTTGATTGGAACTACTGGGAGTGCCCAGTCCGAATTAGATTCCTCCACTATTCCGTCTCGAAGCATGTTATCTAACGCTATGTGAATTTTTCTTTGGATTTCAGGGCTCCACGGATAAGGATTCTTCCTTATTGGGTCCGCTCCCCTGAACTCCTCTTTGATTTCTATAAAATGCTCTATTAGACCTGTTTTGTTGAACTCTCCTGGTTGGGCAACTAAAAACTCTCTCTTCACGCATTCTATCTGCTCTTTCTGATCTGCGGTAAGCTCTTCCTCTTTCCCTAACTCATCACACACACCATCATCAAGCACTTCGATAGAGTCATTCTGGATCGTTGGCTGTATGCCGAACTTTACCCAGAAATCGTACCCTAGCACACATCTGCGCTTCAGTCTCGGAGCGATTATTACTGGCAAGATTTTCGTTGTGCCATTGAAAGTTATTGGTATGTTTGCACAACCTAAAACTTCCAAATCATCTCCGGTCGCTGTCTGTAAAGTGACAAAAGTGGGTTCAAGTTTCAAATTAAGCTGTTTTATAATTTTTGTAGCTCCGATGCCTAGAACCGTCCGTGCGGCACCACTGTCTAGAAGACCGATCAGTTCAATCCCCATCAATTCGATTTTCGTGAATGGTCTGGTGTCCCCGCTAAGCTTGACGAGCAACGTAGCAATCTCTTCGTGCTTTTTGGGCTTACCTTCCACCCTTGAATATCCCAATTGGTGAAGAATGACTGTAGGTTCTTCTGACAATTCAGCCTGAGGACTTTCGGAGACTATTAGACTGCTTTGCCTCACTGAGCAGTCTTTTCCAAGTTTTTTGATTGGCAGAATGGGCAAAGGTTTGTGAGAAAGCCTGGAAATCCGCATTTCTCGCAGAAATCACGTTTTTCTTCAGGACAGTCCCGGAAATTATGCCCCTCATCATGGCAATTCAAACATAAACCACGCTTGATAGGGGTGTATGCTTTAACAATTCTCTGAAGAGCACTAGTACCACTTGAAGAAGGTTTCGGATCATCTTGCCTCTTGTTTTGCGACTGACTATTTCCCTGGCTAGTTCTTGGTTTCGATTGAAATTTTTGGTGATTACTCGTTTCCTCTTTTCTGTGTGTTGTGGGTTCATATTGGTTGGGAGGTTTTTTGTAATTGGGATTGTAATTTCGACCTTGGTATCCCCCTGGCTTGAAACCAGACTGGAACCTATTAACCGACTCATTACGACCTCGAAACTGTGACTGCTGACTGATCTCCTCAATATTATGCTTGGGTTTCTCAAATCTACTCTCCTTTCTCACGTAGAACTGCCAATTGATAGAATCAAATTTTTTACCGAACTCTCTCATTCTAGGAATGGAATTCACGTTTGCTGCAAGCATCGCAGTTCTACAGTCTGCTCTCGTGTTGCGGAAAAGCACGTTAAACTTCCTATCTGTTGGAATAGTGTAGTGGCAGCCCCCTGGTAAGATGACAATGACAGATGCTCGTGAGTGTCCATGAATGTGTGCGTATGAGTTTGACAGCTGACGAAGCATAAATGCTGATGTGTGTTATGAGTGAATGTTGTTTATAAACATACTTGTTAGTCCGTACTAGTCCGTAGATGTAAATAGATGTGTAAAAACGTAGTCCGTGGAATTCCTTTCTTCCGTATCACGAGAATCCCGGGACGGGTAATTTGTCCGGTTGAGATAATCACTGCGCTGGGATTTCATCAGGTTATGGCCCAGGTTTCGTGAAGAAAGTGAATTAAAAATGCACTCTGTTCGAAGAGGCATTTAATGAACGTTTTGTGAAAGAAGTTTGCTTGCCCCCGGAGGGTACACCCGAGTACTGCTGTCGAATAGCAGATTTGGAAACAAGTTTGAAAGAAAGTGTATCGGAAAAGTGCTGTTGGAGTTATTTTGGACGGCCACTGAGCGGAATAAATCGATTACGGACGGTACGGGGCGAAAATATTTCGAAGAGGAGCGATTGCAACCGTTGCGCCGATGGTGTTTCGACAGGACAGATTGAAAAAGTGACACCATTGTTTTGAAGAAAAACGATAGCGGAGTGTTGCACAGTGGTTCAGAGTGGTGATTTTGTTAGTGCAAAATAGCGACTAATTAGAAAAATGACTGAAACGAGAATAACTTTCGACCGGTTAAACGACTCCAACTGGAGTACATGGCGGTTCAGGATGGAGTTATTGCTGATGAGGGAGGAGTTGTGGTCGATCGTGAAGAAATCCAAGCCACAAACAGAGAACATAACGACAGAATGGATAAGGAAAGACGAAAAGGCTAGAGCAATAATAGGATTGGCACTGGAGGATAACCAGTTGAGCCACATCATGGGAGCGGCTAGTGCGAATGAAATGTGGGATATTCTCAAAGGATATCACGAACGAGGGTCACTTTCCAACAAGGTCCATATTTTGCGGAAACTGTGTTCGATGCGCCTGACCGAAGAAGCTAGTATGTCTTGTCATCTAATGGAAGCTGCAGAGCTAGTTCACCGTTTAGCGAGGATGGGGGAAGTATTAAAGGAGCATCTAGTGGTGTCGATTCTTTTGTCCAGTCTACCCGAGTCATACAACCCTCTCGTCACCGCACTTGAAGGTCGTCCGGAGGAAGATTTGAAGCTAGAGTATGTGAAGGGGAAGCTTCTGGATGAATGGCGGAGAAAATGTGAAGATAAAAGCCAAAAGATTGTTCCAGAGAGAGCCATGGTGACCACAACGCTGCCCGAAAAACGAAGAAATGTGAGGATGTGTTATCATTGCAATGCGAAAGGCCATCTGTGGAGAAATTGTTCTGTATTGCAAGAGGAAGTACAAGCTAAGATGAATACACAAGAGGATAGAGTAACGTCGAAGGTCTTTCGGCGCCCAGATCCAGGAGGAGTGTGTTTTACGACGACGACGACTGGAGCAGACGTGTTGACTAGTCCGAAGTGGATTTTGGATACCGGTTGTACAAAGCATATGACTGGTTCGGAGGAAAGTTTTGTGAGAAAATCTTTGTGGAAAGAGAAGGTAACATTGGCGGATGGCAGAACAGTGAAGGCCAAAGGAAGAGGCCAAGGAAGAATTATAGGACGTGGACTAGAGGGGGCATCCATAGACATGAAGCTGAAGGAGCTGCTGTATGTGCCTGAATTGTCCGGTAATGTATTGTCTGTCAGCCGTATCACCGACGAGGGGTATTCAGTGGTGTTTGGACCAACAAGTTGCCGAATCCTGGATGGTAATAAGGTCATTGCTATTGGTGAGAAAAATGAAGGGTTGTACTACCTGAAGCAGTAAGTGCGCCCTAAGGTCTCGGCTTTGAGCCAGGAGGAGTATATTCGTGTACTTGAGGGGCTGCACTAAGGAGGAGTGTTGGAATAGTGTAGTGGCAGCCCCCTGGTAAGATGACAATGACAGATGCTCGTGAGTGTCCATGAATGTGTGCGTATGAGTTTGACAGCTGACGAAGCATAAATGCTGATGTGTGTTATGAGTGAATGTTGTTTATAAACATACTTGTTAGTCCGTACTAGTCCGTAGATGTAAATAGATGTGTAAAAACGTAGTCCGTGGAATTCCTTTCTTCCGTATCACGAGAATCCCGGGACGGGTAATTTGTCCGGTTGAGATAATCACTGCGCTGGGATTTCATCACTATCATCATCCCATTGCCTGGACATACTACGAAAAATCCGTACCATGTCAAGATAGTAGTCCTGGAATTTCTCCCTCGGACCCTGTCGCCGTGCGTTGGCTAGACGTTCATATTGGAAATCGATATCAACAGGTAGGAACTCACTTTTCAGTTCTCTCACGAGATTCCCCCACGTATGCAACTCATTATTCCCGTTAACCTCCATGAACCACGACCTAGCCTTACGCGTAAAAAGGTGATGCGCCGACACGAACAGCTCTGCTTCTGAAAAACCTTCCGATCTCGCGTTGAATTCTACCTCTTTGAGAAATTCGTTTAACCTTCTCCCGTTATCCATCCCATCGTACCTAACCGACCATTTATGTACTGGTAATCGACTGGTTTTCGGTCTATCTACGTCTATCTCTCTAACTCTCTGGATCTCTTGATGGGATGACTGTGGAAGTTTACTTCTCTCAGCTACGCTCTCTATGGAACCGTATTTTGATTTAACCCATTCATAAAAATCCTGCTCATTATGAACTCTCCCACACGCATCATCCTCACTTTGAATCGATCTACGTTCTACCGGTGTACTGATCTTTGGTTCTACCACGCGCGGCTTTGGAACCGACGAAGTTTCCAAAGCGTGAATCCGCTGAATCAGCTGATTCACAAACTCCTTCAATTTCGCATTTTCTTCTGCAAGTTCCGTCACTTTTTCCTTCTCGCTACTACTAACACCTCCTACCGCGCCTTCTGGTTCTATATCACCATTCTCATTCTCCTGCTCTCTATTCGGCTCATTATTCTCATATTCATTCGTCTCACCGGTCGCGATCTGGGCTAACGGATTACCTAAATCTTGTCCACCTATTTGCTCACGCATCTGTCTTAAGCTTTCGTTTAAAATTTTCAGTTCCGCCTCTCTCACTTCTGTGAGAGGTGATGTAATAGAGTAAAATTTAGCTAGCAATCTGATACACTCTCCTGCTATCATTGCTACACTGTTAAAATCTTCTTCCGCTTCAAAGTACGACTTCAACCGTTTAGTTCTTAACAAAATGTGGATGAGCTTCGATTTGAATTTTTGATCGGGTGCTTTTTGCACCTTTCTCCCCTCTAAAATACATTTCATTGCCTGTAGCTTTCCATCACACCATTTCAACTCGTCGTTTAAGTCAATTTCGTCGTATTTGTAAGTAATCTTTTCTTTATTCTCTTTTTCAGCTTTCAACAACGTCCTCAAAGCTCTCTCCTGCTTGCTACGCGATTCGTTTCTCATGTCGACATCCCGAATCAACAATTCGTGGTCCAACTCATCATCGGCCAGATGAGCGGCATTCAACGCAAAGTACTGTGCCTGCAACTGAGACAAATCCATCATCCAACGTTGTCGTACGAATGAAGCAGCAAAAAAATGAAAATTTGAATGAAACTATGTACGCTTGAGCGGTTTTGCACGCAGAAAAAAAAAAATTGAAAAATTTAAAAAGTTCTACCTAAATCCACTGTAAGCGGTTTTTCACGCTGAAAAAAGAAAATTTAAAAATCCTAAGTAATTGAAAAACCTAACAATTTAAAAATCCTAGTAATTTGAAAATCCTAAAAATTTGAAATTCTAGTTTTAAGAGATCAGAAATAAACCACGTTTCTCTTTGGTGTTTCACTCACACAATCCGAAATCGCACCACACACGGATGAATAGTCTGCTCCGCTTTTTAATTCAATGAACTACTGGTTCGTTTTCCAATCAATCGCTTTTTACTCCTTTTCGGACTATCAAAACCCCTCCGAATACAATGAAAAATTTTACGATCTATGCCAGGAATTCACCTCCAAATACGTTCCAATAACTTTCTTCCGCGAAGGCCTGGATGTTTTCCCAGAGACTTCAGTCCTAGTCAGCTAGTACAAACGTGATTTTACACTTAATCAAGTGAGTTTAAGCAGCTGCAGCCTACAAGAAACTGATAGTAAATCAATTTTATGTTGGGCGCCAAAGTGTAAGTATTGGGTAGACAGTCGGGAGTACTACAGAGACTCCCCGACTCAATGGCCTCAGGGTCGGCACGTTCACTATACAAATTAACTCGCGGGCAGGTAACTTCCGTACAAAATGGAGGAAAACCACAGCACTTTTACACTTTCTACACCAGTTTATTGCTTCAACAACGCTTCATTCCTAGGCTATTCCTGGCACTTTCTACTCCCACTTTCTTAATTCTATCTGACCTTTTCTGTTGCGGGGCCCCTTCTCCTTCTGCTCCACCACCTCTCCTTCCTTGTCTCCAACGGCGACTCGCGTACGGGCGTGGAACCTCGGCTCGCTATCCACGGTTCCAGGGGGTGGCTTATTCGGACTCGCGCTGCTCCGAATTCCGGCCTGCTACTCGTCCGCGTCCTACCGATATTATAACGGATCGGTCTTCGGCTTTTGCCGGAATGGCTCACGGACTCACGGGCTTCGTAGGGCGCTGCACGGGGTTTTAAACCAAAAAAACGGCGGGGTTCTGATGTCCTCTTCGCCTCCTTTCCACCTCTTCACACTCCTTCTGTAACTTTTCACTTTTCAAGCTATCGCTTCTAATATCACCAACTTTTCCAATTCCAAACGTTCTCAACTTTTAAACTATCCTGATCAACGGACTTCAGATAAGTGAGCCTGAAACATGGAGTCATCGACCGCTTCGAGGTTCATGACCTCGTACCTCGGTCATCGCCCCTAATCCCATTTTATATTTCTTAATGGCCCCGTTACGCCACCCCTCATGGCCGCCCAAGGATGGTAACCGTCCATCTGGCGGTGGGTTTTGGTACTTCGGTGGGTGGATGATGGCGATCATCTCGTAGGGTGGTGGAGCCTGATCCTAGCTAACCCTATCGCTGTCGGGAGTTAAGCTGGGAAAAACCTACATTCATGACGAATACTACCTGCTTTTTTAAACATTCACGGTTTTCACAAAATCACACAAAATTCTCGGTAGTACATACGACACGAATTATACAACACTTACAAATTCCCGAAGAACTTCGGAAGAAATTCTCGGCAAACTCCTGAAGCAATTCCTGAGTAACTCCTGGAAGATTTTTTGGGAAATTTATGGAAGAATTCCCGAGGAACTCCTGAAAGAATTCCTGAGGAACTCCGGGAAGAATTTCGATGAACCCCTAGAGGAATTCCTGAGGAACTCCTAAAGGAGTTTTCGACGAATTTCTGAAGGGGTTCCTGTGGATCTCCTTGAGAAATTCCTGAAGAACTCCTAGAGAAATTCCCGAGGAACTCCAGGAGGAATTTTCTAGAGGGACTTCTAGAGGTATAGCCGAAAATCTCTTGAAGAGGTTCCCGAGGAACTCCTGGAAGAATCACCATGGAACTAGTGGAGAAATTCTTGAGGAACTGCTGGAAGAATACCTGAGGAACTCCTGGAAGAAGAACTCCTGGATGAATTCTTGAAAAACTCCTGGAGGAATTCCCTAGGAACTTCTAGAGGAACTCCTGGAGAAATTCTCGAGGAGCTTCTGGAGGAATTGCGCGGAATACATGGAACAATTCCCGAGGAACTCCTGAAGAAGTTCTCGGTAAACTCCTGGAGGAATTCCCGAGGAATTCATGGAGGAATTTGCGAGGAGCTCCTAGAAGTATTCGCGAGAAGTTCATGAAGGGATTTACAAGTAACCCCTGAGGTACTCCTGTAGGAATTCCCGAAGAACTTCTGGAGCAATTCCTGAGCAACTCCAGGAGGAATTCCCGAGGAACTTTTTCTCCTCCATCCGAGGAATACATGAAGGAATTTCCTAGGAACTACAAGAGGAGTTCCCAAGGCACTTGTGAAGAAATTCTCGGCAAACTCCTGGAGAAATTCCCGAGAAACTCTAGGAATCTGTTTTTATCAACAAAAATTGAAACGCATTTCAACTGAAATTGTTCCAAGATTTGAATTATTGGGGTGGATCAAAAATATAAATACTATTTTTAAGCTTTCAAAAGTCTTCAAAAGTCTTCACATAATTTGAAATGTCTTCAATATGTCTTCACAAAAATAAATGTCTTCACAGAAGTTCAAATGTCTTCACATTGAAGACATGTCTTCACATCTGGCATCCCTGCTCAAGGTGGATTAGAATCGAGGTAGAAATCTTCATTCAGCGGACCAGTCTGAAAAAGGCCCCTTTTAGGGCACGGAAAACTAATGGAAATTTAAATGTATATCCAAAGTAGGGCTTGCGTGTTGAAATAAAGGCCAACTACTATAAAATTTTGCTTACATTTCTAAGGTTTTATTTGCCCTCACAGGAGCATTCTACGACATTAACAATTTGACGTGCACAACATTTACATAAGGTGTACTTGCGGTTTGTTTGGGGGGGGGTTCGTTGGCGGTTGGCGTAGCACGGGGAATGATCGTCGCCCTTCCTGGCGAAATCGACGCCCTTCCTGGCGGAGGTGCCGGGCGGTATGGAGGGACCTTGGCGGTTCGCCAGATCAACACTCTCCGTTGAATGGGCCAGGCGGTATGGAGGGACCAGGCGGTTGCCGGATCGATGCTCTCCGTTTGACGGGCCGGGCTTGATGGAGGGACCAGACGGTTGCCGGATCGATGCTCTCCACTAGAGGGGCCGGGCGTGATGGAGGGACCAGGCGGTTGCCGGATCGATGCTCTCCAATAGAGGGGCCGGGCTTGATGGAGGGACCAGGCGGCTGCCGGTTCGGTGATCTCCGATAGAGGGGCCGGGCTTGATGGAGGGACCAGGCGGTTGCCGGATCGATGCTCTCCAATAGAGGGGCCGGGCTTGATGGAGGGACCAGGCGGCTACCGGTTCGGTGATCTCCGATAGAGGGGCCGGGCTTGATGGAGGGACCAGGCGGTTGCCGGATCGATGCTCTCCAATAGAGGGGCCGGGCTTGATGGAGGGACCAGGCGGTTTGCCGGTTTGCATGCACGGCGTGTTTCCTGGTTCACTACCCGAAGGTGAGCGTAGGCTATCTCCCAAAATGGCGCCGGAAGGTACGCGTGGTACGGCCTTTGTCGTCCTTTTGTCCTCCGAGGCGTCTCAAAATGGCGGTGATGACGGCGTTCTTGATAGGTTTCAATTACCGGTTGGAAGTCCGACGTTGATGTCTAGAAGACAATATCTTTCCGGACGGTTGCTCCGGTGATAGAAAAAGAAGAAAAGGCCCGTTTTTGGACCTATGACGCATTATTGAACATGTCTCCTCCTGGTTATTCCCACCCCCCAATTACCACACAAGTGCACCATACTTCTTTGCACAGTTCTTTTAAAAATTACCTTTTCTTTTATAATTAATTGCACTTTTACTTTAATATAGCAATGTACAAAACACTAGGTTTAGTTAAATATCGTTTTTAGTGACGCGCACTTCCTATATCGGCGGTGGTTGCTGATGGACAGAGACTTTCTCCTTGTCTTCTAACCACTTTACCCAGCATAGGTAGATGATTTTAGTAATCCCGGAGTTTGACAACTGGCATTCTATCCCTTTAAAAAGTTGGCTACCCTTACGGTTAGATCAACTAGTTACTCAAACCGCTCCCAGCACGGAGGAAGTTAGGCGTTCGACAATGTTAGGCATTTGTTAGTTATGTTGCTCATCGAAAATTTTTGGAGAGCATAAATCATAACCCCGAATTTATGCTGAATGTTCGATTTTTTCGCGCATCATTGACAGTTGAGCAAATGGCAGTGGAAAAACACTTTGTTAGTTGCGGCAGCTTAAAAATCGCGTTCGTCGGTCGAGAAAAAGAAAAAATTGCTCGTCTCAAATAGTTAAACCCGTAGGAACCACTTCCGTCGTTGCGTTGTCCAAACCGTCAGTTAATCGTCGCTGCTCCTGGCCACGAAGTCCGTTTCGTTCGCGTCGTACCGTCGCCGGAACCAGTTATCTCCAAAACAGTGACCGATTCCGTTAAGTTTGGCTCCATCGTGTCGGTGAGTCATTTTATTTTTAATATGATTTATTTTTCATTTAATTTCAATTAAATTTTAATTAAATTTTAAATAAATTTTAATTAAATTTTAATTAAATTTTAATTAAATTTTAATTAAATTTTAATTAAATTTTAATTAAATTTTAATTAAATTTTAATTAAATTTTAATTAAATTTTGATCAAATTTTAATTAAATTTTAATTAAATTTTAATCAAATTTTAATTAAAATTAAATTACTTAAATTGAATTAAAATTAAAATTAAAATTAAAATTAAAATTAAAATTAAAATTAAAATTAAAATTAAAATTAAAATTAAAATTAAAATTAAAATTAAAATTAAAATTAAAATTAAAATTAAAATTAAAATTAAAATTAAAATTAAAATTAAAATTAAAATTAAAATTAAAATTAAAATTAAAATTAAAATTAAAATTAAAATTAAAATTAAAATTAAAATTAAAATTAAAATTAAAATTAAAATTAAAATTAAAATTAAAATTAAAATTAAAATTAAAATTAAAATTAAAATTAAAATTAAAATTAAAATTAAAATTAAAATTAAAATTAAAATTAAAATTAAAATTAAAATTAAAATTAAAATTAAAATTAAAATTAAAATTAAAATTAAAATTAAAATTAAAATTAAAATTAAAATTAAAATTAAAATTAAAATTAAAATTAAAATTAAAATTAAAATTAAAATTAAAATTAAAATTAAAATTAAAATTAAAATTAAAATTAAAATTAAAATTAAAATTAAAATTAAAATTAAAATTAAAATTAAAATTAAAATTAAAATTAAAATTAAAATTAAAATTAAAATTAAAATTAAAATTAAAATTAAAATTAAAATTAAAATTAAAATTAAAATTAAAATTAAAATTAAAATTAAAATTAAAATTAAAATTAAAATTAAAATTAAAATTAAAATTAAAATTAAAATTAAAATTAAAATTAAAATTAAAATTAAAATTAAAATTAAAATTAAAATTAAAATTAAAATTAAAATTAAAATTAAAATTAAAATTAAAATTAAAATTAAAATTAAAATTAAAATTAAAATTAAAATTAAAATTAAAATTAAAATTAAAATTAAAATTAAAATTAAAATTAAAATTAAAATTAAAATTAAAATTAAAATTAAAATTAAAATTAAAATTAAAATTAAAATTAAAATTAAAATTAAAATTAAAATTAAAATTAAAATTAAAATTAAAATTAAAATTAAAATTAAAATTAAAATTAAAATTAAAATTAAAATTAAAATTAAAATTAAAATTAAAATTAAAATTAAAATTAAAATTAAAATTAAAATTAAAATTAAAATTAAAATTAAAATTAAAATTAAAATTAAAATTAAAATTAAAATTAAAATTAAAATTAAAATTAAAATTAAAATTAAAATTAAAATTAAAATTAAAATTAAAATTAAAATTAAAATTAAAATTAAAATTAAAATTAAAATTAAAATTAAAATTAAAATTAAAATTAAAATTAAAATTAAAATTAAAATTAAAATTAGAATTAGAATTAGAATTAGAATTAGAATTAGAATTAGAATTAGAATTAGAATTAGAATTAGAATTAGAATTAGAATTAGAATTAGAATTAGAATTAGAATTAGAATTAGAATTAGAATTAGAATTAGAATTAAAATTAAAATTAAAATTAAAATTAAAATTAAAATTAAAATTAAAATTAAAATTAAAATTAAAATTAAAATTAAAACTAAAATTAAAATTAAAAATAAAATTAAAATTAAAACGGGCTCCGAGTTTTTTATCAAATATGTTTCGTCCAGCTTTCATTCGAGGCAAGAGTACGGTTGTAGTAGTGAACGCCGATAAAAGTTCACTACTACAATCACACTTCTTGCTCGGATGACAGCTGGAATGAAAACAAGCAGCATAAAATCTATGCCTAACATTCGTCTAACAGCCCATACTAAAACATGTCTAACGTTAGTCTAATGTTAGACTAACAAACATGTTTCGAATTTGCAACATGTCTAACAAAAGTGTGTCATATCTGTCTAATTTTAGACTAACATTAGGCAAAAGTGAGACAAAAAGTTAGCCTAACATGCTGGCCAGTTAGTCTCACATTAGGCTAATGTTAGGCTAACCCTCCGTACTGGGCTATCACCGAGTGTGAGTGTGAGCACCCGAAACTAGAGTCCCTATAATTAGAGTCTGGCGGACTGTCACTTTCGACCGGAGCCAATCGAGCATGACGTCATAGTGTCCTCACCGATAAATGCTACACCGTGACGTCATGCTCGATTGGCTCCGATAGAAAGTGACAGTCCGCCAGACTCTAACTAGACTGACTCTACCCGAAACGAGTGCTATTCAAATAAGCGAAAGGCTCCCTTTGACAGCTAAGGATGGCACCACCAGTAAGGCTGTCAGTTCGTATATCAGGGCCGGATTAAGGCTTTAGGGGCTTACTGGCAGGTCATGGAAATAAGGAGGAAGCTTGTGGAGGAGCCTACAAGCTACAAATGTGGAACCAGCGGTTACAATTCCTCGAACTCTGTACTTATAAATTGACGACCATTGTCCAGAGTGATCGTCCTCGGATAACCCAGTCGGACGAAAATTGGCTCTATCTTCTTGATGGTCTCTTCTGATGTTATTTTCTTCATGATGCAGACCTCTTTGTACCGACTATAGTAATCCACGATCACTAGGAGGTACTCGTGTGATGGTAAAGGTCCTAGAATATCCATCGCAACGTCTACCCAAGGTTCTTTTGGCATTAGACGGCGGCGCATCGGTTCGGGTGCTGAGGGCCTGCTTACCAAACGACAACCTTCGCAGCTTCTGACCGTCTTTCTTACATCTTCATCCATGCCTGGCCACCAAACCCTGTCACGTAGTCGCGATATCATCAGTGTCTCCCCTGGGTGGCCTTCGTGAGCCAGCTGCAGCATTCTACCACGTAGATCTTGAGGAATGACGATTCTGCATCCACGAACCACGTAGCCTTCGAGGAGAGTTAGGTCGTTTTGAAAGGGTATGTACTTCTTGGCACCGCTTCTAACAGCATCATCAGCCCAACCCGAAGTCAACAAAGCATCCTTGACGAGAAGTAGCTCAGGGTCTGTTTCTAGTGCATTCTTGATCTCCGAAACATCTACAGCTACAGATTCCGTGATAGCGCTTATGTACAGTTGATCGTCGCATTTGTCTACGTCTTCGTTATCTGCCGTCAGAGAGAGACGAGATAGTGGATCTGCTATATTCTGCTTTCCGGGCCTATATACAATCCTAAATTTGAAAGGTTGTAGTCTAAGCACCCATTGAAATTCCACGTCTGCTTTTTTTTTTTTCCTCCCAACCTCCCAAGCAGAGAAAACCGATTGGAAAAACTCTGCTACACCTTGACGCCTCGATCCCCCTGGTACCACTGATATGCGACTGCTTCAGGGGGGGCAATGCGCTCTTCTGCTATTGTGCTCATGCACTTTTTGTCGCTTCTAAATTTGTTATTCTAGTCATTCTCGTTTTCGTACCTAACCTATCGCCATTCAGCGACACAGTTAGTACAAACATACACCAAATTTGTTATTCTAAAATTAAATTTGTTATTCTAGTCGTTCTCGTGTTCGTACCTAACCTATCGCCATTCAGCGACACAGTTAGCACAAACACACACCAAATTTGTTATTCTAATACCACCAGCAAGTACTTCGGATCATACTGAGTTTCTCCGAGGAACGGTGCCGTTTTAGCACTCCAGTTTTTCGCGCACGACTCGGATAGTCCCCGACGGTGGATCTACCCTACGCCGACAAAGACTTCCCCGGCAGTGGAACATCTTCCGAAACCGTTTCTTCCCGGACAGGTGCCGAGGTCTCTCCTGCGATTCCGGTTGGAGACTGGCTTCCGGTTCACAGGCGCCCCGACGACCAAGTTCCGGTGCTTCTCCGCGATATACTCGGTCTAGTCCCCGGCGGTGGACGGTGTAGGGTTTGTACTGGCATGCACTCTCTATGTTTACATTGAGTGTGTAGATGATGCGAATTGAGCAGTTACGAATGAGCGTATACAGTGACAGTTGCGATAAAAGTGGAGCGTCGGCGGACGACGGACAGCGAACCTGTGGGAAGTCTGGTGAATCCGAACGACCGGAGAAAGCACTGAGAAAGCTTCTGAACTGGAGAGCTGGAGTTTGCCGTTGCGAGAGTTGCTTGCGGAAGTGGACCCTACAGACGGACCTAGCCTACTCCGACAGAGAAAGACCCCGACGGTGGAAGTTCTCTCGACACCGATGTTTTCATCCCGACCAGTAAGGTGCCGAAGTCGACCCGGCGATTCCGGTTGGTGGTAGACTTCCGGTTCACCGGCGCTCCGACTACCAAAAACCGGTACTACGCAACGGACGACTCAGTCATGTCCCCGGCGGTGGATCAAGCCTACTCCGATCGCGTTCCGGCGCTCTCTGGTCTTCGCGCCACTTCCTTTGCAGCGCGGACAGCATCCTCGTTACTGCTCTGTCGACAGCGTTCCACGTAGCTCCGTCGCGACACATTTCTTCGACAATGTTGTCGACTGTCAGGCCGCGCATATCCCTGCGCATCTCCGAGAACCTAGGGCATTCGAAGACGACGTGCGCCGGTGTTTCCTCCACGTTCACACACTCCGGACACAGAGGGGAAGACGCGTGACCGAATCGAAACAGGTACTTCCGGAAACAGCCGTGCCCGGACAGAAACTGCGTCAGATGGAAGTTCATTTCCCCATGCTTCCTGTTCACCCACGCCGACACATTTGGGATCAGTCGGTGGGTCCACCTTCCGTTCGCCGCATTGTCCCACTCTTGTTGCCACTTCACCAGCGAGTCCATTCTAGCAGCTGCTCTCGCATTCCTTACGTTACCCCGCCGATAGCACTCGACGTCTTCCTCTAGGGTGATACAGATGGGCATCATCCCAGCGATAACGCATACAGCCTCCGACGAGATTGTTCTGTAGGCACTCGCGACTCTCATAGCCATGAGCCGGAACACACTGCCCAGCCTTCCACGGTTTCTCTTTGTTTTTAGCGCCGGAGCCCAGGCTGGCACTCCATACCTAAGTATTGAGGTTGCAACATTTGCCAAGAGGCGCCTCCTACTGCTTCTTGGACCGCCCGCGTTTGGCATAATCCTCGCTACTGTGTTAACCGCCTTCGCCGCCTTTTCGCAGGCGTAGTCAACGTGCGCGTTAAAGTTTAAGCGGTCGTCGACCATCACGCCCATGTGCTTCAACGCGCGCTGCGATGAAATTCTCTCCTCTCCGATCGTGATCTCCAACCTTTGCACTGCTTTGCGGTTACTGACTACGAGCACTTCTGTCTTGTGATGGGCTATCTGCAGCTTCACTCCATTCATCCATCTTTCCACTGTGTCGATTGCCTCCTGTGGTATTGTGCACTAATTAATTAGAAACTACTGGATTAATCAATTGAAGTTATTTATTGTACTACTTGAAAGTGACAGTATGCATCCACAAACGGACCACGCGTATGCGTGCATCCACAAACGGACTCTCTGCTAGACTGCTCCTCTGAACGTTAGGCCTACTATGATTACTCGGAATCACCACATCTCCCTTTTTCTTCCAGTTGATTGACGAAGTAATCTCGGTGCCAGGATGGTCGAGTCATCTGACGAGGTAGACGACGGCTTGATTGTTCCTGACCTTGGTCGTTCATTAGGTTGCTGCTTGGGTTGCTGGTCGTATTATCTGTAGCGGATGGCGACGTTTCCTCATTGGATGTTGTCTGCGGACTGATTTTCTTGAGGTGGGCTACATTTCTTTCAAACACGCTTCTTGAAACAGGATCAATAATTTTCACACAGCTTCCTCTTCTCTCCATCACCTGATATTCTATTCCGTTGAATGTTGGAGTTAGTTTCCCGGTTGATACAAGGTTTTGTACCAATACACGATCTCCTACTTGAATGTCCGAGGGTTTTGCATGACGCCGGGCGTCTTCCCTTTCTTTTCCCCTGTGCTTCAGAATTCTGTCTCTGTCTTGAACTTCAGTAGTTATAGGTGGTGCTGTTTCTATGTCGCTTATTGATGGAATCTTGGAACGAATCAGACGGTTCTGTAACAAAACCGATGGTGCCTTTCCCGTGACGGAATGTGCGGTGGTGTTATACATCATAAGGTAGTGAAGCAAATCCGTTTTCCAGTCACGATTCATTGAATGACTGATCTTGAGCCGCTTCAAAAGGGAACTGTTTTGTCTTTCGACTTCACCATTCGCCTGCGGCCAGTATGGAGCTGTGTGGTTCAAGGATATATTTCTTGAATGACAATATTCCTCGAACTCTGTACTTATAAATTGACGACCATTGTCCAGAGTGATCGTCCTCGGATAACCCAGTCGGACGAAAATTGGCTCTATCTTCTTGATGGTCTCTTCTGATGTTATTTTCTTCATGATGCAGACCTCTTTGTACCGACTATAGTAGTCCACGATCACTAGGAGGTACTCGTGTGATGGTAAAGGTCCTAGAAAATCCATCGCAACGTCTACCCAAGGTTCTTTTGGCATTAGACGGCGGCGCATCGGTTCGGGTGCTGAGGGCCTGCTTACCAAACGACAACCTTCGCAGCTTCTGACCGTCTTTCTTGCATCTTCATCCATGCCTGGCCACCAAACCCTGTCACGTAGTCGCGATATCATCAGTGTCTCCCCTGGGTGGCCTTCGTGAGCCAGCTGCAGCATTCTACCACGTAGATCTTGAGGAATGACGATTCTGCATCCACGAACCACGTAGCCTTCGAGGAGAGTTAGGTCGTTTTGAAAGGGTATGTACTTCTTGGCACCGCTTCTAACAGCATCATCAGCCCAACCCGAAGTCAACAAAGCATCCTTGACGAGAAGTAGCTCAGGGTCTGTTTCTAGTGCATTCTTGATCTCCGAAACATCTACAGCTACAGATTCCGTGATAGCGCTTATGTACAGTTGATCGTCGCATTTGTCTACGTCTTCGTTATCTGCCGTCAGAGAGAGACGAGATAGTGGATCTGCTATATTCTGCTTTCCGGGCCTATATACAATCCTAAATTTGAAAGGTTGTAGTCTAAGCACCCATTGAAATTCCACGTCTGCTCATCAATGATGTTGTACTTGCTGCCTGAATCGATCATCATTTCGACGAGTATGTTTCCCACCCTGCACCACACCATCTCGTCATGGTTATCGCTAATTGCATAGACGAAAGATCCTTGAACTTCTGGACGCGTTTCTGGCTTCATGGCATGTGGAGTCTGTACGACTGGAGTCTCAATCTCGTCTACAGCGTTAACCTTTGGTGTTTTGGGACCACGGCTGTATTGATTTTCAGATGAAGACTTGCGCTTCCATGTGCCTTTGTTAGAACCAAAATGACACTTTTTGGCGAAATGACCAATACGGTTGCAGTGGTGGCATTTATTGTCTTTGGCTGGGCATTTCACTTCAGGCTTATGAGCTTTGAACCCACAGCGATCACAATCCACAGCGGAACGTTTGTTCGCCGAACGTGACCTGTCACTATCCGTAGATATTTTGTTGACGAACGTATTCGCACGGTTCGCTAGCTGCAATGTTCCTGTACCTGACACATGTTGACCAAGCTCGCGTATCTGGTGCTGTACGGATAAGTGGGTATTGACGAGGGTGGTGAGATCATCCAAGTTGATATTGGGCTTTTCCAAAATCTTTCGCCGGAGCTCAGGGGGCGCCAGCATAACAATCTTGTCGATAACTGCTGCATCTCTGCTTTCTTTCTCCGATGATCCGAATCGACATTTATTGGCCATGACTTTGGCACGCAGCAGGAACTTATCCAGTGTTTCTCCAACGACCGGTTTTTGAGTCCAGAACGTATGCCTCTCGAAGGTGTCATGCTGTTTGGGAGCAAAGTAATTGTCGAGCCTGCGAATCATGCGATCGAACTCGTCTTCTTCTTCCTCACTGATTCCTTGGTTATCCTCGGGCAGGCTCTCATACACTCGCTGGAGTTCACGCCCAGCAACAGCAAGGAATATATTTTTCAGCTTCTTCTTTTTCTTTCTGCCCAGAGCGGCAGCGATGTATTCGAACTGCTTCTTGTAGTCGAACCATTTGTTCCTGAGCTCCGTAATTGGGACACTTTCACATTCGAACGGGGGTAGCAAGAACAGTTGTTCTTCCATTTCTGAAGAATTATTAAATAATTATATCGACAATTTCATTCAAACAGTATTTCTTACAAATTTTGGGAAATCTTCAAATTTGTCGTTGT